>NC_058405.1:6024362-6324362 GCF_002201575.2 Neomonachus schauinslandi
TCCTTGCACCAGAGGGCTTGCCTCATTACCTTCTCTAAGGCAGTTCTTAAGTCCAGCCATTAATTCTTGGTCCTCCTCTGGTCTGCCATCTCAGACACGTCTGACATGGTATACCAGACTTTTCTTCTTAAGACACGGTGTTCGCTCTACCCCGGGGACACTTCTCTCCTCAAACTGTCCCCTGACAGCAGCAGCCATCTCCACGTCCCTTTTGGGGCTGCCCTTCCTTCTCATGCCTGCTTCTTGCAGACTGCCTCAAGACCCCTCTTCCTTCTCTGACCTTCTGTCCCAACAATAGGCTGCCGACAGTTAGCTCCAGCCTGGAGCTCGGCCCTGGACGTGAGACCAGTACAGCCCCCAGTCTGTTCATCAGCTCTATCTGGAAGCACAACAGGCTTCTCAAACTGTTAGGATTCTCCAGAGAGACAGAACCAACAGGATATGGAGAGAGAACTCTAACAGGAGATTTCCTGGAAGAAGTGGTCCAGGTCTACTGTGTGCAAGCTGGCCAGGAACACCGGTGGTGTGATTTGGTCCAAGTCCGAAGGCCTGAGAACCAGAGCACCTGCCTATGAGAGCAGAGGAGATGAAGGTTCCAGCTGAAAGGGCAGATTTGCCCTTTCCTGCTTTTTTGTTCCAATCAAGCCCTCCGTGGATTGGGTGATGCCCATCTGCTTTGGTGGGGGTGATCTTCTTTACTCAGGCTACCAAATCAAAGGCTAATCTCTTCTGGAAACATCCTCACAGACACAACCAGAAAAATGTTTTACCAGCTATCTGGGCGCCCCTTAGCCCAGTCAAACTGACGTACAAAATTCACCATCCCTCTGGGCAAGTACAACGAGGGATTCTTGCTTTTCACTCCCTTCCCCACCCTGTGCTTACAACTTGCTTCTTCTTGGGCAACTGCATCTCCGCTAACGACAGCACCATTGTTCACCCGTGGTTAGTCTCAGCTTTCTTCCCCGAGTCCTCTCTCTCTCCTTCCTTTATAGCTATATAAATATAAAATTTTGTGGGTAGGTGAATGGTGGATGACTTCCTCCATACCCATCTTTTATGCACCCCGTTCCATCTCCTCACCTAACCACGCAGTCATTTGTGTCTACTTCTAGAATTTTACAAAATTATACAGGAAAATGTGACTATTTATTCTTAATTTTCTCCTTTTTTTTACATAAAAGATAGCATATTCAACACACTCTTCTTCTGGACTCTTGTTTTGTTTTTTTAAAGTCAGGTATATTGAAGTACAGCTTCTCTTCAGTAAAGTAGACCATGAAAATGCATATAGTTCAATGAGTTTTGGCAAATGCTTATGATCGGGTAAGCACAGCCGGGATCGAGATCTAGAATGGCCCTCACCCCTTAGGAAGGTTCCTTCCTGCGTCTCTGAAGTCAGTCCTTTCCCATGGCAACCTGTCTTCGGAATTCCGTGGGGATGGCTTGGTCTCATGCAGAAGCAGATTTGAGTGTGACCACATGGCAGGCAGCCTCCGTGGTCCATTCATGGATACACCATGAGGTACTCTGTCTCCTGGGGCTGGACCCCCGGCCCCGTCTTCTCCCTCCCTTGCTCCCATGTATGCTGACCTGACCGTTACTCCCCGGTGGCCTCCAGGGTGCACCTCACGGATCTCCCGTTACAGTTGTGGGACTGGCCACAGGCCCCAGCTATACTTCGAAACCCACTGCTGTTTGAGTCATAGCCATACCCCGCCAGGGCTGCTCCATGCTAAGGACCGTGTGAGGCAAAGAGACTAAGGCAGCCATTCCCTGGACATGTGAGACTCCTCGGCCCACTTTGGCTCGGGGTTCCTTACAGGCCTTGCCCAGCCTCCCTCAGACTGCATGGCAGTGTAGGACGCTTCTGCCCAGCCCACATGGGGGGGACACTTGTAGGCCCCTCTGGGGGTTCTTCTAGCCTTCCTGACTCCTGCCTTGTCTCCACAAGGCGTTTCCGTATTAAGATCCTTGCCCAGGGGATCCCATCTTGTTGTCAGCTTCTGACACAGCTCCTGATTTCCCCTGTAGCCCCCTCGACTCCCCACGCCCATTGCCCATCTCCTGCATTTACGTAGCCTTCTGGCACACATCCTTGTGCTTGGACAATCTCTTTGCCACACTGATGACAGTCTTTGACAAATGTAAAATAGATCATGTCATTTTCTGTCTATAACTCCGAAAGGGTCTCCATTACACTTAAATTAAAAATTCAAACCTTATTGTCCCTACAGGATCAAATCCTGGTCTTCCTCTACCCCCTCACCCCTTCCCTTTACAGTAATGCTGTCACCCCAGTGGGGCCCTAGCTCTTCCTGACCACAGACTTCTCCCTGCAGATCTCTGAATAGTCTCCTCCTTCTCCCCATTCAAGGGGCTGCTTCATTGTCACCTCCTTGGGGAGGACTTCCTTGATAACACCCTCAGCCTCACCAGGCGGTCCACATCCTTTGACCCTGTTTTAATTCTTTCATAAGCAATGCAACTCTCTGAATTTATATTATTGATTTATTTGTTTACTTGGTGACGATCCATGTCCCCTCCAGGAAGGTAAGTCCATGTTCTACACTATTTCTCCATCACCTAGAACATTGTCCAATACTTCACAGATGCTCACTAGTTATTTGTGTAATGAATGAGTGGATGTGTTTTAGGGGCTAATAAAAATGACAAATTTGATGTGTCTGGTGTATACTAAGTTTTGGTGAGCATATGACTATTCTTTATACTGGCGATGGTCCAAGAGGAGAGCTATGAGAACACGAAGCAGCATTTCTATATCCCAGAGGAGGCGTTATTTCACAGGACTGCTGGATAGTACTAAATAGGCACATTCGAATCTGAGCAACTTGTAAATTACACGCAAAATTTCATCCATGTCATCAGGTGTTATCATTGATTTGAGCGGGAACAAACTTTGTGGTAGATCCACGAGCTGTTGGAAGTTGGGCATCCTGGCTCAGGAAACAAGGAGCTGTTACTGAAATAAAATGGGGGTGGGGGGAGACGACTTACCAAAATAAGAAGATAAAAACAAATCTGTATTTCCAGTGGCCGTGTTGGTCTAAAAGAACACCATATGAAAAACGCAAGCCAAAGGAGTCTTTTTTTCCTTTCTTTTTTTTTTTTTTTTTTGGATGATCATGATGATTAACACGACTTTACAAGCGTCAGTCCACATCTGCTACAAAGCAGGGTGGGAGCTCTAACACCCACTGATGTAACCTTTAGGTGAATGAACTCACCCTCCTAAGTTCTTGTTCCTTGTTTTTTTTATGTTGTTGATTTTTTTTTTCTTTTGAGTCAGCAGAGTAGAAGCCAAGAAATGGTTGAGATTAAATGATTAAGCCAACTAATTATAGCTTTTAGTTATGCTCTTTTTCCCGGGATTGCAGATATTTATGTTTGTTAAGAGTATTCCTGACCTGTCATTATAGTATTACTCCAAAATCCTGAAAATTTTCTTTAATATTGGTAAATTTCACATAGGATTTGCATTTAAATATGTTCATTAAAATGTATAGATTTTGCTGAAGAATATTCATCTTTAAAAAATATGACCTACTGCTATGTGTCCTGGGGTTCCTTCTGGGTTTGTGGCTGAGAAGCATTTCTAGATTGATAATAAATAAAGGTAAATATGGTTAAATAGAACATATTTTATGCCGTATTTCATATTTTTTAAAATAAAGCATCTGAGAAATGACATAAAGAAAGTAACAACGAATTTGATATAATTTAAATTTATTCCTCCTTCAAATGATATGAAAAATCCATTTGTTGCCTTTCTTTTAGGAAAGAAGTAAAATCCAAAAGCAATAAATGCAGAAAAAAGTAGGTCAAGGAACATCCAATATTATCTCTGAGGGCAGAGACCTGAATTTTTTTAAAAAGATTTTATTTATTTATTTGACAGAGAGAGACACAGGGAGAGGGAACACAAGCAGAGGGAGTGGGAGAGGGACAAGCAGGGGGCGTGGGAGAGGGAGATGCAGGCTCCCCACTGAGCAGGGAGCCCAATGCGGGGCACCATCCCAGGACCCTGGGATCACGACCTGAGCGGAAGGCAGACGCTTAATGACTGAGCCACCCAGGTGCCCCAAGACCTGAATATTTTACAGTTTCTTCTCCCTTAAAAAGTATGAATTTTTTTTTTCTTCTTTTGAATGTGTCAGCCCCCAGCCTCCTCGTGCTCTCCTGGGACCTAGAACTGTGTGCGGGTACATGCTTACCTGAAAATGGAAACTATAAAAAGTGATATTAACTTATTTTTTAAAATGAGCAAGTTGAGATTAAGGAGTTAAGAAGACAGAGAGCTCAGATGCAGAATGCATTCCTTTTTGAACTCTCTTTGTGGTCAATTACCTTATGATGCCTCAGAGTCAAAGATGGCTTTAGCTGAGCTGAGTCAATGAAATATTTATGGATCAAAGGGTCCTGGAGACGCTTCCTATGGGAACGTGTATAATAATATAGTATTTATACAGTGCTGTCTTTGATGTGCTCAAAGACTGCTACAGACATTATATACTTCATGTGTACCACCCGTGAAGCAGGTTGGGGGGTAAGAATGAATCTTGTTTACAAATGAGTGAAAGGAATACAGAGCAGGAATCCACTGAGGTTCACAGTGGGGCAATGACAGAGCAGGAAACCCCTGTCTCTTCAAAAGTGCAAGGAGAGAGATTAATTTCATCGTGTCCACATGGACTTTTCCTTCCAAACTCCTGATTTCTCTGGACACCCAATATCTTGGGCTTGATGACCTTCCCGTTCCCAAAATCTGTCGCTGAGTCCAGAATCACAGGTTGCATGACTGATGGAGGGAGGTCAGGCTCTGGAACAAGGTAATCCTGGGCTTGGATCCTGGCCTTGTTGCTCATTAGGGAGGTGAGCCTGAATTAGTAGGTTAATTCATGCGTACTTCAGTTTCTTCATCCTTGAGATGAAGATTTAATCTCTGCCTCATGAGCTTGTTCTGGGGACCAAGGGAGGTGAGGCAGAGCCCGGCACAGAGCAGTTCCTCCGAAAATGTGCCAGCCATGGAATCCTTGAAGGTTGTAGAGATAGAAACTGGGCTCTTTCTTGCCTACCTGGCCATTTGGCAGGTTTGTGATACAAGCTCAAGAATTGGAAATTCTGTCCTTATTACAGAGTCGGATGTTTGAGTTCCGTTTTTCCTTTTAGGCATTGTTATTAGAGGGGTGGCTTCATTCAATAGGATAGCTTCGAATCCAGCGTGAGGTGCTGAAGGATACAGGCAGACTGGAGGACATCCGGACTCCTCCGTGTGGGGCCGGGAGCTGCGGCAACTCATAGGGGAGCGTGCACGGAACCTTCCTGGGCCAGGTCATTCGGAACTGCTTCATCCCTGGAGGAAGGTGAAAGCCGCCAAGCCCCACAGGACATAGCGGGGGAAAGGAGCAAGGACTTCAGATGATAACGAGAAAGGGAGGGACTCTTCATCTAAAAATATATTTAAAATTATATATCTCAGCGTCCTGGGCAGCTCAGTCATTAAGCGTCTGCCTTGGGCTCAGGTCATGATCCCAGAGTCCTGGGATTGAGCCCCGCATCGGGCTCCCTGCTCCATGGGAAGCCTGCTTCTCCCTCCCCCACTCCCTCTGCTTGTGTCCCCTCTCTCGCTGGCTGTCTCTCTCTGTCAAATAAATAAATAAAATCTTAAAAATATTTAAAAAAATTATATATCTCTATCTATATTTAGATAGATATATCTAAAAATTTAAAAATATATTTAAATATATTGTCAAAGGGAAGCTCAAGATCCTGTGTTCCAGTACCCTTCTGGAATGCATCCACTGGGGGCCTCGTGTTCTTTCTCTAGTAACACACATTCACCGCAAAGAATGTCAGTGATAGTCACGTGCTTTACTAACAGAGGAATCAATGTATAGAACCAAAGACCGAAGGACGAGAGTCATGATATTTACGTATGATACAAAATTTACATTGCTAATTCTGATATTATTGACTTAAAAATATATTCAGTGATGCAGCTTTACATGAACTAAAAAATTAGCAATTGAATTTGTACAAATTTGTACAAGTGAATTTGTACAAACATTCCATGTTTTTATACTTAGGTATGTTTATATTGATACACCATGTAAAGTTTTATACGAAAACCTTGTACACCAATGATATCCTGGCTATCCTTTATTTAATAAAAATTAAAAAGCATTTAATAAACACATATTATAACATTTTAGAAGTGGCACCAGGAATATTTACATATTTTGCTACCAGGTGAGGTAAGAAAAACTGATCTCTAAAGAGAAACATTGAAAGTTGTCACAAAGTTCATGCATTAAATAACTAAATAAATTAATGAAATAAATAACACTTCCAAGGTAAGGATTCATCATATTTCGCAGGAGCAAATTACAAAGGGAAACGGTACAGGGTACAGGGTAGGCAATCGTGTGCTCAAAAACTGGCTCTCAAAAAAAAAAAAAAAGGGTAATTTGTATTCAAGCAAAAAACAGCCCCGATTTGCAGCGCTTGCCCATGCCCATTGTGTAAAGGCTCCCACCACGGCAGGTGCGGGTTGCGCAAGGGACGTCACCGGAGGGGGAAGACGGAAGACAAGCGCAAGCGAGAACGAGGCAGCCCCCACACGCCCTGGAGCGGGCCCTGGACGGACCATCGCACGGACAGACCACGTCGAGGGCGGGCACAGAAAAACAGTAAACACTTCGGCAAGAGGCCGTGAAAGCTCAGCCTTCTGGAATCGTTTAAGACGGGAACAAGTAGCAGTTCTCTCTAGCGCAAACAGAGCCCAATCATCTACAAACCAGCTGATGCTCTGAATAAAGAGCCAAGTCGGCTCAGCCTCGGAGACCTCCAGACCAGACTTCCGGGCCGTCCGCGAGGGGTCCCTTGTGTGACCGCAGGGCCCCCACTTCCTTCCTGTAAGAGGCAGGCTGGCGTGTGGGCCTCACGTGGTAGCTGAGCAATGAAAAGAGTTAATGGAAGCGTGGAAGAAGTGCCTGGCTTCCATTAGGAGCCGAATTGTGTCCCCCATGTTCCATATGTTGAGGTCCCAACCTCCAGGACCTCCAAAGGTCACCAGTTAGGAGCAGGGACTTGGAAGAGGTTATGAAGTTAAAATGAGGCCATTGGTGTGGACCTGGTGTCCTTCTGGGAAGAGGAAGACCCCAGGGGTTCACGCGCACTGCCGCGGTCCACAAGCCAAGCCAAGAAGACAGGGTAAACCCACCCTGCCGGCACCGCAGTCTTAGACTTCCAGCTTCGGAAGGGTGAGAAAATCCATTTCTGCTGTTTGAGGCGCCAGCCCGAGGTATTTTTGTTCATGGCAGCCCATGCCGAGTGATACACACAGCAAATGTAAAGGCTTGGCGTTACTATTAGCAAATTGTGTTTCGTCTGCTTCAAGCATTCACAGGAGGAAAGAAAGGAAGTGACTAGAATAAAAACAACACACAAAAAAGTAGTGTGGGATATGGAGGTGGCGAAAAATGATGTAGTCATTTAGAATGACCTGTTTACTGACGATTTCTTATGAAAAATGTTGTGATGTTGTTCTTACTTTTTGGAAAAATTTAATTATCATGTATCATGTTACCCTAGCAACAAACATGCCTCCTTAGAGGAGAGCGCATGTGTGTATGACTGGTGTTGGGATTATTGGTTTTTATTGTGTGTGTATATTGAAGAGGTTTGAAAGCAGATGTGCGTATACCAAAGGGTGGTTCCTTGTGATATTTTAGGGTTGCAAGGAAATCTGTACATTTAACATGTCCTGAAAGGCTGTGTGTTAAAATATCACCTCTAACCTTGTCTTGCTTTCGGTGTGTATTTATTGTGGATGTTGTTTTGCTTCTATTTCCTTGTTTCAATTTTAAGTAAACCGTCACAGACAGGAAAGACTTCTGACCTCTTAGGGGGTGAATTCCTAGGTCAAAGTCTGTTTCTTCAAAAACGAGATAAATACTCCTGGTAACTCATGGGGAGAAAAAAAAAATCGATTTCTCTCTTGACTCTGGAAGCGGGCTTGCTGTGGTTCCCTTAAGCGCGTGCTGACAGTGTCTGTGATGAAGAATAGATTTCCCCATTTGCAGTGTCCTTCCCTGCAGGACATCCTCCAAGGAAAACCGAAGTGTGATCTCTGAAGTGCAGGCTGCCGAGCAACATACACATACAATCAAATCCAGCTATAAAAATACGACACGATCCCCATGTAATATATTGGAATCCTAGCACTTCTGGTGCTTTTTATGATAGTCATTCAAAAGTGTCCATGAACGCTGACAAATTATGTGAACTTGAGGCGAAACTTTTGTGGGACATCTTTGCTGCCTTTTAAAAACCACCTTCAGAACAGGAAGAGAATTATGTAGATGAAGACCACCAGCTCCAGAGGCATGTAGGTGCCTCGTAGGTCCCGAGAAAAAGACTACATTAAAATATAAATAATGAAGCACATTGCTTTAGAGAGATAAAGTATCAGTTCTGCCCAGCTAAGGCTTCTCAACATTTAAGATGCAGAAGGATCACTTAGAGATCTTATTAAAACGTCAGTTCTGTTTCTGTAGGTGTGGAGGTCTGTGAGGGACCTGGGACTCTGCATTTTACCAGGCTCCTGGTGCTGCAACTACTGGCCTCCATCCCACACTTTAAGTGGCAAGGGTCTTAGGGTCATGAGCTTCATAAGACCAGGAGCTATCTTACTCCTCTTTGTACATCCGGGGCGCAGTCTGGCGAATATCGCTGACCGCGGACCCGCAGCTCTTTGCAGGATGGATGGCAGATGCATGCAAAGGCAAAATGCAAAGCTGAGACTGATGCATTTTGGTTTTGCTCTGTTCCCGGGATCTCCTAGGATGCTAGGCTTATAGAAACCTGAAGGGCTTCTAGCATTCTCAAGTTCTCTACTGGTACAATAAGAACAGATGGATGGAGGCAAAAAGGGTTTTCTTTTCAAAATAAGGAAGTACTTTGGAAGAATAAGAGCATTCAAACCATGAGTGGTGTGAGGTCGTGTGTTTTCTGTCCCTGGAAGTGCTCAGGAGAAGGCAGGACAACCATCCTCGGGTTGATGATAATGCAGATCCGCGTGCCTGGCCCATAGGACTAGAGAACATTTAAGATTTCTCCCAGTCCTCCAAGCCTTCGGGAGTAAAGTTTGAAGGAGATGGAGGTTATCTTTCAGGCAGTCGCTTAAATTCTGGCACATTCCTTCTCCGAGCTTTAGTTTGCTTCTCTGAAAAAAACAAGGCCATAACAGCACCTGCCAGTGTCGATGTGAGAATTCAGGGCAATTTTTTTCTTAAATGAAAGTGGCGCGAAGTAGAGAGTAGACATTCAATAATTGCTGCTTCTTCGGCATAGTGGTGTGCTGGTCAATGTTTAACAACTGCTCCCCCCCGCCCCCATTTGTAGGTGATTGCGGTGCCTGCTGATTTCCAGGGGGAGAATATTCTAAACAGCCCCATCATGGCCAATTTCAAGGTAGCAGTGGTTGAACAGCCGGCTTGCAGAATTCCTGAGAGTTCACCAGTGGTCTCCTGTGAGCCGCTGAAGGGAGTCAGCTACAGCACAGCGCTGCATCCAGGGCTCCCCTTGTTACCTTCGTGCCCACCTTTTGTGACCCTGACGCCTAAGAGGGTATCGCTTTACATCTACTCCTGTCCCCCTCCGTGAAGCAGAGGGACTCAGCATCTTTATAAACCTCGCATGTTGGGTGAGAAAGGACACAAAGGAGGAGGCAGGACTTGGGCTGGATGAGGTCACCCCCGAGAAGCTGGCCCAGGTGGGTGACACAAATGTTCTTCGCTGACCTCAGGAGCTGCACACATTTGCTCCTAGGGAAAAAAGGGGATGGGAAGACACTGAAATAGCAGGAAGTGTGGGACCGGAACCAGCCAAACAGTGGGCAGGTGCATTAAAACAGATGGCTTTTTTTTTTTGAGTGTGTGCTTCTAAAATTTTTAACGTTTAAAACTCTCTTATGTGTCTCTCAGACTAAAGTGCTATATTCATGAACATAATTACTCCACAGTCCTTTGTGAAATGAATTTTGAATTTTAAAACCATATTCTTCCAAATTAGCCATTAAATATATGAGCATTTCTATTTGAATTTAATTCCATTACCTGACAAGTATTAGTTCTTAATAATGACAGAAGTGTGATTAGATCATTAAGTTCAATGCCTCAGAACTGTTTTCAAATGATACACCCTTCATGCATGTGTATCAAGGTATGTCCTGATGCAAGACCAAGAATCAAATATATTTTTCAATCACTGCTGAAAGAGTGACATTCTCTGGCCAGGTTGATGTCAGGTCATATGCATAATTTCCTTCTGCCATTTATAAAATAAGACAGTAATGGTGAATGGGAATATTGGACACGTTCATTGTTTAAAATGCAGGAAAAAAATATTCTATAAAGGAAAACAACGATCCCCTGACCTCTACATTTCAACACCAGTTCTTCTGATTAGCAATCCAGTTTTTTCATGAAATGAGCATACACAATGATCACATCCTTCAGATTGGATTATTCAGAAGTTTGCTAAGAGCAATTGTTTTGCCCTATTTCTAATCATACACAAAATGATACCGCAGCTATGAATTCTATTTCAGTTTTCTCCACTTTGGGGTTATTTATGGATCAGAACTTTTTGGAGGTCTTACCTGAAATTAAATAGCTAAAGGAAATTAATGACTGAGGTTAGTGTTAGTGCCTGAATATTCATTATACCCTTTGAAAGACCATATATCTAAATTTGATTCTGTTTCTTCTTTCCAGAAATGCTATATACTAATAAAAGAGGCTGGTCCCAAATAAAGCCCTATTCTCTCTGGGCTGGCCCCACTTTGTCTTTTTAATCTGGACCCCAGGATGGTGCTAGAAGTTGAGGCAACTTTTTATTGTAATATCCAAGCAGGTTCTTTTAACTTGAGGTTTATAAGGAAAACAAAAGGATTAGTTGAGCAGAACTGAATTCATGCTCTGGTATGAGCCACACAGAACTCCAGAGCGGGTTTCAGAGCTAAATCAAGTACAGATACTTGAAGAAAATTATACATAATTTAGGACATAATTGCCTTGTGAATCTTGTGTTAACTAAAAACCTCTCCTCTCAGTGCACGAGTATCGAAGCCGCTCTGAGATGGCACTCTTGGGACTGGGTCTTGCGCTCGTTTGCCTGTTTTCGTCCCCCTCCTGCGTTCAGTTTGCATTATCTACTTTTGAGGTGTCCCCGTGGACAGCTGGAACAGCCTGCATCCCAGGTGAGGCGAAGGGGCCTGCGTGTACTTTCAACATCCCGCCTCCCGCAAGAAGGATCGTTTGGAAGCTGAGGTGCCAGAGTTGAGGTTGTGTTGATGATCTGCACGATCCCATTACTTCGAGGCTGCTTTTGTACATTTGCGAACCGGAAGCCCACCCCACAGCGAACCTGCCAAAAATCCATTGACAGTTCAACCTGAGAACATAGGTCCTTGGTTTCTAGCAAGAAGGGGGGATTGGGGAAGATCACGTGGGGATGGCACCTTGGGCAGGAGGGCATTTCTTGAAACACCTGTTTCAAGCTTATCAAAGCTTTCAGAGTTTGGACAAACAGGTCCGTGCTTCTCTTTCTTCTGCTTTCCTGTTCGTTTCTTCTCTGTGTCACAGCAAACATTATTTTCTGCTTTCTTTTCAATGATTTAAGTCCACTCTTTTTTTTTTTTTAAGATTTTATTTATTTATTCGTGACAGACAGAGAGAGAGAGACAGAGGCAGAGGGAGAAGCAGGCTCCCCGCAGAGCAGGGACCCCGATGCGGGACTCGATCCCAGGACCCTGGGATCATGACCTGAGCCAAAGGCAGATGCTTAACCGAATGAGCCACCCAGGCGTGCCTTAAGTCCACTCTTAAGATTCAGAAACTCTTTGCCACAACTACGAGACTTAATACACTGAATTTCTGTTACTTTGTTATTCTATGCCTATTGCCCTGTGGCAAACGACCACCTAGCCAAGTGGAGAGATGTGAATCCCGTACTCCCTCTGAATGCAGACGCTTTCCAAGACTGATTGGGAATCTCTTCTGCAGGAGGCTGTGTGTTCAAAGGCCACAGAGCTCTCTCATTTTCAAGCTTCTTGAAGTATCTTGCCATGTGACATTAGGTCTCTGGGGCTTTGTTGTCTGACTGTTTTGCATCAACTAAGTGTGGGTAATTCTCGTTGGCTTATGGCCACAACCACGCAAACCGTAGCTGAGATGGTTTTGCAAATGTAATTGCTGGCTATGTCCTGGGACTGTAATTCTGTTATGTGATACTGCCACACCTCCTTGTGTCTTCATTAATCACACCAGAAGGTACATAGCAGCGCCGGTGAGGATGGGCTTCCTGTGTCGTGCCCCTCACTGAGGCATTCCTGAATACCATGTTGCCACCACACGTTTCCCATTCAGATGCTGTGCTTGGCGTGGCTATTTAAGAATGGCGATATTTAAAAATCCTCCAATGAGCTCTTCTCTTCTGCCTTGGAGAAGAGAAGACCCAAATCTACGTCACCCAAGTCACCCACTGCTTAGATGGAGGTGGAGGTTTGTTCTCAAGGGGTTGCGAGGGAATGACTAAGGAGATACTCAGCTCTTGGTTTTCAAAACAGAAGTGCTTCAGAAACCTATAGCGTTTTAAGTCAGGCTGGATTTCCAAACTCATGTATTTCCACCTTTTCCCTATTAACGACTAGGCTTGGAGACCTTGGTTGACAGAGAGGAAGGAGGAGGGAGGCAAGCTAAGGATGTTGCTCCCAGTTTCTCCCCTCTCTCGGCATTGGCCTGGAGAGTGGGGTGATGCATGGAACAGCAACAGTAAACCTTACCATCCCTGGATGAGGGACTCCTATGGTCCTCGCCCTATTTGTTCTTTTATTTTTATGTTTCTGATTATGAGTGCCTCTTACAGGCCCCTCATACACGCTTGTTGATACGATGAACTCAGGATTAAATATTGTATTACGCAGAAAGTTCACTAGGATGATTTCACAACATATTAACTATGATACGGTTATGATATTTTAGGGAGTTTTCCAGAACAAATGAAAGAGTTAGTTCCGGTTTGATCTCTTCTCTATATTGGCACCTCAACTTCTACCTTATTTTTCCTGTAACCTGTTGCCCTACCCAGAAGAAACTTTGTGTCGAGAGACGGCGAGCAGTGACAATTAGGTCACGGGTATTACAAACCACCAGGGCTAAAGCAGGCCCAGGGATGAAGCACATGACAAATAAGGGCCTTCGTGAAGGACACTAACAGAGGTGAGTTAAGGGAGCCCACAGGGGTGTTAGGGACCCAGCAACCAGCCCCTGGGGGAGGCCTCCCAATCTCTAGGGCCAAAGAGGCAAGGTAAGGGAGTGTGTTCCTGAGACTCGGGGACCTGGAGCTTCCGAGGAGGCCCTCCCACCCCCCGACCGAGCTCTTGTTGCAGAGATGTGGTGCTGCTAGACACCTGCCATCTTGAACTTTACCCAGACCCTGCGATCTGGGGCCACAATGAAGGTAGTTTCCCCGTGTTTGAGTTCTGGGAAATGGTTTCCTGCAAGGAACTGCCCTTCCCCATGTGAACAGATAGGACTCAGGGATGTCTCCTTCGTCAGCCTAGGACAAGGCCAGGCGCAGACCTTTGCAGGTCCCATTCTTGGGCTCTTAAATGATTAGTTGAGCTGCTTATCTCCACTGACCAGTGGGAACAAAATGCTTGTTCATCAAACTTTGTTTAAGCTTCTCTTCTGCCTCCAGGTGCCCGAACTTTGGCCCACCCTCAGCCTGAGCCAGTTGACGCCCCCTCCCCAGCCCCTGAGAACAGGCTGGCCTCAGAGTCAAACATTCTCTGATGTACAATCCGATCATGCTCTGCTTTCACCCACTCCCCCCCACACCAGGCTCTTTCAATCCTTGTTTATCCCTCTTTATCAAAGAAAACCCCTATCTGCCTAGCTCTGGAGACGCCTGCAGGTGTTATGGTCATGACATTCTCCCCGTTTCCATGGTCCCTTGCCCCCAGCCCCCCACAGTAATTCTTCCAAATAAAATCTCTCCTTACCAAGTCCAATTTTTGTTGTTGTTGTTGCTGTTGTTACGTGATGAGACACAGCATCAAACAGGAAGGAAGTGAGGAACAAACACCCTGACCTCTCTCGTCTTGCTCTCCAATTTCCCACAAGTGCCTCCCATTTCCCGAAGCTGACAGGAAGTCTGCAGGCTCAGCCTTTCGGGGAACATCAGGACAGAGAGCAGGAAGAGAGGTGAGGGTGGTGGGGGGGCTGGGGGTGCCCAGGGATGGGGGGACACTGGGGGCTTAGGTCTCCTTGTTTTTACTTTGCTTACTAAGGTGGCACCTTTGTCCTGTTGTTTGGTTTAGCACCCCAGGGTTGGGTCTTCCAGTTCTTCCTGCTTATTTCTGCACCCCATGTTTGTCCTGAAATGTCTTCTGTACTTTTAATATTCAGAAACCACTGTTAAAAGTTTGAGGTATATTACTTCAGACTTAAATATATGTATGTTTGAACATATACATCCAAACATGTACATAATTTCTTTTTAAAAAAAATTTTATTTATTTATTTGTCATAGAGAGAAAGAGAGAGAGAGAGCACAAGCAGGGGGAACAGTTGGCAGAGGGAGAAGCAGGCTCCCCGCTGAGCAGGGAGCCCGATGCGGGGCTCGATCCCAGGACCCTGGGACCATGACCTGCGCTGAAGGCAGACGCTTCACCAACTCAGCCACCCAGGTGTCCCTGTACATAATTTTTTAACAAAAATGGTTTCATAGAGTATATCTAGTTTGGCAACTACCTTTTTTAAACTTAGCAACGTGTTTTGAATGTCATTTGGTGTGAGCATATTTAATTATCCTTTACTGATAAAAAGTCAAGTTGCTCCTATTTTACCACTATAAACCATGTCGCAAAGAACGTCTTATTTTTTCATGTATTTGTGTGAGTTTTTCAACTGGATAAATTCTTAGAAGTGAAATTGTTAAAGAATATGAACATTAAACATTTTAATAGATATTGCAGTTTGTCCTTCCAGAAAATTAGCAAATTTTTGTACTCCCACTCGCAGCATGTGACAGCACTTGTTTTCCCATACTCTTGGCCAACACCGGGAATTATTAATCTTTTAACCACTGTCAATTAGAGAGTTGAAAAATGGTATCTTATTGTTATTTGAATTTAATTATTTGTGAGTTTGATTAGGTTCTCAAATGATTAATGGCCACTTCTGTTTTGTCCTCTATGAAATGACTCTATATCCCTTGCCCAATTAAAAATAGATGAGGTACTCTTTCCCAACTGACTTGTAAGGTTTCATAATGTCAAGAAATTAGCTGTTGTCAGATGTGTTGTAAATATTTTTCTCAGTTTTTCTGTTCACTTTTTAAAGTTTACTTGTTTTTTGAAATAGAATTAATTTCCATTTTTAGATGTATATTTATAGAAATTACATAAAATAATATATTTTTAATAGAAATTATATCTAGGTAAGTAGATAGGTCATAGATAGATAGATAGATAGATAGATAGATTTTACTTTTTAGCCTTTGCATTGGGTTTAGAAAATATTTACCATCCAAATTATAAAAATATTTAGACTTTTGGGGCACCTGGCTGGCTTAGTCTGTTAAGCATTAGACTCTTGATTTTGGCCCAGGTCTTGATCTCAGGGTCATGAGATCGAGCCCCACATCGGGGGTTCTGCTCTGGGTGTGGAGCCTGCTTGGGATTCTCTCTCTCCCTCTCCCTCTGTCCCTGCCCCCCAAATATACATATATATAAAAAGGTCTAAATATATATATAAGTCTAAATATAAATGTCTTATATTTATATATATAATTATATATATATATTTAGACTTTTTTTCTTCCATTACCTTAGTGTTTCACCTCTAAATATTTGTTCCTTCTGGATTTTACTTTAGTCTTGGAAAGAGAGGTACAAATGCAGATGTATTCATTTATTTATCAAATGGCTGGTGAGCTCTGTTAACCCTGTGCGTGAAGACTGCTCGTCCTCACATTCATGTGAGTCTTTACCGTGTGCTGCATCTTCAGGTCCTGCGCTCTCGTCCAGACTCTGCTCCCACCGTTATTTTTCTGCATCATTCCTCTTCCATTGTAATTATTGTTTAGAATTCTGCTATTCTCTTTGTTCCTCTGAATTTTCCTGATTATTTGAAAACATATCCTTTCAAATAAACTTTGGAATGGTTTCATTAAATTCTTTAAAGATTGTTTTAAAAATGTGATTATAACCACACTTAATCCAAATGCTAATTCATGGAGAACTGATGTCTTTACAACCTTGAGTACTCCCATTCATAAGCAGACGTGAACATTTTTGTGTTGCCTAGTGGAATTATATTGTGTGCTTTGTATAGTTCCTTTAACTTCCATGTTATATCAGACTGGGACTCTTTATACAAAATGTTCAGACAGGGCCGCAGAATTGAATTGACCTTAAAGATTTTGGTTCTGCCAATTTCTAATACTGTCCTTGGACAAGACACTTCCGAGATGACTTAGGAATGTTGACAATCCTCATACATGGGTCCATTCTATGGTTTGACATATATTTATATTTTGATTTGTATATGACTGGTCCCTAAGTACACTGCATGCCAAGTCAAGCAGAACTTCTGGCCCAGATTCAGCCCAACTGTTAACCATATATACGCAGGAACAGGAGTTTCTCTCTACCCTTTCTACCCACTCAGAGAGGGAGGGTCTGGGATGGTAATCTTTGAGGGAGAGGTGGTTCCCTTGGCAGCTCGTGCATCTTGTCCATCTGACAGACGTGCTAGCTCTTTCTACATAAACTGCAAAGAGAAAGAAAGGCGAATATACAGGGAAGGTGGGCATTTTCTCAGCTCCTCAAGACTTCGTTGTCCTTGAAATGTGGATGTGTAATTCTGTTTGAGTGTTGTGAATTGCAAGAACATCAGACACATGTACATTAAAATGCAAGAGTAAATTTGCATTCCAAATTCAATTACATTTTGGATTATCCACTGTCTTTAAATATTTCCACAACTTCACTCTACTTCCAGCTCCCTTCATTCCCAATTCCCTACCTATAATTCTATTTCATACACAAACAGATTAAAATATGTGCTCTTTCTTAGAAAAAAAAAGTTGGCTTAAAAAAGGGTGAGTGGATAATTTATCTTTTCAAGCTGCTGCTAAATTTCTATTGCATCACTTTTGTACATCCGTGCCAACCATTTACTAGTATATCGACATTGCAAAATCCAGTGCCATTAAAAAAAGAAATTAATTTGAAAATTCATTATAAATTAGACATATTCTGTTCTGTCTTCCTTTAGTGTGTGATGATATAACAGTTCATCTGCTCATGCTAGGTTATTAAATTCTAAGCCAAACTATCTTGTGATGGAGGGGGGTGGGAAAGCTCGTACAAAATATGATAGATCACTTGAAGGGGTTTCCATACTTTCCTGAACCGCAATTTTTATTCCATGCCAATATCTTTCTTTGCCAAAATACACTCTGATTATGGCAGTAAATTTGGATAGCTTATGTTATAATTTTTGGAAGAGAGGAAATTCACAAAAAAATACAGTTTACAAATTAGGAATGACTTGGAATCCACAATATTAAAAAAACCCAGAAAGCCTACAAATGCCATTTTTCATATCACTTGGGTGTAATTGGTTCTTGAAAGATTAGCTCCTACATATTTTATTCCCATGATATAGTCCATGGCTCACCAGCTTGCACATGAAGCTATTTAGTAATTGTCAAATAAGAAAGATGTGTTAAAAATAAGGAATGAGAAAAAGAATGGCTTTTGAATTTTGTGTTTTGGTGTATGCATTATCTCTTCGAAGGAGTTTTAAAATAATATTCTTTTTTCCTTAAAACAACTACAATTGGATCTTAAAACCAAAACACGTACAGGCCTAAAATTTTTTACCATGAAGAATTTCAAGCATTTGGAACAAGATAAAATTATAGTGCGCACCCGTGAACGCATGTGTTAGTTTCCTCGGGCTGCTGCCGTAACAAGTCACAAACATGGTAGCTTTGAAACAACAGAAACGGGGGCGCCTGGGTGGCTCAGTCGTTAAGCGTCTGCCTTCGCCTCGGGTCATGATCCCAGGGTCCTGGGATCGAGCCTCCATCAGGCTCCCTGCTCCGTGGGAAGTCTGCTTCTCCCTCTCCCACTCCCCCTGCTTATGTTCCCTCTCTCGCTGTGTCTCTGTCAAATAAATAAATAAAATCTTAAAAAAAAAATAAAACAACAGAAATCTATTCTCTTGTGGTTCTGGAGGTCATAAGTCTAAAATCAGTATTACTTGCTTGGCATCTGGGCATTGTCAGGGGACTAGGGAGAGAATTTGTTCCGAGCTCCTTTCAGTTTTCGGTGGCTGCCAGTATTCCTTGGCTTGTGGCCCCATCCAGGCTTCAAGGTCAGCATCGTCAAATCTCCCTGTGCTCCAGCTTCACACTGCTCTTGTCCCTGTGAGATTCAAATCTCCTGCTACTGCCCTTTTGTAAGGGATACATGTGATCGCATTTAGGGCCGACCTGGATAATTTGGGATAATCTGCCCAGGTCAAAACCTTTAACATAATCACATCTTCAGTGACCCTGCTTTTGGGGGGGCAAATCAGGTAACATTCACAGGTTCCAGAGGTTTGAATGTGGATATACCCTTTGGCGCCTAGCCATTTTCCAGCCTACCACAATATATTGCCTGCATTTATTTTTTGCCCCACCGTTTTGGCTGTATAGAATAAGTTACTGACTAGGCACACCTGGGTGGCTCAGTGGGTTGAGTGTCCGACTCTTGGTTTCGGCTCAGGTCATGATCTCAGGGTCCTGGGATGGAGCCCCACATCGGGCTCTGCACTTAGTGGGGAGTCGGCTTGAGATTCTCCCTCTCCATCTGCCCCTCTCCTGCTCAAGCTCACTGTCTCTCTCTCTCTCAAATAAATAAATAAATCTTTTTTAAAAAAGTAATTGAGGACCACCTGGGTGGCTCAGTTAGTTAAACATCTGCCTTCAGCTCAGTTCATGATCTTGGGGTCCTGGGATCGAGCCCCACATCGGGCTCCTTGCTCACCAGGGAGTCTGCTTCTCACTCGCCCTCTGCCCTTCTCCCTGCTTGTGCTCTCTCTATGTCTCAAATAAATAAATAAAATCTAAAAAAGAAAGTTATTGACTGTGTGACATTTCTTCCCGAATATTTCAGTTTGCATTGCAGAGAAATAAGAACATATACCCACATACAATTCCATAATGGTACCTAACAAATTTAATGCTAATTTCTTAATAACATCCAACATCTAATCCATACACACTTTTCCTGAATTTGTCCTCCAGATGTCTTTTACAGTTTTACAGTTAAGGTTTCCACACCCCATTTGGTATGAATCTCTCTACTCCTGGTCTTTCCCCTTGACATTGACATATTGAAGAGACCTGGATTTTTTCTGTTGAATATCTGGCCTTCTTGGTTGGTTTTACTGATTCTTCATGGTGACCTTGTAACTTGATTTTCTACCCACCAAAAAGTCTAATGATGGGAATTTAGGTTTAAAAGTTTGATTGCCTTTAGATTAAACATTTCTGTAAGAGATGTTCAAAGGTGATGCTGTCATATAGGAGATACTTAATGACAGTGGTCCCAACGTTAGCGATGCTGAGATTGATCACTACTTTGGAATTAACTGTCCTTCACTTTATTTCAATCTCTTATCTATCTTGAGTCTAATTGATGGGTCCCTTACTCTCATCATCATCTGATTAAAAGATAATCATCCATCTGATTTAAAAAAATAGTTTTATTCATTCTTCAGATTATAAAAGTAGCTAGTAATACTTGCAAACATTCAGAAAGAGAAAAGATGTGAAGAAGATGTTAAAAGTCCCATATAATCCCATCATCCACACTATTAGCATTGATTAACCTCTGTGTGTGTGTGTGTGTGTATGCGCACGTGTGTATGCGCGCATGTGCGGGCCTCAGTGTGCACATGTGCATCTGTCCCATAATGTATGGCAAATTGTTGAAATTTTTTGAATCCCAGGTAAATGTAACTTTGAATATTGTGCATTAATTCTTAAACACTATTGCAATCAAACATATAAATGATACTTGATATTAAAAGAAAATTTTGCCTGATGATGCATATAGGGACTCATTAGTGTTGAAATTCACTCGACTTTTTTTTCTGGACTCAAGAATCTCTTTGGATGTGTTTGTTACTTCCTCACTTTGAAGGGAGACATGGTCCCATTAATGCAGAGTAATGAAAACCGCTGAGAAGTAGTCACTTCTAATGCTTGAGAAAGAATGGGGACATGACAGAACAAATGATTCACAAAAAGGTGACATCAGAGATTGAATTTAAAGCAAGAGAGGCAGTTTGCCAAAGTTTAAATGGAAGAACAGATGAAAAAATGTTTTAGCCAGAGAACGAAAAACAAAAAACAAAGTGATATACAAAAGCAGGTTTTTTATTTGTTTTTTTTTAAATGTTTTTATTATGGAGAATTCTAAAAAAAAAGAATAGTGTGTTAATCCGAGTGCATCCATCTTCCAACACCAGCAATCATCGCCTCTTCAATAAGCTCTTGAACAACAAATGCTCGTATTATTAGAATCCATCCTCAGATTCTAGATCATGTCACCATTAAATATTCAAAATGCTTCTTGAAAAGATAAGGACTCCAAACCTCAAGCCCAAAATCAAAACACCATGACTCAGCTGACGTGAAGATTTCCTACTGTCATTCCTATTGGATGACAATATCTAAGGTTTCCTTCCACCTTTCTTATACATGCCAATGCTTAGGTTTGTACACTTGAAATCAGGATCCAAATCAAGTCTATCTATTGTGATTTGTGGATATGCCTTCCAGTCTCTCTCTCTCTCATTCTTAACTGAGGAATCACTTTATATGCAGTGAAATGCATGAATCTTCAGTGTGTGATTTAACAAGTTTTGACAAATCTATTCCACCCTCCTAACCAACACCCAATCACGATATGGAAATTTCCCTATCAGTCTCTGTCCTTTATAGGTAACCATGAAGAGAGTGGGAAAGGAAAGGTTTTTCCTCCCAAAAAGTAAGACTGAAAAAACTTCATAAATATATATGAAAAAAGGACCTCAACCCCTACTCACACAAACTTTCTAGGCTTAGGGTTTGCATGGTGTATTTCTTCTGTCATTTTACTTTTCACCTGTGTCTTTATATTGAGGTGTGCCTCTTGCAGGCTGGACATAGTGGGTTCTTTCTCGCCCCACCCCCCCATAGTCTGAGAATTTCTGATTCAGTTGGACTGTTCAGTCCATTTACATTTAATATAATTATTGATATAGTTTAGTTTATGTCTATGTTGTGATTTATTTTCCAATTTTCCCATCTGTTTTTGGCCTTTTTTTCTTCCTGTCTTTTTATGGGTTAATTAAACATTTTTAGCATGCATTATTAATTCCTTTCTTGGCTTTTAGTCTCTCTTTACGTTATTTTTTAATGGTTGTTTTGGGAATTATAATATTCACCCTTAATTTAGAGTTAATATTGTCACATTTTACAAAAAAAAAAAAGTAAAATTCTTACAACTACAGAGTTTCATTTACCCCTTAGTCCTTTGACCCTTTGGTGGCATATACCCTACATTCAAATACATTAAAAAATCCCCCAATGTGATGTTAATATTTTTGCTTTCAACACTCAGTTGCCTTTAGAAATATTGAAGAGAAAAACTGGTCTTTTATATTGATCCAAATATTTACCATTTTTGCTGCTCTTCAGTCTTTTGTGGAGACTTGGATGAGTCTTACCTTCCACCCAAGAACTTCCTTCAGCAGTTCTGGTGTGCCAGTGAGAAAACTTTTTCAGATGTTTATCTGAAAATGTGTTGATTTTATCTTCATTTTAAGGGATATTTTTGCAGGATATAGATTTCTGAGTTGATAATTTCCTCCTCAATTCTTTGAAGATGTTATTTCATTATTCATAGCTTCCTTTTTTTTTCTTTTGAATAAGAAGTCAGCTGCCATTTCTATCTTTGTGTGTGTACGAGGTCTATGTCTTTTTTCTCTGAGTGCTTTCAATATTTTCTTTTTGTCTTTGGTATTCAGCAGTTTAACAATAATACGATTAGGTGTGTGTTATGGGCTGAGTTGTGTTCTCCCCAAATTCCTAGACTGAAGCTTTAACGTCTAGTACCTCAGAAGGTGACTATATTTGGATCCAGGACATGTAAAGATGAGGCCATCAGGGTGGGCCCTAACCCAGTTTGATGGGTGTCCATGTCAGAAGAGGAAATTTGGACACTGAGAGATAATAGACATGCACAAGCACAGAGGGAAGACCCTCTGAAGACACAGCGAGATGGTGGTCCTCTGCAAGTCAAAGGGCAGGCCTCAGAAGCAACCAAACCCACCAACACCTTGATCATGGACTTCTAGCCTCCAGAACAATGAGAAAATAAATGTCTGTTGTTTAAGCTCCCCAGTATAGAATCTTGTTATGGCAGCCTTAGCAAACTAATACAGTTTAGATTTCTTTGTGTTTATTCTGCTTGGAGTTCACTGGGATTCTTGGATCTATAAATTGATGTTTTTCATGAATTTTGGGAAATTTTGCCATGAATTCTCCAGACACTTTTCCTTCCCCTTTCTCTCTTCCCTCCCTGTTTGGGATTCAATTATGTGTGTGTTAGACTGCTTGATATTATGGAATATGTCAGTGAGGCTCTGTTTACTTTTTTTTCTCAGCCTATTTTCTCTTTTTCCAGTTAGATAATTTTTATTCATCTATCTTCAAATTTACAAGCTTTTTCTTCTGTCATCTCCAGCCTGTTGCTAAACCTGTTTTGTGAGCCTAGGGTTAGTTTATCTACAGTGTCTGTCTTTGTGGCCACACTATATGCTATTTCACCAAAATATTGTGTAAGTCTTTCTGTACAGTAAAAAAACCCACTTTTATATAGTGCTTTATTTTAAAGGAACTCTACCAGCCTCAAAAAAGAATTTTTTTTTCAATGATTATAAATTCAGCTTTGGATTTTTTGTTTGCCTTTGTCACACTGCATTGGGGAAAATATGTAATAGTTAATTACAGGCAAGAAATAAATAATTATAATAACGTCAAATCAATAATATCCTAACAATAGCAATGGAAAAATATCTTTAATAATCCCAAAGACACCAACTAACCAGCTAGACAAGTAATTTGTCTATGTATAAAAGTTGTTGGGAAAAAGGAATGATATTTGAATTTTCTGTATTCTAGTTATTTAATTAATACACACATAATGTGGTTAAATATTATTTAGCATCATAAAACATTTCATTTGACCTTTTAAGCATATGTAAGTTAAAGAACTGTTTCGAATGCAGCAAAAGGAGGCCAATAAGAAATGTTTATAAAACTTTTAAGAGTCAGACACACAAATGTGCTTTGGCTTGGCTTAGCTGCTATTTTATGTCATTGCAATAGGGATTAAGGGTGAAAAATTTAACGATTCATCCGGACCCATGTAGCTAATGTAACACTAAACACTGTATTTTTTTCAGATCTATTTTTCCCTCCCATTGTCTCTCCCCTCTGATACTTATATGTAAACCAAACATCAGGCTGAAAGAATGTATTCATTGACTTCAAGGTGTTTTGACAATGAATGTAAACATCCTCAAAATAAACTTAACTACCAACGTGAAATGTTTTTCTCCTTGCTGTGATCGTGTTCAGCAATGGTATCAAAGAGAAGGGAAACTTCCAAGTATCTAGCAGTTTGACCATGTTTTTCAGAGGTTTGTAGTCTTGTGGGGAGAGGTGCTATGTGAGAGAGACTTGCTCTTCTGCATACCAGCTGGGGCCATGAGAAGGAAAGGAGCATCAGAAGGTTATTCCCTGTGCCTTACAAAAGTAGACATTCAGTTGGGTTTATAAATTCTCCTTTTAAAATGTAAAAGCTCTAGAAAGGATTAACCGTATTATTTACATCTTAAAATAGCTACTCTTTTAAAAAAAATTTTTTTTTAAAGATTTTATTTATTTATTTGAGAGAGAGAGAATGAAAGACAGAGAGCATGAGAGGGAGGAGGGTCAGAGGGAGAAGCAGACTCCCCGCTGAGCAGGGAGTCCGATGCGGGACTCGATCCCGGGACTCCAGGATCATGACCTGAGCCGAAGGCAGTCGCTTAACCAACTGAGCCACCCAGGCGCCCCTAAAATAGCTACTCTTAAAAAAGACTGGTTTCCTCCAAAATACCTTACTGAGAGCAATTTCCCTGAGCACAAAGGCAATTGGTTGAGGGAAAGGTCTTGCCAAGAATTGAGTAACCCAGAAGTTCTTAGAAAAGAGACAGATCTATGAACTACAATATGTTGGCATCTAGATAGCCAGATAGAAATATAAAGATTCTGAGTATTTGGAAAAGAAGCAAAGACCTTACATAATAGGATAGGATAAAATTTTATTTATTTATTTATTTATTTATTCTTATGTTAATCCCCATACATTACATCATTAGTTTTAGATGAAGTGTTCCATGATTCATTGTTTGTGCATAACACCCAGTGCTCCATGCAGAATGTGCCCTCCTCAATACCCACCACCAGGCTAACCCATCCTCCCACCCCCCTCCCCTCTAGAACCCTGTTTGTTTTTCAGAGTCCATCATCTCTCATGGTTCGTCTACCCCTCTGATTTCCCCCGCTTCATTCTTCCCCTCCCGCTATCTTCTTCTTCTTCTTTTTTTTTTCTTAACATATATTGCATTATTTGTTTCAGAGGTACAGATCTGAGATTCAACAGTCTTGCACAATTCACAGCGCTTACCAGAGCACATACCCTCCCCAGTGTCTATCACCCAGTCTCCCCATCCCTCCCACCCCACCCCCCACTCCAGCAACCCTCAGTTGGTTTCCTGCAGTTAAGAATTCCTCATATCAGTGAGATCATATGATACATGTCCTTCTCTGTTTGACTTATTTCACTCAACATAATACCCTCCAGTTCCATCCACGTCGTTGCAACTGGCAAGATCTCATTCCTTTTGATGGCTGCATAATATTCCATTGTATATATATACCACCTCTTCTTTATCCATTCATCTGTCGATGGACATCTTGGCTCTTTCCACAGTTTGGCTATTGTGGACATTGCTGCTCTAAACATCGGGGTGCACGTACCCCTTCAGATCCCTACTTTTGTATCTTTGGGGTAAATACGCAGTAGTGCAATTGCTGGATCAGGATAGGATAAATTTTTTGCCCAGGATCTTACTCTTTCTGAAAAATCATATTTTATGTCACTTTTACTTGAGACAGACCAAGCATCTGAATAATTGAATGAGTGTTGAAGTTTCCATTGATGTGTTTGGCTCTTTGGAGTTTCCTATTGTTCAGAAAGCACTGTGGAAAAAGCACTATGGAAAGAGAACAAATAAACGAAATATTTGATTCCTACTCTGCAGGGGCTTCTGTTAGGCTGAAAGGCTGAATTTGAGAGGTTTGCAGCAAGATTTAATGAACTCGACAATTTTTGGTTTAGCTTCTTCTGTGTTTAGGCACTGTTTTAGACTCTGGGAATACACTGGCAAATAAAACACACCCAAATCCCTACCTTTGTGGAACTCTCACTGTCATGGATGAAAACAGACTATGAATGTAATAAAAAGTTAAGCACATAGTGTATTAGAGATTGTTATTTTTATATAATATGCTATTTCTAAATAGTATGTTAGACATTATCTAGTATGTTAGGAATTGTCAAGTGCTATGAGAGAAAGAGCAAAGGTGACAAGAACATGTGTAGAGATTGTATTATTAAACAGGAGAGATCGTGGTGCTCAGTGGGAAAGTGTCATTTAAGCTAAGACTTGTAGGAGCCAGAGGAACTGGTTATGCAGATTTTGGAGGTGGGGGGAAGATGATTCTAGGCAACAAGAAGGCTTTGAGGTAGAAGCAAGGCTGACCATTTTAGGAATAAGGAGTTGGCTGATGAAGTAGAGTGGGGGAGTGAGGGAAGATTATAGAAATGTGATAGAGATGTAACAGGGGGCTTGATTGGGGAGTGTCTTGGGGGTCATGCGAGAGGATGTGGAGTTCACTGGATGAACCCATCGGGGAACCACTAGATGGTTTTCAGCACAGGAGTCACATGACCTGATCATGTTTTAGTGGGATCTTCTGGCTGCTGCAGGGGGAATGGTTTGCGAGGAGCCAATGGTTAGAAGCAAGGAGACATGTTATTGGGGGAGCCATTGCAATAATCCTGATGAGAGATTCTGGGACCCAAGGCTTGGAGCAATGAAGGTAAAGGGAAGTGGTCCCATTTGGTTAGATTTTGAAAGTGAAGCCAACAGAATTTCATTTTGGATTGGGAACAAGGTATGAGAGGAATCGTGTAGTAAAGGATGATTCCAAGGTAGCTGAAGGGATGGAGTTGCCATGAACTGAGAGGGCAGGGGCAGGGAGCAGGTTTGCAGGCCAATATCAATATCAAGTTAGTATTGTTTTTAATCATACTCATATGAGCAATCATTTGGAAACCATCTCATGAGAACTAAAATTAAGGAAAATCTTGCCCTGTTTGGACAAGCAAATGCATCTTTGTTTAGGATATTCTACCATAATGGGCTCTCTTTTGATGTGTCATTGTGGTACAGGATCTTTTTAATGTGGGATTCTCTGACTGAAACCCAAGAGTGACAGTGAGGTCTGTGTGGTAGGTCGAAGGAATGTTTATGCTTCTTGGATTTATTTATCCCAAGAAAGTACTAAAACATATTGAATTGAAAGTTATTCACTTAGTCCTAATAATTCAGAAACTGAAGATCTAAGTGTCAGTATTTCAACACTATTAATTTATGATCCCTGTGAGGTCATAGAAATCTTTTGAGTTCTATGATAGCTGATAGATTTTTTTTGAAGTCTACACAAATGTCTATTTCCAAAACCTCAGAGACCCGACTTTATGTCCAAGTTTTGTAACTGTCCTTCCTTTTCTTGTCTTCTGTCATCCTCCATCTCCTCCTACTCCATGACTTCTAGTCTTCCATCTGCACCATCGGGAAGACTCTATATGCAGCTTTGGGTTTAGGCCATTTCTAATGCCTCGGGATAGGTAGGTTAAATTGAACAGGAAACATTGTACCT
Source organism: Neomonachus schauinslandi (assembly GCF_002201575.2). Lineage (NCBI taxonomy): Eukaryota > Metazoa > Chordata > Mammalia > Carnivora > Phocidae > Neomonachus > Neomonachus schauinslandi. Next base: position 6,051,555 of record NC_058405.1, read on the forward strand.
AATATATAAAGTAAATAGCGGTCATTTGGATTTATACATACTTATTATTTTTGGATGATTAAATTCCATTTCAAAATCAGGGGAACAATGCCTGAACCATACAATTAGATATATCTCTAATTGCAAAAATTCCACTTTCCAAAGGTTACTTAGGACATGGTGCTGGATGGAGCAGAGGAGCTCAGCTATGGAGAGAAAGCAAGAGGAGGTTATATTAGTTTGCTTGGGCTACATAAACCACAGATTGAGTGGCCTTAACAGCAGAAACTCATTTCTCATAGTTCTGGAGGCTAAAAGTCTGAGATCTAGTTGTCAGCAAGGATGTTTTCTTCAAAGTCTTCTGTCCTTGGCTTGTAGATGACTGTCTTCTCCCTGTGTCTTCACATGGTCTTCCCTATGCGTGTGTCTGTGTCCTAATCTCTGCTTAGAAGGACACCTGTCATATTGGATTATGGCCCAACCATATGATTTCATTTTACCCAAATTATCTCTTTGAAGGCCCTGTCTCTAAACATAGTCATGTTCTGAGATACTGGGGGTTAGGACTTCTGAGATACTGGGGGTGAAGGAGTGGTGCTCCATCCAGCACCAAATGACTGCTATTTATTTATACAAATCATGTCAAGATTTGATGAAAGGCTACTGAATTCTTGTATCTGCTTCTCGCTCATTGCTTGCAATCTGCTGTTTTGGTTGAAGTATGTAAAGAAAATCCAGCCTCACACATTTGTGCTGTGGGAACAGGTAATTATAGTATGTTTACTTTGATACTATCCCAACACTCAACAAGTGGTCATTACTAGAGATTAGTTACAATGTTGAATATAAGACTGTATAAATGAAATTCCTGAGAAGTCATAAAAAATCTATTGATCTATCTTGCATTTTGAATGGACCTTTTACCTATTTTTATGGTAAAAATTGTCTTCCATGAAAAAATACCAATTAGTTGAGTGCTTTTCTTGAGACAACCATCGTGCCTGGGTATGTAACAGAAGTGCTGTGTGTGTATGTCCCCCTTTGCTGCAGGGAACATCAAAAAAGACATGTAATCAAAGGTTGAGATTTATAAACTTAACAGTTTATACCACTCTGTTAAGGACATCTGACACAAAATTGTTAATTTTCTTTTATTGCAAGTGTGTGGTGGTGAAGAGTACCATACCTGTTGGTACAGTTGGGTCCCATGGGCATGAATCAAGCTAAGGTGAGAGCAGTTTATCCACCACTGTTTTTGTCCATCAGTGCAAATGTCAACACAATGGAAAAGGCAAATGATATATCAACACTGATGTAAGGAACTGTTCGATGTGTTGGAACATATATTAGATTATTGAAGCCTCCAAACACACCTAGGAGTCTTCCGCTCTTATGATTTGGTAGATGAGGAATCTGAGGCAGAGTGTAACACCAGTCCAAGTAACTGTGCAGCTGGGATGGGACCTAGCCTGTCTGGCTCTAGGTCATGTGGCTTCAGCCACCAAACTGGCTTCATCTATCCCTAATCCTCCACTACCTAATATTTAACTAGGTTTAATCATTACAAGACATTCTCCTTCTCAATTATTATTTAGAATGACACCTCTTTTCAAAGAAATGAGAAAGACGTGTTCACAGACAGCTTTTAAATTATCCTCAGGTTTTCTAAACCACAGTTACTAAATTGTTCTCTTTTTAAACAGTTAACCATACTCTTTGTATTAATATATTTAGAGAGAACATGTGTTGAACCATTTGCTTTGTGGTGAAACTAGTTTTTGAATGTATTTATAAACAGATTCACACAAACGCATGAAGAAATCTAGAAATCGATGCCATATGACCATTTAGAATTTCTTAGTTCACATAGAATGGAAGTTTTTCACTAGGATGTGAAAGAAGAAGGAAAAGGAGAATGCTGGTGAGGCCCCGTGCAGAGCGTCCTTTCGGCAGTGACTCCCGCACTCGCCTTAGCAGTCAAGGTGACCCCGGGGCATAGTCTCTTAACTACACATTTCTGTCTTTTTAAGGCTTTAAGTGTCTTTTTTTCTTGGCAGTGGACAGTTCCTGAAATCCAGCGCTCCAGCCTAGAGCCTCACACCTGGGAGGAAGACCCAGGGAGGGGGTTCACTTGCTACCCCAGGAGTTGCAGGGGGGCCCTCGCTGACCCTCCAGCCCAGCCTGCAGCATTCCCTGTTGAGGAGCCCGAGGGTGTAACACCAGCCATTCTCACGTCAGTACCACTGCTTTCCATAGGGACACAAAACACTTTCACCCTTTGCACTTGATCCTGAGCGGTCGGTCCTCTACCTGCGCTCAGGCCCACGCTCATGCGCACAGCCGCTCGCCGCTCATTATCTGTAATTCGAGCTCATCCCGACCAGGAAGGTTCTAACTTACGACCCGTTGTAGTTCATGACAGCTCCCCTTCCCCTCTCATAGGGTAAAACTCACAGGGTAAAATTAAAATAAAATCAGTAAAATAGGGAAAGGAACTCGGATAAAAAGATTTTATTAACCTTAGCATTCCAAATAAGCCACGGACCTGGTGCTGAAACACGACAGATTTCACCTTCGTGGAATCAGGAACCCTTTCTGGTCTTTCCTTCTCTCTGATTGTCACGGATTTATTTTTGAATTTTATGGGTTGTCAAACTTCCTCGAGTGGTGTGAGGAACGGCTAGAGGGCTTTGAGTAAAAGGTTTCAGGCCATGATTGACACCGCGCGGTCAGGGCATAGCTCTCCTGACAAGCTGTAAATTCGGTGGTGAATTACAGGATACAGGTGCTGCTAAGGAAGCCTCTGACCAGGTAATTTGTGAGCATCAGCCTATATATCAACCGCGGGAGCTCACAAATGACTCCAGTATTGGATGCAGGCGCATCTTCTCTTTGTGAGATGGGTTCCTTCCTTCGCTGAGCTCAGGAGAAGGTGTGTGTGTGTGTGTGTGCGTGTGTGTGCGCGTGTGCGCGCGTGCGTGTGTGTATGTCTGCGGCAATGAATTACAGCAGCCAATGGAAGCGGGGATTATGGATGATGCTGATGAAAAGTGCAACCATCCCTCACACCAGCTTTGACAGAGCCTTCCAATCAAGATTCCACTTCCTGGCCCTGGTGGATTAAGTTAAAAAACAAAAAAAGTGCTCGAAGTTCCACTGGGGAGATGCCACATCTTCATAAATAAGGCTGGACAACAAAGGTGCTTGAAGATATATGCTCTTCAAATCTAGGGAATGTAAATCATGAATAAAATGTCTCTGTGTGAACAGCGGTGTCCCACCGATGCTGGTTTTCTTTTTCTTGATAAGAACTTAGTTTTATTCTCTTGTTAAAGTCAGGTGTTTCTTGCCTCATCAGGATTTGAAATAAGGCTAGGTTTCAGATGAAAGAAAGGGGGGAGTAACTTTATTAATAATATGAAAATATTAATCTATAAATAAGTGAAAGAGCTCCTCATTTTATTTTAACCATTTATGGGACTGTCTAGGCAAAGTTCCCTGCCTGTACTCCGCCCTCCGCCCCCCCCCCCCCCCGCCCCGCCCCGCCTCTGCACTTAATTTTTTGGTTATTTCTGTGAATCCCCTGAAGTTTGGTTTGGAGCCATTAAAGATCTTTTCTATTTCCACTGATGTTCAGTTTTATGTTATTCTTATAGGTGAAAACATGATTATTTCTTTCTTTTTTTTTTTTTTTAAAGATTTTATTTATTTATTTGAGACAGAGAGAATGAGAGAGAGAGAGCACATGAGAGGGGGGAGGGTCAGAGGGAGAAGCAGGCTCCCTGCCAAGCAGGGAGCCCGATGCGGGACTCGATCCAGGGACTCCAGGATCATGACCTGAGCCAAAGGCAGTCGCTTAACCAACTGAGCCACCCAGGCGCCCGAAAACATGATTATTTCTTTGTGATTTTCTTTTCACTATTGCTTTTTGCCCTCTGGAATCGTATCTAATGGTCTGTACAATAAACAAAGGAGAGATACATTATTTTAAAAAATTCCAAAGGCATAATATTAGCTAAACTCCCCTTCCTGCTCCCAAGAAACACATAATCCTACATTTGTTCTCGACAATATATGTGTCCCCTTATGAAACATTAGCATACAATGTACTTGCAACCCTATTTTTAAAAAAGATTTTATTTACTTGAGAGAGAGAGAGACAGAGACAGAGACAGAGACAGAGACAGAGACAGAGACAGAGGTAGCAACAGGGAGGAGAGGGAGAAGCAGGCTCCCCGTTGAGCAGGGAACACAATACAGGGCTCGATCCCAGGACCCTGGGATCATGACCATGTTGAAGGCAGATGCTTAACCAACTGAGCTACCCGGGTGCCCCTGTGCAACCCTATTTTGTTTTTTTCTAAATAAAAGGACAAATCTCTACACATTTTAACTTGGGTTACTTTAAAAAAGTTAACACAATTTAAGAAAATAATAAATTAAGTAGAAGTTTCCACTGCTAAATAGCAGAAGTTAGGAATATATGATAAAACTGTTGATACGTTAGAAAAAGCCATTTTTATATTGTTGATTATTTGCACAAGTTTAGAATGAAATCATAAGGAAAAGAAAAAAAAGAATTAATACACAGCAAAATCAAACTATTGGAAATGTACTCAGTAAATTTTCTCTCTTGGATTTTTATATTAAGAAAATAAAATATGGATCATAAATTTATTCTCTCTCTCTGTATGCATTATGCTTGATATAAAACAAGTCTGGAAAATAAACGAGGAATATTTAAAGGGAAACTTTAAATATATCAGGTAACATCATTTATGAGGTTAGCATTTCTCTGTTATCAATTTTCTCAGAGCATTTATTAAAGAATAACTTTTGTTTTAATTTGCTCAAGACAAAGCAGTTTAGAGACATTTACAGTGACGAGGGAGCTTCAATTAACCTTCGTTGTGGAGATAGTTTATGTGCATGAATTACAATATAACAGGGTAATTACCTAATACCTTTTGTGAAGGAATTCTAATAAAGAAAGAAATTGATTCAGACATAATGAAATTCAAGCTCTTCATTTCATTTCTTACCGAATTTTTATTATTAAATGGTTGTAAACTCTTATTTTGAGACCTGTGGAAAAAATCTCTAACTTACAGATAATGTTGAAGAAGCTTCATAACTGTAATTTATCTTAAAGTCAATCGATAGCTAAGTTACTATAAAATGATGCACCCTTAGAAGTCATTATGTGCAATAGGGTACCCAACTCTATTTTCTAGACTAATTAGACATAAAGGGTCTAATGTTTATTCATAGAAGTCTAAGTTCAAATATTATTTAATCAATAGGAAGATATTTTTCTGGACTTTTCCATTTCATTAATATGAATTTTAATCTGCTGCTTAAAATGATAATCCATGAGCTGCTTTTAGTTTAATGGGAAATATGTATTTCTTTCTGAGAGTAACTGATGAGAAAACAGAGTGAGTTCTTTTAAAATTACTTCAAAGTTTGAAAACCTCAGAGGTGTTTTGAACTTATGAAAAACAGAACTTATCTACCAGAGTTAAAATTACCCTGGTGTTTTCTTTCTTTTTCTTCTTCAGCTCAGCGGAGAGCCAATTAACGTTGCTAGTTTGCAACATGGGTTCTTGTGTTCTGGCGCAGTCCATGTGAAATGAACGTCACTGTCTAAGTTAGGGCAGTGGAAGAAAAGAGGTTTGTACATCTTTGCTCTCTCTGCTGGAATGTGTTTGTACCTCCACCCCGACAAGCGTCAAAAAAGGTGTAAAGAGAAAGGATGTTGTTTATTTATTTATTTATTTATTTTTTAAAAGATTTTATTTATTTATTTGACAGAGAAAGACACAGCGAGAGAGGGAACACAAGCAGGGGGAGTGGGAGAGGGAGAAGCAGACTCCCTGCCGAGCAGGGAGCCCGATGCGGGACTTGATCCAGGGACTCCAGGATCATGACCTGAGCCAAAGGCAGTCGCTTAACCAACTGAGCCACCCAGGCGCCCAAGGATGTTGTTTAGACCATATACTTCAGAGCAAGCAGGGGAAGCTGAAAATAGCATCTGGAAAAAATTGTGACAGATTTTCCTTTTTTTTTTTTAAATTTTTTATTGTTATGTTAATCACCATACATTACATCATTAGTTTTTGATGTAGTGTTCCATGATTCATTGTTTGTGCATAACACCCAGTGCTCCATGCAGAATGTGCCCTCTTTAATACCCATCACCAGGCTAACACATTCTCCCACCTCCCTCCCCTCTAGAACCCTCAGTTTGTTTTTCAGAGTCCATCGTCTCTCATGGTTCATCTCCCCCTCTGATTTCCCCCCTTCATTCTTCCCCTCCTGCTATCTTGTTTTTTTTTTCCTTAACATATATTGCATTATTTGTTTCAGAGGTACAGATCTGTGATTCAACAGTCTTGCACAATTCACAGTGCTCACCATAGCATATACCCTCCCCAATGTCTATCACCCAGCCACCCCATCTCTCCCACCCCCCACCACTCCAGCAACCCTCAGTTTGTTTCCTGAGATTAAGAATTCCTCATATCAGTGAGATCATATGATACATGTCTTTCTCTGATTGACTTATTTTGCTCAGCATAACACCCTCCAGTTCCATCCATGTTGTTGCAAATGGCAAGATCTCATTCCTTTTGATGGCTGCACAATATTCCATTTTATATATATATACCACATCTTCTTTATCCATTCGTCTGTCGATGGACATCTTAGCTCTTTCCACAGTTTGGCTATTGTGGACATTGCTGCTCTAAACATCGGGGTGCACATACCCTTTCGGATCCCTACTTTTGTATCTTTGGGGTAAATACGCAGTAGTGCAATTGCTGGATCATATGGTAGCTCTATTTTCAACTTTTTGAGGAACCTCCATACTGTTTTCCAGAGTGGTTGCGCCAGCTTACATTCCCACCAACAGTGTATGACGGTTCCCCTTTCTCCCCATCCCCGCCAACATCTGTCATTTCCTGACTGGTTAATTTTAGCCATTCTGACTAGTGTGAGGTGGTATCTCACTGAGGTTTTGATTTGGATTTCCCTGATGCCGAGCGATGTTGAGCACTTTTTCAGGTGTCTGTTGGCCATTTGGATGTCTTCTTTGGAAAAATGTCTGTTCATGTCTTCTGCCCATTTCTTGATTGGATCATTTGTTCTTTGGGTGTTGAGTTTGATAAGTTCTTTATAGATTTTGGATACTATCCCTTTATCTGATATGTCATTTGCAAATATCTTCTCCCATTCTGTCGATTGTCCTTGGTTTTGTTGACTGTTTCTTTTGCTGTGCAAAAGCTTTTTATCTTGATGAAGTCCCAATAGTTCATTTTCGCCCTTGCTTCCCTTGCCTTTGGCGATGTTTCTAGGAAGAAGTTGCTGCGGCTGAGGTCGAAGAGGTTGCTGCCTGTGTTCTTTAGGATTTTGATGGACTCCGTGACAGATTTCCCTTAATGAAAGATATTTAGAGATATAATTTCCTCATCAGATTTTTAGGCCACACCTATTAATTAAAGCAGAAGAACTTTTCTTTGTGTTGATTTAATGCTAACAAAGCGTAGTGTGCACACACATGCACACCCACGTATGCTATGTCTGAAATGTGTAAGAACCTAAAGATATAGTCATCTATTTTAATAATTATAATAACGACGAGATATTGGTTTTCAACTAAACTTCTGTTTTCTAAGGGCTATCACGAACCACATATAGTTAATAACGTTTGATGCCAAGTATTAAAATGACTGAGAAACTCAGTGAGACATTTTTTTCCCTTCCATGTTTCATTTGGCAATTTGGCATTGTATGAGTAGAGGCTCAATGGAAGATTCTAAAAATAATGCTTGGAGTAAAATTGTGTCTGGTTAAGATTTCTCCACACTGTCTCTTCAAATTTGCACTACCGTTAAGAATTTGCATGGACTGGAAGCAAAAAATCAAAACGTAATGACTTGTGTAATGTGATGACCAGTAGCAAACCAGCTGGATGCTGGTAGTTTGCTGAGGACATTGCAGGGAGATTTTGTGCAAAGAGATTGGAGTGGACTCCTCCTCACGATTCTACTGGGAACCCCATCAGCCCACGCTCACCACACATCACCACACATCTCCTCTCTTCCTAAATCCATTTATGCTTTGGGGTCTGAACTCACATTCACAGCAGCATTGGACAGTGCTGATTCTCTCTCTTTCCCTCTCCCTTTCTGTTTCTTAGATATTAATATTCTGTTTTTCTTCTTCCCACTCTGGGCACTTTTTTCCAATCACTTTTGTTAATTCCTCTTCTATGGTACTTCTCTTGAATGCTGGGAGTTATCCACTATCTTTCTGAGGCTTCTTCCAATTCTTCAGCTACCCTCTGCACCCCCTTCCCCACCTCATGTGATACTTTCTTTTTGCTTCAATGAGCATGCGAATGCAAACAACTTTGAACTCTAACCCTTTAGTCCCGACTTCTTTTCTGAGTTCTAGGCTCTTATGTTCAAGTGTTAACTGAACATCTCCACTTGGATATATTCCTAAATGTAACATTCTGGATACTTCCTCCCTTCCTCACCCTTACTCTTTATTGGCCACCACTTCATGTTGGTTCTCTCGCCTAAACAATTCTTGAATCAGTCCATGGATTTCCATTCCCCTAGACCAGCTGTCCGTAAACAAAGACCTGCAGATCAAATCTGGCCCACTGCCTATTTTTGTGAATAAAGTTTTATTGGAACACAGCCATGTCCATTTGTCATGTATTGTCTATGGCTGTTTTTATGCTATAGCTGCCAAGTTAAGTTTTGGTGACAGAGAACATATGGTCCACAGAGCTTAAAATACTTACTATATGGCCCTTTATGGAAATGTTTGCTGAACCCTGCCACGGAGAATACTCCCACACAGGTCACCATAGCAACTCTTCCTAATTATCCCAACTTACTCCTAAAGGGACTCCCCACTTGCTACCCCAAATCCAATTCTCCACAATACAAGGAGAGTCATTATATATATAATATAATTCTCATCATGTCACTTCTCATTAGCCCTTCAATGACTCCCCCCTTGCCTTTGGGAAAAAAAAATCCAACTCCTTGACATGGTCAACAGAACGTGTCATGAGCTAGCCTTGTGTCTCTCCTTAGCAACTTGTGTTGTGACTCTCACTGTTGCAGATGCATCAGACTCCTTTCGAGTCTTCACGTGTGCCATGTGACTCTTACTCTGGGCTTCCGCACGTGTTATTCCTATGTCTGAACATAGCCTCTGGATCAGACGTTATACTTCATGGAAACCTCCTGTGACTACTGAAGTTTGAGATAAGGCTTCTTCTTTGTGTTTGGACTGTGCTGTGTGTTTCTTCTGTAGGCTCCTTCACTCTGAATGGAAAATATCTGCTTGCTACTTGTGATGGTTATTTTTTTATTATTTATTTATTTATTTTTCTTTTTAGAGAGAGAGAGAAAGAGAGTGAGAGAGAGCAGAGGGAAGGGCAGAGAGAATCCCAAGCAGGCTCCAGCTCAGCATGGAGCCCAACAGAGCTCGATCCCATGACCCTGAGATCATGAACTGAGCTGAACTTAAGAATCCGATGCTCAACCAACTAAGCCACCCAGGTGCCCCTGTGATGTGTCAACTTGGCTAGGCTACCACACGCAGATATTTGCTCAAACACTAATCTAGATGTTGCTGTGAAGGTATATTTTAGATGAGATTAACATTTAAATCAACAGACTTTGAGTATAGCACATTATCTTCCATTATGTGGGTGGGCCTTATTCAATAAGTTGACCTTAAGAGAAAAGATGGAGGTCCCCTGAGGAAGAAGGAATTCTGTCCCCAGATTGTCTTCAGACTCAAAATGCAATATCAACTCTTCCCTGGGTCTCCAGCCTGCTGGTCTACCCTGAGATTTTTGACTTGTCAGCCTCTACAATTGCATGAGCCAATTCCTTAAAATCAGTCTGTGTGTATGCAGGTATGCATGCATGTGTTTGTGTATTTATCTGTCTATGTCCACCCGTCCATTTGTCCATCTACACCCTACTGGTTCTGTTTCTCTGGAGAACCCTGACTAATACACCTCTCCATATATTCCTGCAGGAGGTAGGGAGCATGTTTACCTTGCTCATCATTATTGCACCAGAGGCTAGCATAGTGCCTGGAGTATAGCTGATATATTTTAAATAAGAATAAAGAGTGGGCATATTATCTCACATAGACATGTATTAAAACAGGTAACATAAGAGAGAGGGAAAAACTGATGCAATGAGAGAAAAATAGGTCTACATGTCATGTCAGGGCAACTCAAGACAGTTCTTTGCTGAGGCAAATGGAAGTCTCTGAATGGTCTATGGGTTCCTGATAGGACAAGGGCGTCACAGGCCATTTTCCTGGGACACAGTATAAGTGCTGGGAGCCTAGCAATGAGAAAGCATGAATGAAAATCTTCCCACGCCTCAAACTATCGTAAGATGGGAATTCTCACTACACACACCAGTCACTGATGGAGGTTTTGTTGTCGCGGTCATTGCTGTTACAGAAAATTATTAATCCAGCGCTGTGGTAGGAACGTGAGTTACTCAGGTCCGCTGTTCTCAGGAGCACTGTTAAGGGATGGTACCAACAGTGGTAGTATTACGCGAAACTGTTCACCCGCGGGGACTGGTATAAAAGGGACCGACATGAATGTTGAATTAACTTCCACTTCATGATGGGAATTACAATGATCATGTGGTCTCCAAAAACATGCTCTCAATTTGTAAACATTTTTCTCTCTTATGTTTCTCAGCGTCCTCTCAAATCTGACCTGGGCAGACACACTTAACCACTATTTTCCACTCAAGGATTTAGCCAAGGGCTTCCGCATCAGAGGCGTGTTTTCTGGGACACCACACCCTAGATATTATTCTTTCAGATTCTTTGCTAATCTGATTGAGTCACTTTGTTTAATAAACATGTATACATAGTATTTATTATGTACGAGGCATTGTTCCAAGTCCTTTACTAATAATTAAATGGTAGGATCACCAGGAGATAAGCATGACTCTTATCCATATGGTGTAAAAGAAGAAACTGAGGCACACACAAGTCAGGTAAGTTGTCCAGGTTCCTGCAACAGTAAGTGAAAGGAGCAGCATTCATCCCTTGGCGGGGTCCCAGGGTCACGTCTAAGTGGCTCTCTAAGCTGCCCGTTCTTTGCTCCATCTTGCTCTGTGCCTCCCATTGGGGTAGATTACATCACGTTGTGCTTCTAGGCTTTCTAGGCTTCTAGAGAGGATGGGCACACTTAAAGTACTCAGTGTGTCAAAGAAATAAATTATTTTTAAGAAGGAGAGGGGAAATAAACAGAACTCACTTTTCGTATCTTGAGTCAAATCATTGAAATGGGGTTCATTTAGAAGTATAACCACTTGATAAATGAGGTGGGGTTAGTCACTTGCAGGTTCAAGGGAGAGAGGTACCACCTGGGTACCTCAGTTAATAGGCATTTATTGCAATGAAGACAGAAAAGCTGTATCAGCAGCCTCATGGCCAGTCTGCGGAAAACCAAAACATGATTCATGGCCATTACTCTGACCACTGGCCATGGCTGTGGTGCGCCCGTGGCCACCGGGGTCCTGCCAGGCTCATACCTCAAACCTCTGACCACAGCCCCTGCCCCCGAACCACCAGCCAGCCCCACTCTGACTCCTGGGTCCCTTGCATTCTCTCTGCCTCCTGCTTTCTGGTTCTTCATGACTTCCACTCCCCCAGGCTTCCAACTAAATGCTAAGTTTGCTTCTATTAGTGGAATGGGACTCTGAGTCATTCATTTTTTTCTACTTCTTTCAATAGTCTATATTTCATCAGGGGAGGATATATTGTAAAGTATTATACTTAAAAAAACCTATTGGAACATGTGGAAACTATTCATTATAATATATGGTCTCTCTTTCTCTCTCTCTCTTTTTTTACATCAGACTTTCTCTACATGATAGTCCCCAAATACTTTAAAAACGAATTATAGATTAGATTTTGTTTTTATGTCTCCAACACTTGTAACTAAAAAAAGAGGAATCTGGCCAGCTTCACACGGCCAAACCTTACTCATCTCTCCTGTCCACAGAGCACATTGTTTTTTTTCCCCTCCAGGTTGCTATGCCTCCCGGGAGGCGGGCTGGCGGAGCAGCTGACAACTGAGGCAAGCCAGCCGGTGACAGGGACAGCGCCCGCACAGGTGGTGCGGGGGCTCCGCGAGCCCGGAACCCTGGAGAACTCCGCTGTCAGTCTCAGCCTGTCCTGCCCCTTGCAATGGTCACGGGTTCCTCAGACATTGCAGCAAGGCAGGGCTGCAGGCAATAACTTTTTTTGTTTGTTTTAATTATAGAAGAAATCGCCCATAGAAACATTTACTTGCTCTTGACATTTTCTTCTTAGACTCGGTATCGGGATGCATTGTATGTTTCCTGGTGTTCTAGCTCTGTCTTACTAGAATGAGAATGAGGGTGGTTTACTATTGTGCACCTGGCATGGAGCAAGCACCCGATAAACATTTGTGGGGGGAATTCACAAGTGAACGTAGGCAGGCATGACGTAGGCGTGCGTTCTCCACAAGGCAGTATCAGCTCTGCAGGGTGAAGCCAAACCACCGTCCTCTTTGTATATATAAAGTGTAGATACACATACAGCTCACAAACAGATGGACAATGCACCTGAAATGGGACAATTTCACAGTGAGGGGCAGTTAGGGGAATAAAGGATCTCAAAAGTCTCTTTGGAGGAAGAAGGCAATACTGAAAAAGTGCTTGAGAAAAACACTGGAACAGAATTGAGATGATCATTATTTCGACAGCTTTGGTTTCCACTCATCTATGAATGTGTTCATACTGCATACAGAATTGCTGTGGGGCTGAGAACCTGCTCGCGGGTTTTACCGGACTTTAGGGCCATACTCTTTCTGTGAATATGGAGAAGTCATTTTTTTTAAAGACTTTATTTATTTATTTGATAGAGAGAGAGAAAGAGAGCACAAGCAGGGGTAGCTGCAGAGGGAGAGGGAGAAGCAGACTCCCTGCTGAGCAGGGAGCCCAATTCGGGGCTGGATCCCAGGACCCCACGATCATGACCTGAGCTGAAGGCAGACTCTTAACCGACTGAGCCACCCAGGCGCCCCAAGGAGAAGTCATTTTCATTTCAAGGACAAATTAATCATGGACCTAATATAATTTATTTTTCTGGAAAAGGCCTGTTACTAATTACACACGGTAACATTATGATTTTTAAGTGTAATTTAACAAGATGAAAGAGGGATTCCAATGGATGCTCTTTCCCGTCTACACCCTTCATCCATCTTCTCCCTCTGAACAGACTGTTCTGAAGGCCACATGCGGCTGACTGTGTTTCATATTACAACCTACAGTTTGGGAGTTAATTAGGAAAATATTCTGTCAATTAATTTCCTGAGCGCTTCTTATCAGTACACAGGCAAACCGTCAAGCTCATTTTAAGGAAACAGTTTAGTTCAGCTATTGCTATTTATTAGACACTTCATTGATTTCCTAGTGTCTTTTAGGGAATGGTGGGGTATGATAATTCTAGTTCTGCTAGATTTCTTAAAGGCAGGGGAGTGGATTAGGCCAAAATGACGAAGGAAAAAAAGAAGAAAAAGACAAGTCATATAATACTGATTTTAATGGGTGCACGTGGAAAGAATAGACTTTCAAAATAGAAATATAATGCTAGCTGAGAAATGCCTGAAATAGGTCTCTTTCCATAATCTAAAATTTATTTAGAGCACAGTGCCCAAACCTTGTAGGAACAAGTGCACGCACGTGTGTGGAATAAGACTTTCCAGATATTGGTACCTCTTAAATAGGTGATCTGGCAATGGTGAACATAGTTCTTGTGATATGTACTGGCTTGGCTCTTGGTTTTTGCTTTTCATTAGTGTGGTAGGCAGAGTAATGGCTCCTAAAGATGTTCGTGTTACGCTCCCTGGGACGTGCGAATCTGCTGGGTTACAGAGCAAAGGGGAATTAAGATTGCAGATGGAAATACGGTTGTAGTCGGCTGACCTGGAGATGGAGAGATGACCCTAGATTACCCTGGATTATCGTGGTGGGTCCGATATCATCACCCAGGTCCTTCCAAGTGGAATAGGGGGTCGGGGGAGAGAGAGAGATTGAGAGAGAGCAGGAGAGAGAGCGAGAGTCAGGATAATGCAATATGAAGATTTGACTGGTCATGCTGGCTTGAAGATGGAAGAGGGCCCTGAACCAGGGCATGTGGGCAGCCGCTATGCATTGAAAAGACAAGACAATAAATCCTCCCCAGACCTTCCAGAAAGGAACTCAGTCAGTCCTGCTGAACGACACCCTGATTTTAGCCAATGACACCTGTGTCAGAAAGCTAACCGAGAGGTTTCTTCACTGAATCTTTCAACAAGTGTATCAAGCAAGGATGATGATCTTTCCTTTTACAGATGAAGAACTCAAGATGGAGATATTTTAAGTTGCTCGTCTAAATACCCAGGGCTGGTATGAGAGCCACAGCTCAAGTCAGGTGTGTCTAACTTGTAAAATTTGTCTTCTTTTCTCTGTGCTACAATGATTCTGAATCTAGTTACGTAAAATATCACTGGAAGCATCTGATACGCAGGTGTCCTTTCTTGCAAGCAGGTTTATTTGTTGATTATTTACTTATTTTTAAATGCCCTGTTCATAGGGTACTTAAGTAAAAGAGAACACAAGACTTGCTCAGTATGGGAATATTGAAAGAATGAAAATATAAATAAGTCAACGAACAATTTCGGTTGCTGCTCCAAAGAGGGGTGACATTTTAGTCAGGGGATCCTCATGTATTAAGAACAAAATTAATGCTCTCTGTTAACCACTGGAGTTTCTCTGTGAACTTCCTCTGAAATTGAACAAAATGAGTTGTTTATTCATAGACACTCAGATAATATATTTTCATACTCTTGGGAGAGCATGTATGTATCTCTCTGCATAAATTCCAAATTCCTTGAGGTGCTGGAGCATGTCTTCCTTATTTCTGGTACTAAGTACCTGGTGGAAGCATCATTATGATAGAGCCCCTGGGAGGTAACCTTTACTTGCAAGTACCAGAAACCAACTCTGAAAAACACGAGACAGAAGGCTTAATGGGAAGATCTTGAGCGGCTCCTGGTTTTCAGCCACCTATGACTAAGCTCCAGCTTCCTTCTTACCCCGGGGTCTTTGTTCAACATTCAGATGTGCAGGGGAATCTGAATAGTCTAGCCTGGTTTCATGAGCCACCTCTGGAACCCTTCGTTCTACCACAAGGAAGCTGGAAGAAACAGTTTCCCCAAGGAAAGTGGGGGTACCAGAAGGAAGGACAACGACATTCTGGATAGACCAAAGTTACAGACGTCCTCATCAGAAGTGCCTTGAGTAAGACAAATATGGGCCTCCTCCTACCTTTCCCGTTCACTATGTATGTGTGACCTTAATCATGTGAAATTTCTGTCTTCACCTCTCAAATGTAAATTATAATGGTTTCTTCTTTATAGTGTTGCAAGGATTAAATGAGATAATACGTACATATGTTTCTGGCAAAGTCCTGACACAAAATATGCAAACAAGAACATGTTTAAAAAGAGAAGGGTCATACATCAAAACTAGGGAGTCACATCCTTGATGATGAATGGAGAGAAATAATCTCTCTTCATTCTCTTCACTGCAGTGACTGGCCATGGGACGCCATTTGTAGTTGCTGTAATTTGCCAGTGTGGCCCAGGGGGGCTGACGAGAGGTTTCCTGGCAGGTCCAGGTGGCCTGTGTTCTGGAACAGCACAAAGACCTGTTGGTGGGCAAGATATCGACAACACTGCTGGCCCACGGGTGGGTAAATCCGCCCCCAGAAAAAACTGAGTTGACAATATTTGCTTTTCATTAGTTTCTTTTTAGTCACTCAAATTTGCCAGCTCAACACTGACCGGTTTCAACCTGCTCAATTTATGAACATTGATAAGATCACAGACATTATTCAAGAGCTGCAGTGGTATAATTTTCTCCTCCCATATTCATTCAAGTTGTCTGAATACCGTGTCATTCATTCCGGTCCTTGTCTTCTTTCTCATTTTTTTTTTTTTTCTATTGCACTGTTGAAAAACTAAAGCAAAAGCTTTTAGTTAGCTGATCTTATTCTGTAGAGTTGACAGTCTCATAAGGTTGGAATTGTTTTGTTACAAAAGCAAACATTTGAAACCACAGATCTACAGCTAAGACTATTTGACTGGGCAGGTGACTTCAAAGATGAATAACCAGATAGACTTCTAGAGTTCTTCAGGTTTGATGAAATGAAGTGGAACCGTTTTTTTTTTTTTTAAGAAGAGTCCTTTAAAATGTTTTTCTCTTTTCCCTGTTGATAGGATCAGTATTGCATATCAAAGAACTTGATTTTGAATGGCCACAAATACAGATACACACAATCACTTGCGTTTTGTGTCCTTCATTCTTTTTGAAGGCGCAAACATTTCATGAGTCATGAAGGATCAATTCTCCGTGCTCCTAAACTGCATCAAGTTGCCCACATGAAACGGAAGGGTATTTCAATGAAGGGCTCACGCCAAGACACAGAGGTGTCGTTTGAGACCTCCCCTCACCAACCAGCTTCATTCCGTGGAAGGTTTTGTACCCAGGCAACAAAGAGACCATGTTCGAAAAGTGTAACTTCTTAATTAGAGCAATGTCCGATGCTTACTACACAAGAAGTAAGTCATCGCTATTATTGTTATTATTATTTTTTTGCTACAATATAAAGACTTACCTTTGGTAAGCTACAAGGATGAGACTCTTTAGCTTCATCATAAAACAAACACTCGAATGACAGAGGCAGTGAGAAGCGATTGCTAATGATCTCTCCACAGTTGATGGCAGGCTTTGTCTGTCCCCGACCAGTTATTAGGAACAGTGATTTACCTTGAGACGTAGAATACTTGGGACCAACGCGATACTTCTCCTGCAATCAATGCTCCTGTCGCAGGGCTCCTTTGGCTACCCTTTCGGCAAATATAAAGAGGTATTCGTTCCACAACAGAGTTAACTTTTCCCTCTGACAACTACAAGTAACAGAAGCAACAGGAATGCGGCAGCAGAAAATGTATAGTTGAGACTTGAAAGCAAAGTTAAGACATCCTCAGGAGGGCAGGGATCTCTGCTTCAGTACACGAACCCGCGGTCCTAGAAGCACCGGCAGGGTTTGTCTGGAGAATCGAAAACTGATTTTGCTACGGGTACGATCGTGGTGTTTGCATCCATCACTATAAAAAGGTCATTCAGATTCCGTGCGTGTTTCCCCCTCTCGCTGAAATGCATGGTCACCCGAGCTTCACAGCTGCCTTGTCAGTGTCTGAAAAAGTTGGCACATTGCTATAAATTGCATATTTCTTATCAAAGTATTTCAAGAGTGCTAAGGAATGTTTAATTGCAAGTAGAGGGGAAAAGCCACATTGGGAACATCTTTTCCAAGAAAATGTCAAAAGCTAATTCGCTTAATTAAAAGTCTGAATTACGGCACCTATTTTTTAATTGAATGAGAATATTATAATAATTAAAGACAAACAATGTTTTGGAGCAATTGACGATTAACATTAAACTTAGAAATTCAATATCCCACAGCAGCACTGATCTACATTTCTGCATTTTTTAGAATCGACGTCCTCCCTCATTGGGGGTCTTTTCGGCAGCCGGCTTTCTAAGGCCACGGCCACATGTGCGGAAAGTGACCAGAACCCTATTCTCATGGTTTATAGGTATGTGTTGTCATCCTTAAAGCAATTCTTTATGGCGGTCTGTAGAACTTGCTAGGAAACTCTTAAATTCTTTTTTAGGAAAGGACACTCTGAGGTGATATGGTTCTTCTCATTAACAGCCTCGGTTCTCTTATTTAATTCTTTCTGGGAAGTCATTTAGGAGAATGATAGGCATTTCAGAGGATAGATCTCTATCTATCTAAGTAATGAGTAGAGTTGCCAGGACCGGAGGGGGGCTGTGCCCTGCCTGCCCCTGCTGTTTGTGCGAAGGGGAGGAAGATGGGGTGGGCAATGGGTAGGCACCACCTTGGAGAGCTACGCCAGCAGCCCAGACTTTCCAGCCGACATTCGTCACCTCAAGTGGTACGTGCCATCCCTCCGGATGGCGCGTACCACCGGACCCTATGATTCTCTCTCGCCCCTGCCATTGGGATACGATGTGGATCGATCCCATTAACAACTTGAGAGGAAAAAGGCTCTGAGGCCAGCGCCGGGGGTAGAGATGCGTTGATGACCATTGCAGAGAGTGCTGGTGGGCAAATCTCCTGACTCTGGCACTCCCACTCTCTTCCAACCTCAACTGGGGAAAACTACCCTCATTTTGCTTCATAGGTTTGCTGGGTGGGTGTGCGCTCCTGGGAGGAGGAGCCCAATCAAAGGGATGTGCCTGGGGCCCCGAGTGTACCAACACAGCCGTGTTCCTCCTGTTGGCCTAGATGAGAGGCATAATGAACCTCAGTCTCCCAGCGTGGGGCTCGGCTGGCTGACAACATCCTCATTAAGAGTGACAAGCCAGGCTGGTGGGGCCCACCCTCTACCCTTGGTGGAGAGGGGTGCTAAGAAGAGGTCTACACGGAGCTCTCTAAGCAGGAGAGCGCAAAAGCCGGGGCAGGAAGGAGTTGGTTTCTCAGGGGCTTTTAGGGGTAATCTTGTTAAGAAACATAGGAAGATTATTTAAATACCTCTTAAGCAGCAGTTCCTCCCTCTTGATATTTTCAAGGCCAGTAATCTGGTCTTTGTTTTATTTCGGGGCTGCCAGCCCGACCAGTGATAGGGCTGGCATGCGGCTGATACTGGCAACGGGCTCGCTGTCATCAGACGCCAGCCTAACTGGAAACGGCTCGGAAAAGCCAGAATCCCGGGCTTCAAATGCCAGCTCGGATTTGTACGAAACCAGCAGGTAGTTTTCTTTGTTTGGAGGGATGATCCCCCCCCCCCCCACTTTCATGATTCATAATTAATTTTCTGGCTAGAAATAATCTCTGGAAATTACACACTGTTGTCCATTGTACACTGGTACAGAAAATACCAGGTACGTAAGAGGCCATCAGTAAACATTGCGTTTCGTGAAGATTATCTTATGTGTGTGTGAAATATCGCCCATGTGGCCGATTTGTTTCCCCAAAAAATAGAACCTGAAAAGCCTTATTACAAGGGTTAATGCTTTTCTTACCATGCCAACGGAATAAGAAAAGCTGTTAAAATGTTTCGTTATGATCTGAGGAGTTTTTTTTTTTTTTTTACCATGTATTCAAATTTAGTACCTAACCCCTGTGATGCATGGCAATGAACATAAACTTGTATAATAAATTGACAATAATAATTTATTTTCAGATAGGAATGAAGATTTAAGGCATGGATTTGTCTTTAAACAGGTTGACATGATTCACTGAGGTTTTGGCTTATGACTGCTTCCTTCTTAAGTAGCTAGTTAGCTGAGAAACCTCAAATACTTCATTCCCCCCCCACCTCCCCCGCCCCAGGAAACCTCAGGCTGCAAAACATGCTGACTATATAAAAGCCATTCTCAAAATACACGGTCATTTTCTTGGAAGAAGTCACGGTGTTGGGTCGGAGATTGTGGAATGTGGATTGCAGTCCGTTATGCTAACATCTCGTCTAATCCCTTCAAAATTAAATAAATTAAATGCTAATAAAACTCTTTTACTGAGGTGTCTACCAACCCTGTGAAGGTCTCAGAGGGATACCTACAGCTGCATTTGGGGTTCCAATAGAGTGCAAGATTATTTTCTCAAGTTTCAAGCTTGAATAAGCTGAAGATTTTGTTGGTTCTGTGTTAAGGTGGGGGGTGGTTGTGTGAGGATTAATGGAGCCATTTTGAAAACCGTTGCTAATCAGGCTAAAATGAATCACACATTTATAGGAATGCTGGCCATCAGGCTTACCTCTCTGTGTTTGTGTGTGTAGCATACTGAGCCTACTTAGTATGTTTTGTGAACTTATTTAAGTCAGTGGTAATTCCTTGTTAAATATCCAAATCTTTGGGGAATCAAGCTACAATCCAAAATAAACCAACGCTGGAAGGTCATGTGTATCTGACTATTATGGACTCTCGTGAAATGAGTAGTATGGTCATTTGAATTTCTACTTGACAACAGCCCACTATAAAGTAACGCTTCCCTAGTGGCCAAGCTTATTTTAAATAAAAGCATCTGAGTTATTTTCTGGTTTGAAGGACTTTTTTTTTCCTTTGAAATATTTGAAGCAAAATTGATCTGAAAAAAACATAAGTGTGCCTACTAAATAATAAAAGAGGGTATTAGAAAAGATTTGTGTGTTTACAAATCCATTGTTTATTGTATTTTCAAAGCACCATGAAAATTGTTTTAGTGTTGTTACATGTAAAAACCTAACCCCTGTAATAAAATCAGTTGTGTTTTTAAAAAGCTCCTTCATATAGATGCTTCTTTAAAATGCGTTTTTGGACCGTACTTTCTAGAACATTCATTCCTGTGGCCAGAAATGGATATAAAGGCCCGGAACATGAAATCCTTTGTTTGCCAATACTTCTGATCACTCGAGATATGATATCCTGTACGATCACAGAAAATGTGGAATATATTTAGTTGCACAAGCTGAGTCTATAACCATAATGTGTGATTTTGTAAGGAAGTTGGAGCTAAGTGGGTGGGGTAATTACACCCACCCGACTCCGTTTCTCTCTGAGGAAGGTTGTGTCTGTTGCGGAAAGCGTGTGTTATGGACTAGGCTGTCTTCCTTGTCGCAGCTGTTCCCCTGGTAAACAGTCCAATATGTTATCTTGGTCCACGGCTCTGAATATTTGAACAATGATTTCCGTTAACGGTTGAAGTCGTTGGATTGTACACAAGTCCTAGGCTCTCGGTAGTTTTACACTAAACTGATTTGACTGTAGCAGAAACTGCTATTCAGCATTCTGGGTTAGAAGGCAAGCAGGGGCTGACATATTCAATCCTATTTAAGCAGGATAAGAGCAATCCAAATAAACTCTAGAGCAGTTTCATCAGTCGGCTGCCTAGAAATGATTATTGCGCCTTATGTTTTCAGTTGGAGATTCATGGATAAACCTTACACATTTGTTTAAAACTTTGGGGGTAAGGCAGAGCAGAATGTTGTTCAAGATAAAACTCGTACCTCAGTCTGTGGGATAGGAGGATGTAAGGGCTTCCCTCCCACCCCCAGCCCACTTTTGTAGACATTCAGGAATTTGATGAAGAAAATCAAGTGAGTCTTTGCTCAGTGAAGAGACATGGTCAAAGGCAGCAAATCATATCATAAAGCCCGAGGTGGGAGACGCTTCATTTCTTTGGCATGTATCATGACAACCTTGGTATTTTTTTAAGACATAAGTTGTGGTGCAGAAATACCTCTGGAGAATCTTTAAGAAAATAAAACTATGGAGAAAAAAAGTGTTCTGTAATGACACAGCTATTGAGTTTCTATTGTACATTCAAATTATCGGTTGGATGTGGGTTCTTGTCAACATGTTACTTCCATGTGACCAACCAGGAGGTGCCCTCAATTTTAAAATTATTTTTGTAATTATTGATAGATGCTTATATGACATTTATTTTATTATTATTATTATTTTAAGATTTATTTATTTATTTGAGAGAGATTTATTTGAGAGAGAGAAAGAGTGCACACAGAGGGAGAGAGAGAGAGAGAGATGGAGAAGCAGACTCCCCACTGAGCAGGGAGCCCGATGAGGAACTCAATCCCAGGATCCTGAAATATGACCTGAGCTGAAGGCAGATGCTTCACCGTCTGAGCCACCCAGGCTCTCCTAAAGGCTTTTTTTTTTTTTTTTTTTTGTAGGCTCCATGACCAGCGTGGAGCTCAATGTGGGGATTGAACTCACAACCTTGAGAGCGAGACCTGAGCTGGCTTGTACCATATTTAAACTGGAAAATGTTTTAGTCATTTGTGGCCGTTTGCATGTTTTCAAGAATGAGGTAATCCAGTACCTCAGTGATGTAGAAATATTGGTGTCAAATGAGAAATAAAATAAATCTCATCTTCTCTAGGACTCTGTAACACAAAACGAATATTGACCATGTTTCCCCCCCCCCCCTTTATTGCTGGACAATGATGACAAGTTAATCTATGGAGTCACCACAAATGCGATTTTGATGCCTGGCTTTTCTTTATAGTTTCTAGGTACAACTGATCCTTCAGTGAATGACTTTGGCTGTGCTTTTTCAGGGAATATTCCTGTTTGGGTCTCTACAGCTTTATGAGGAGTGGGGCCTGAACGTGATCTATTCATATCACCGACAGTTGAATGAGTTTAATCCTGCCTATTCATGCATTCAGAGGGTCATAAAAATCTTAGTTTTTAAAGGATCTTTGAAGGTAATTCTAGACCAACCCCCTCAGCAGGAATTCTCCTTTGCAACACTCTGAGCTTGCATCAGATGAGTGGGGAGCTGAAGTGGGGCTGAATGCAAAGCCATGCTCTGGAGGAGTGGGGCTGAATATTAACAAACACCACAAATAAACAAAAGGTCTCAAGATACCAGCTGTTGAGCATCCCGATAATGGCCTGTGGGAGCTCAAGTGAGGGGCCAACAAGGGCAGCAGTGATTTTAGGAGTTCAAGGCCAGCAGAAGAAATAGAACCAGTTTGCCTTGAGTCCACCATTTTTAGTCCTCGATGGCTTTGAAAGTGTGAGACCAACGTCTTTCTGGACACTCACTGGATATTTTTAAAATATCATCTTGTAGCTGGAATTAAATGCTGGAACTTTTCCAAGGATGGAGAACTTATTACCTTAAAGGTAGATATTTTGGCTTATTTCTTAAAAATATATAATGACAATCATATCTTTTAATAGTATTCATTTTGGGTCATTTATTATTTTTGTCAAATTATCATAGCTTGATGAGAAAGTCCTGTTGCTTTAGAAATTGGCACTTACTGAACAGTGTAACAGTGTAACATCTCCGTGTGATTTATTAATATATGTATGTTTAAATTTGTGATAATAATTAAGAATTCTTAAATTAAAAATAATCACATATCTTCTTTGTTTGGCCTGAAAATATTTATTATTTGAAATGTGGTTATTTTTATTTATTTATTTATTTTATTAGAGAGAGAGAGAGAGAGAGAGAGAGGAAGAGCCAGAGGGAGAGGGAGAGGGAGAATCTCAAGCAGACTCCACACCCAGTGCTGAACAAGGGGTTCAAGCCCACGACCCTGAGATCATGACCTGAGCTGAATCAAGAGTTGGATGCTTAACCCACTGAGACACTCAGACATCCCTGAAATTGTTTTGGAGGATTTCAAGATCTAGAGGGAAAAAGGGCCCGAAGAGCTGAGAATGAAGGAATCAAAACTACTACTTCAAACAACTTTCTAAGTGGATGTGGAGAACACTGTAGTGTTGAACCATTTCATACAAGGAGTCCTACCTGCGTTTTGATTACGAGAAACAGGCGAAAGTAGGAAACCAGTCAGCAAGTATTAATAAACAATTACAGGAAGTGTGAAGATTAATAAATTAGGCAACGGAAGAGGGAGAAAAGACAACAAAAAAATAGAAGGGTTTTTGTTTGTTTCTTTTTCACCGTCTTGGGATGATTTTTTCCTCATGGTGGCAAACTTGTGAATAGTAGTAGATCTTACCGACAGCTATTGTAGCTATAAAGAGCTTGATAATTTTTGTCAACTAGGAACATTTGAGTTTTTTCCAGCCACACCCTCATTCATAGATTGTGATTTCTATCGAATCTTTGCTCTCTGAATACCCAAGCTAATGAGATTGCCGTAGTGCCCTTTAAGTTTCTGTAGCAGGTGTATACTTGAGAGTCACCAGTTGCTTGTTTGGACACACTTGGGTGAGGTGAAATGTCATCATTAGTCCCCCAGGTGTCCAAGTGTCCCATGGACAGAAGGTCAATGCAAGTACCTGGCAGTGAGATGTGTGTATGTGTGTGGAGTGTGGCTGGGGGAGTCCCTGAGGCCCCCACAAATGTCACTCCCCGCTGGGCTGCCCTCCATGTCTCTGTGGGAGTTGGGGGTCTCCCAGATTGAAGCAGGAGCAGGGTCAGCTCTGCAGGGTGTCTGCTCCCAGCTTCCAACAGAGCTTCCTGAGGGAGTGCTCCCTGCCAGCTCCAAGGCCATCCCACCGCCCCCTCTCTTTGCCATGTTTCTCCTCCTTCTCCTCTGTCTCTGGGCCACCGTCATTTACCTCATCTTAGCAACCAGAGAAACAGGCTTTTCAAGAATGTTTCTGAATCTTTCTGTCTGGAGCCACCTTCACAGACTTGGTTTCTACAGCGGACCCAGTCTGTGAGTGAGAAGGGGTGAGGAGAGGAGAGTCCTTCGGGAGAGCACCGAGAGCGTTTGTCTGTGGTGTGAGGGGGAGAACAAGCAGCGAGGCTGGTCACATGTGATCACATGTCCACTCATAGAAAAACACTCTCTCTCTGCTATACAAACTACGCTCGCGTGTCCAAGTGATTGCCATTTTATGTCAAGATGACAGTATTTCTCCTAATGTGTGGAAGTGTATCTGGAAAAACTGAAGTGTGTCTAGCATTTCTTTTGACAGCATACCTTTGCAGATGGCTTGTTAGTTTGTGCCTGTAACCATTCTGTTTGGTGGCACTTTGTAGTGTCAAGGCTTCCTTTGAATTGTTAAGCTGCTTTGGAAGCCATATTAACTCCTTGGGGATCAGTAAAAATAAAACAATTAACGCACGTTGAGCACTTACTATATGCCAGATAAGGTGGGGAGTTCTTCTTTCTCATGATGGCCTTGTGTTGTCCTCATTTTTTACAGGAAAGCATCGAGGCTCACGTAGGAAGAGAATTGCCGCAGACCATACAGGTTTTAGGTAGCAGGGTTGAGATTTGAAGCCCAGAAGTTTGGCTGTAAAATTTATAATCCTCACCAAACACTATATTGCCTCTCAATAGTTTATCAACGATCAACGGACATCTCAGAGTGGGAACTCCCCTTTCTCCACTGGCTGAAACGGGAACAGGTACAACTTCAAAAATATGGGTCTCAAATGTCTGCCCAACAGAGTCATGTGGAGGGTGTGTTAAAACACAGACTGCTGGGCCCCACCTCTAGAAGCTTTGATTCAATAGGTCTGGGGTGGGACCTGAGAATCTGCATTTCTCACAAGTTCCCAGGTGATGCTGCTGCTGTGGGCCCAGAGGTCTCACTTGGAGAACCACTGGTGTGCAGTAAGCCTTGATGCATTTATATCAATCCCCTGGGGGGTCTGGTCTGGGTGGAAGAATGCCTGATGCAGTATTACTGGCTGGGAGCTAAGCTCTCTAATGCACCTGCTGATAGATGTGGTAACCCCAGCAAGTGTTCCATTCAAGATCATCTTGAGTGGGAAGTGAATTTGGATGGGCTTGAACACTCTTCTTTTGGGGGAGTAGGTGTGTGAGGGGAGAAAGTGGCCATGGGGATTTCTCTGACCTTGCTCTTTAGGGAAAATGAATTTTAACTTTTAAAGATCATCAATTTGATACAATTCAAAGCTTCAGTTTCACTAAATCCCAACTATTATTTTCATTTTTAGATCTGGAATTTTGATCCACTCTGATCTTGACCAAACTACTGAAATTATAAGCATATTTTTCCTTTTCCTCCACCATGGCAGAGACTTTTAATCACTTTGTTTTTGTATGGAGCTGTGTGAAATAGTTTGCATGAATAATTATAATTATGTAGACTCCACTACAAATTTTTTGTACTAAGTAAAATGGTTTTTACTCCAAGGACCTAAAATATACTTGGCAAGCATACTAAATACTTTCATGTGTCATATTACAATAGCATAGAGTTTTAAATTTGCAAATAATTTATAGGTGACAAGAATGCTATTCAGATTGCATATTTCCCATTCTCATAGATTTATATTTAATACGAAGAACTGACATACATTGTGAATGAAAAAACACATTTTCTTTATGTTGGAGAATAGACACATCTTATGCTGAAGGAGCTTTAAAAAAAAAAAAAAAAAAGACCAAAAGAAGGGAAAAGAAGGGTCCAAACAGTGAGTTTGAAATTCCCTAATTTGAGTAAGAGTATAGGATATTTCCTAATACTTTCATTGGGCAATATATGAACATATGCATAATTTACTAAAAGATTGTATTTAGCTGCTTACCTAGTTATTCTGCTAAATATTCTACTAAATTCTTACATATAGGACTTATCAACGGACTCTAGTTTTGCTAGCTCATGTATGTTGTTGAATGAAATTACTTAATTTACTTACTGAATTAAATTATAGAAGAAAATATGAATCGTATTAGCGGGATGTCTGTTTTGCAGGGGCCCATTCTCATGTGAAAAATGCCACGTTTTAATTGTCACCTGCCCTCTGCTCTCACCGATATATGCTGTGTGCTCAGGGTCACACATATGAGGGGTTCCCTTTCATTCTATGGTTGAGGCAGCTGGGGATACAGTTTTGGGTCTTTGTTTTATAAATAGTTTTGGAGTGGATGCCATCCTGTTACACCTGGCCCACCCACTGCTCATGTCATTGTGTAGACCCAGCCCGCACTTCTGGCCAATTGGTGGCCAACCTTTCCTCCATGGCTCATGTCTCACAACATGGTCTGCTCAGTGAACCTCACAGCATTTTCCTTATTGGTTAATTAATACACACCGGTACATTTTCTGAGTTATATTCATATCCTCAGGCAGTTTTCCTTACAGTGCAGGCAACTCGTTAAAAATCAGGGTGCACTTCCTTGTTTTCCACTGGACATGGACAACATCCTTCTGTCCATAATGGTGCATCTCATATTCTTACTGCTCCAAAGAGTTGCCTGGCTCTTTTTCAGAAGAGCCAGTGTCTTCTCACTTCAGACCACCTAAAGCTAGGTATCTCTCATTTTATTATACTCTAGGATGAGGAATCTAATTTTGATTCACAAGTCAGAGGCCTAGGTCTAAGAAATCTGTTGTGTTAAATTCAATTTGTACCCAAACTCCCAATTGTTATTCCTACTATCCTGCGATGTTAAGGTCCCATTTTCTCTTACTCTTGGGTAGGTGTGGCTCTTTCCCTGATCTTAGTTAAAATAGAAGTCGAGCAAAAGAAAGAAAGAGAACAAAGGAAAGCAAATTGACCAAGTGTCTTATTACTTGGGCCATTTAAAAATCTTGTGCTAAATTTCCCTTGAAAAGCTTTCCCTGATTGAATTCTAATTTCAGTTAGTATTAGAGACCGAAAGAGACCCAAAATTCTACAGGCTAGAATATCAGCTTTGTTCCTTTGTTTCATTTCTGCGTGAACTTATCTAATGTAGGGAGTAACATCAGCAACACTCTCAAATCAGTAGAACTTTACCTACATGCAATAGTGGGTGTTTCTCATGGATGTGGCAGCAAATAAAAGTTCATTTTTTTTTTAAAGATTTTATTTATTTATTTGAGAGAGAGAGAATGAGAGACAGAGAGCCTGAGAGGGAAGAGGGTCAGAGGGAGAAGCAGACCCCCTGCCGAGCAGGGAGCCCGATGCGGGACTCGATCCAGGGACTCCAGGATCATGACCTGAGCCGAAGGCAGTTGCTTAACCAACTGAGCCACCCAGGCGCCCCTAAAAGTTCATTTTTAATAGGTTTTAACTCCCTAATTTTAAGCTAAGTGTTGCCTGGATGGGAATGTTGAGGTTGAATTGAAGACTACAGTTCTGTTTATAGATTTAAAATCTTTTCTTCATTCAGTATGAGGCTTTGAATAGATCTAAATAAAATCCTACTCTGCAACTTATCTACATTTTCATATTTATTATAAATCTCCAGGCAGGGGGGAAAAACAGATTTGAGTTAGTTTATTTCACATTTTAGCTCTATGATAGCATTTAGTTAAAACAATTTTTTTCTTTCTGATATTTGCCAATGTGTCTTTTTTTTTTTTCAGTTTTATTGAGAACTAATTGACATACATCACTGTATAAGTATAAGGAGTATAGCTCAAGGTTTGATTTGTGTCTGTTGTGAAATGACCACAATAGGCTCAGCTAACATCAGTCTTCTCATCAACACAATAAGAAGAAAAGAAAGAAGTGGGCGCCCGGGTGGCTCAGTCAGTTAGGCATCAGACTCTTGATTTCAGCTCAGGTCATGATCTCTGATCTCGGGGTCCTGAGATGGAGCCCCTTGTTGGGCTCTGGGCTCCTGGGCTTAGTGCAAATCTGCTTGTCCCTCTCCCTCCCGCTCTGTTCCTCCCCTTCCGTCCCTCCCCTTGCTCAGTGCACAGGTGTGCGCATATTCTCTCTCTCTCTCAAATAAATAAATACAATATTAAAAAAAGAAAAAAGGAAAGAATAAAGGAAAAAATGTTCTCGTTGTGATGAGAGCTCTTGGGATCTACTCTCTTAACACTTTCCTAGATATCACACAGCAGTGTTGCTACTATAAATGGAAGTTTGCACCTTTTGATCACCTTCTTCATTTCTTCCTCCTTCCAAGCTCCACCCCTGGTAACTACAAGTCTGATCTCTAAAAAAAAAAATTCTTTATTACAGATTTATTTGATTCTTTCATATTATTGATCCAAAGCATATGGAAAAAAAATAGGAGTCCTTATATGTGAGATGGTGCCCTGTAGGTTGCAGATTATTTTAATATTGGGAGACTGAGACTTTTTCAACTATAAATATATGTTATCATGGAATTCTTTGCTATACCAAATTTTATTCATCATATGCATTAACAGCTGATTATAGTTGGAAAAAAAAACAAAATTTTTATCAAAAGTACATTAGAATAATATACAAAGGGAAATACATTTCAACTTTCACTTCTAATCACGTAATTTTTAGGCTTATAAAAGACCTGTAGGTATTTCCCCCTAAATAATTCTCATTTGCTGAATCTACTCATGCAAAAGTAAGTTAAGAAATGAGATCTTGTTTTGTCTTTCTCTTCTCTTGAGACAAATCTTTTTAAGACCCCACAATATGGCATCTCAGAACATAGAAGATGTGTAGTATTTCTTTGTAATGTTTTGTGGGTCATGGGGGAGCTTATGCCATACACGGGAGCTGGCCCCTTGTGTGGGTGACTGCTGCCGACAGATATTGATATGCCTCTAGATCATGCTTAGGGATTAATTTTCTATTACAGTTGGATTTATTCCTAGATTTTAATCAAATATGCTCTTCTTCTGAGTCCATTCTATTAAAAAATTCAATGCATAATATTCTATAGAATTGCTTCCCCCTGAGATAGAAACCTATTTGAAGTATGAGGATATTTGATAAGCCTTGATATCCTAGCCCTGACCATTCCTCTCCCCTTTTAATAGGTAACAAAAATAACTATACAATAAAAACAGTTTGATGGTAAGAGCGGATTTCGTTGTAATGAATTCCTAGAAAGTCTCCTATGTTTGTGTAATAAAACGTATTGATAATGATTAATATATTATGATAGAGAAAGGCAGAAACGTCCAGATAAACTAATCAGATGAAAGAAATTTTTGATAGTTTACTGTCCCATTAAATGAAATGGAACTTTGAAAGAACAAATGTTATGTAAGTTTTATGGTCACCCTATTCAAGACAATTGGGGCAAACTCTGTGGAATGCATTGGGTCCGGCGAAAAGGAGAATAACACCTCTCTTAAATTACAGAGCAGTTAGAACATGTTATTCCAGTCAAATCAGCTCATTTTACTTGGCAGCTTCTTAGAAGTTTGAATAAGTTCCTGTAGTTTATTAAACCAAATGAGTTGCTTAAGAATGTTAGACTCAGAGATTGTGGACAGATAGCAAGGTTCAAGGTGTGTACTTTTCTCTTTCCTGTGGATGTGTCATGTCAGAACCATGATACTCTCCTGTGGATGGGGGAGCCATCAAGCTCTCCCCCCCACCCCATCAAATGTAATTTCTGTGAAACTGTGTCAATTGAAGCCTACAGCTAGAAACTTATGTTCCCCCGCCCCCCTCCGCCACGCTAAATTCCTAGATACATACATATTAACTTTGCATTTGATGCCAATGTTATCAAACAAATGCATCAGCAAAGTGAGCTAATGGAGCACCGCATGGGGGGTGTTTTTGTTTTTGTTTTTGTTTTCATTTTAGGACGTATCTTGAGCTCTGAGACCAATGTATATTTTCTTCAGATCCATTCTTGGTCTCATTTTATAATTTTCCTCACTTTCATGTCTTGCTCTGTTTAACAGTGGACTTTTCCTGGCCCCTTATGTGGTAACTTCAGTGCTTTAGGACAAGTTGGAGCAGTATTCAGTTTGCAAGGGTGTTTATGATTTTTAATGGGCTAGACTGGTGAATAGTCATAAGACTTAGTAAAACAACTGGCAGGAAAAATTAGGATTTCTCAGTGAGATTAATGACCATTAGGATTTTTCTTTGCATGGCCCCACCACTGTGCCTCTGGCCTTAATCAAAACCAAGTGAAAACTTTGAGCCAATGTCTAGAATCAGTATTGGTGCCTTTATAATGCGGCTGGAAAAATTCTAACAGAGTTTTGAGTCTCGGCTCCTTCTGATGATTGATTTTTTTGTTCATCGTCCACTTAATAAACACACCTGTGGTATGCCAGGTGTGGGGATACACTGAAAAGTAAAATCCAGAATTGTCCTCTAGCATCTCTTAAGCTGGCAAGGAGTGATAGATGTATATACATGTGGGCACCACACAATACAAGGGAAGACAAGGCACAGGGATGGTTCCAATGGTGATGATCAGCTTGAGAGAAGAGAGGTTTTTACAGAGTGGGAGGTTTCTGAAGGATGGATAGGAATTTTGCACGTTGATTGGGCATGAGAGTGTATTTCAAATAGAGAAAAGGCTTTGAAAATGGGTTAAAACAGGAAGCAGACCATGTGCTCCCCAACTATTTGGGACCTAAAGTGGCTGGAATGTGGGGCACAGGGTCAGGGCACAAGAGAGGTGGGCAGCCCCAGATGAACTCGGAGAGAGGCTGGATGGTCCCAAGCATCGCATGCCGGGGTCAGCTAGGTGGAGGGCTGGACCACAGACGGAGATCACAGCTGACTGTGACATGGTCGCAGTTATGGTTTTGAAGAATTGCTTGAGCAGCAGAGGAGAGTGAATGAGAGAGCCTAAGGCCGAGGCTGCAGGTGCACACAGCCACCTGCGTGGCGGCAAAACCCTGGGAACCATGACTCTGGAGAGGGGTTCAGCCTTCAGTGGGCGGACCAGCCACCCCGCCAGCCACAGGCCATGGCCAAACAAAATTAAAAAGGCCTTGCTGAATTGTTACCGTTATTTGGATGGTTCAGTCAAGCTTGGCTATATCGTGCATCACCTTCCTGACAGAGGAGAGCTCAGAACACTGGAGTGGAATTCATGAAGCATGCTGAGTAATTAGAGGAATAGGACATGAATACAATTAGGTTGGTGGATCTGGAAGGACTTTGTAAACTATAAATATACAAATATTTGATGGTGCTATTATTTTCCATATGCTAATAGAGCTGGGGTAATAGTCCCAGGCACAGGAAGAACAGATGTGTTTGTCCTATTCCATAGCCAGAGAACTGGAACCAGAACAAAGTCACAATCTCATAAATGCATCATTGCAAAGCATGCGTCTTACCAAAAGGAGGGCATAAGCTTCACCTCCATGTAGAAAGGGCACCATACATGTATCTTTGAATATTTTGGTAAATTTTCATTCAATTCAGCCAACTTTTCTGGAGCTCCTGCTGTATCTTGAAATAGATAACCTGGTAGTGAACGAGACCCAGCCCCCATCTTCTCCAAGACTTATTTTAGTGGAGGAAACCACGGGTTAGTGGGAATTTCAAGTAGGTATTCCAAGGGGAAAAACCTGGAGGGAGCTGACCACAGGGTACCTGGGGAACATGCAGCCTGGCTTAGGGGTCACAGAAGGAAGTCACATCGAAGCCGAGACCTGAGGAGTGGCAGGGACTGGTCAAGTAAAATAAGTTGTCCATTTGGAGCAGAGGAGAAATGTGCACCTCTTGGAGAATGTTCCTATGTTGGAGCACAGTACACCAGGAGGACATTCTCGGGAGAAGGAGCCCAGGTAATGGGAGGACCTGTTAGAGCAAGGGGGGGGCTCATGAACTTGTTTCTGAAAGGTCACTCTGTGCGATGTGGGCGTGGTTTGGAGGACACCCACACTGCACAAAGGAAAAGCTACCCAAGAAATAATAGCATCTTGTGGAAATGACAGTGGGAATGGATACAAGTGGGTTGAGCAGAGAGATATTTAGGAAGTAGCACTGGCAAGACTTGGGATGGACTGGATGTAGGGTCAAAACTAAAGGAGGGTGGAGGCAGATACACCAGGTTTGGCTTGTGCACATAGTCCATTCACGGAGGGGAATGACACGTGGAAGGGGCCAAGTTTGGCAGAGGATGGAGGGTCCATTTGTTAAGGTGGAGGTGTCTGTGGGACAGGGGAACAGTCTGGAACAGTCTGTGGTAGGTAGCTGGAACCTGGGGCCAGAGAAAGAGAGGAGAGAGAGAAAGAGAGAGATGTCTAGACTGGACACGCAGTGGGTGACGCTTGAACCTACCATAACAGAGAAGATTAATCTCACATTCAGATCATCATCAAAAAAATATTGATGTTTAATATGGAAAACTCCATAGCAAACTGATATCATATAGAAACTTAAGGGAGACATGCAGTTTGAAGACTGAAACTTGAACGAATGAACCTCAGGCTCTATCATACCAGTCATTTGAAGCTCTTAAAAAATTAACTTCCTTGATATCATTTGCCAATAACATTAGACTTTTCCTTTAGACTTTATCTCCCTGGTAAACCTTTATATATTTTTAAGTTTCTATGGCATCACAATGCCATGGTGCTAAATTATTAATGTCTGTAAGGGGTTGACACTTGATTTCCATTTGCTCAAAAAAACATTTGAATGTTTTAAACTTGCTAATCTTGTGGAACTAGTTTTCCTGTATTTCCCCATAAATAGTCCATTGCCAGTGGGAGGAGGTTTACTCTTCTGATGGAAAAAAAAAATCAATGTATTTGAAAATACACTATTTTTGATCTGCTCACAATTTTTTTCATTTGCTTAAATGGTATTAGACAATCACACAAAACTTACACTAAAACTTTCACAATCCTATATTTTAATTAAAATGTGATACTCTAAAATTTATTTCAGTCAATTGAATTACAAAATAATATAGGCTATTTTAGCAAATTCACAAGATGTCCTAAATGTAAAATGAAACAACCTCCTTCTTCCCTTTCCCAGTGTTAACCTTTTGTGGTAACGTGGTAAACAATTATTGTGTACGCTTCCATCCTTTGGATGTTAAATTACGTATGAACATGTCCAAATGTTTGCTTTTTTTTGTTTGTTTGTTTTACAAAACATTCTATACGTGATATTCTAAAATGTACTATTTTTTCCTGAACAATTTTATCATGGATTCTTTCCAAGTATGTATAGATCTATCTTAATGTTTAAATGCCCAAACAGTATTCCAGAAGGATGCGTCATAATTTTAACAATAAAACCCTATCGATGGTTCTTCAGGTTGTTTCCAGTTTCCAATCATGACCAACAATGCCAGGATGAGCAAGCTTATTCATGTAAATTCGTGATGTGGTTCTTTGTTGTTTTTGTAGGATAAAATAAGCAAATAAATAAGAAAAAGACAAATGATTTAACATACATGTAAGAACAATATAGAATAGGATTTGTTCCAGCAGAGGAAATGCAAATGACCAATACATGTGTGGAGACATTGACATCATTAGTAGTCAAGGAAATGCAAAGAAACACACACACAAACAACACACACACAAACAAAAATGAAAACAAAACAAAACAACATACCAATTTTCACTCACTGTATTGTCAAGGGTTGGAAATATTCATAATCTCCAGTGGTGGCAAGTATTCATAACATCCACTGGTGGGATTATAAATTATCTTACATTTTTAAGAGAGCATTTGTCAGTATTTAATAAAATTAAACATGCGCAAACTGTATGACTTGACAATCCTACTCCTGGAAATTAAACTGGGCTATTTTTAGAGAATACCTAGAAACATTTAGGAAGTGGGTAATATGGCAAAAATTTTCCCAAACATTTTTATTGATAAAAATAAAGCAAATAAACCTCTTTGACCTCAACCGAAGCAACTTCTTCCTAGAAACATCGCCAAAGGCAAGGGAGGCAAGGGCAAAAATGAACTATTGGGACTTCATCAAGATAAAAAGCTTTTGCACAGCAAAAGAAACAGTCAACAAAACCAAAAGACAACCAACAGAATGGGAGAAGATATTTGCAAATGACATATCAGATAAAGGGCTAGTATCCAAAATCTATAAAGAACTCATCAAACTCAACACCCAAAGAACAAAGAATCCAATCAAGAAATGGGCAGAAGACATGAAAAGACATTTTTCCAAAGAAGACATCCAAATGGCCAACAGACACATGAAAAAGTGCTCAGTATCGCTCGGCATCAGGGAAATCCAAATCAAAACCTCAATGAGATACCACCTCACACCTGTCAGAATGGCTAAAATTAACAAGTCAGGAAATGACAGATGTTGGCGGGGATGCGGAGAAAGGGGAACCCTCCTACACTGTTGGTGGGAATGCAAGCTGGTGCAGCCACTCTGGAAAACTGTATGGAGGTTCCTCAAAAAGTTGAAAATAGAGCTACCATATGATCCAGCAATTGCACTACTGGGTATTTACCCCAAAGATACAAAAGTAGGGATCCGAAGGGGTACGTGCACCCCGATGTTTATAGCAGCAATGTCCACAATAGCCAAACTGTGGAAAGAGCCAAGATGTCCATCAACAGATGAATGGATAAAGAAGATCTGGTATATATATACAATGGAATATTATGCAGCCATCAAAAGGAACGAGATCTTGCCATTTGCAACGACGTGGATGGAACTGGAGGGTATTATGTTGAGTGAAATAAGTCAATCAGAGAAAGACAAGTATCATATGATCTCACTGATATGAGGAATTCTTAATCTCAGGAAACAAACTGAGGGTTGCTGGAGTGGGGGGGTGGGGTGGGAAGGATGGGGTGACTGGGTGATAGACACTGGGGAGGGTATGTGCTCTGGTAAGCGCTGTGAATTTTGCAAGACTGTTGAATCTCAGATCTGTACCTCTGAAACAAATAACGCAATATATGTTAAGAAAAAAAAAAAAAGAAGAAGAAGGTAGCGGGAGGGGAAGAATGAAGCGGGGGAAAAAGGAGGGGTAGACGAACCATGAGAGACGATGGACTCTGAAAAACAAACAGGGTTCTAGAGGGGAGGGGGGTGGGAGGATGGGTTAGCCTGGTGGTGGGTATTGAGGAGGGCACGTTCTGCATGGAGCACTGGGTGTTATGCACAAACAATGAATCATGGAACACTTCATCTAAAACTAATGATGTAATGTATGGGGATTAACATAAGAATAAAAAAAAAATTAAAAAAAAAAAAATAAAGCAAATATAAGAAGCTATTACAGAGCAGTTGGGAAGGGAAGCAGTGAGCAATTACCCCCAAATATTGACATTTATCCTACCCTGCATATATTTCCTCATAGTATTTAATGACTTCTTTTGAAAAAAATAATTTGATATGTACTGGTGTTTTCTAATCTGCTCAAAATGCATGCATGAAGGGCATAAATAATTTTTAAACCAACCAATTAACTCTTATCCCAGGTTAAGAGACATGTGAATCCTGTTCAGTCACTCATAGAAAGGCTACACGTGAGGCCTCATGGGGGTTCTGGCTTTCCAGAGTGAAGGAGGGGTTGGTTCTCTCTGCCCAGCCTGTGGCTCTGAATTTATTTGCAACCTGAGTCTTAAATGGGATTTTATTTTATTTATTTATTTATTTATTTATTTATTTATTTATTTATTTTAAAAGATTTTATTTATTTATTTGACAGAGAGACACAGCGAGAGAGGGAACACAAACAGGGGGAGTGGGAGAGGGAGAAGCAGGCCTCCTGCCGAGCAAGGAGCCCGATGGGGGGCTCGATCCCAGGACCCTGGGATCATGACCTGAGCCGAAGGCAGACGCTTAACGGCTGAGCCACCCAGGCGCCCCTTAAATGGGATTTTAAATAAAGCAGAGGACACTGTTTGATATTAGGGAGAAGTGGCAGGTTGGGAGCTCATTGCATCATGGGCCTTTGGAAAGGCCTGGCAAGGAGGGGTCCTCACTGAGGGATGGACTCAAGGCGATGGGCCAGTTCTGGGGGGAAGGGGGAGAGGGGCTACCAGCTGCAGGGAATAAATAGAAGTGCAGTCAGGCAGGCTGAACAATCTTCATACAGTACGTGAGTGGCAGAGGTGGTAGCCATGGCAGGTGTCGGATCCAGGGAAGACCTTGGAGAGTGGCACCAAGGTAGGTGTCCTGGACATAGCCATTGGCAAGATGTGTGCCAAGATCAGGCAAGAAGTTCGATGGTCAGTCTCTGGAGAGTCCCTCTGGGTCTCTGGTTCAGAGCAGGCAACTAGTTCCTGGAGTGGCTAGAAATGACAGACACATGCCAGTGTTTTAGCTTCCTAGAGCTGCCACAAGCAAGCCACGATCCACTGGGTGGCTTAAGATGACATGAAGTTGGTAGGATAGTTCTGGAGGCCAGAACTCCAAAATCAAGGTATGGGCGGGCCCTGCTCCCTCTCCTAGTTTTCTGGTGTTGCCAACAATCTTTGGCATTCCTTGGCTTGTGGTTGCGTTGTTCCTATCTGCCCCTGCCAGCACATGGTGCCTTCTCTCTGCGTGTCTGTGTTCACATGTTCTCCTCTCTGTATTTCTCTTCTCTTCTCTTCTCTTCTCTTCTCTTCTCTTCTCTTCTCTTCTCTTCTCTTCTCTTCTCTTCTCTTCTCTTCTCTCTTCTCTTCTCTACTCTTCCTTCCTTCCTTCCTTTCTTTTTTTCTTTCTTTCTTTCTTTCTAGAGAGAGAGAGAGAATATGATCGGGGGCAGGGAGGGGCAGACGGAGAGGGAGAGAGAGAATCTTAAGCATGCTCCACATCTAGCATGGAGCTGGATGCAGGACTCAATCTCAGGACCCTGAGATCATGACCTGGGCTTAAATTAAGAGTCAGATGCTCAACTGACTGCACCACACAGGTGCTCCTCCTTTCTGTATTTCTGCAGCTTCTTATAAGGTCCCAGAGCTGGGGCAGAGTGCAGCCCCCAGAGGAGAAACGTGAGTGGTCCTGGCCAGTAGGGTTGGGTGGTGTGAAAGACGGCATTCGGAGAAAAGGATAGTGAAGGGCTGCTAGTCATGTTGACATTCACTGAGTGTTACATGTCGATAATTGACGACTCATACAGATCTAAATTTCCAGGATTGTATGTGAGTAATCTAGAAGCAAGAAGTAAAATTTACATATAGCCAAGAAAAAATTAATTACTAGAGAACTGAAGAGTAGATTTACACATATTAACTCATTTAATCCTTGTGACAAATCTAGGAGTTAGGTCCTATTTTGATTGGTATCATATAGACAAGTCCCTGGGTCATATGGCCAACAGGAGGCTGATCCAAGATTTCAGCACAAGGGTCTCATTGCAGAGCCTGGATCATCACTGATGCCTTGGAAAGTCACCTGGGGCTTCTCGAATATACACCTTTGCTTCTGAGTGTCTTCACTATGAAGCCTCCCCAGGCACCTCACCTCCCCACTTTCGCACAGAAGGAACCCCTGTCTGCTTGATCCCTGTGATGGCTCCATTATTTTATTCATGACAGTGACTCCCAGGCTGTGCCCCATTGTACTTTGTGAGCCTCAAGAGAAATGAGGAATGGAAAAGGGCTCTGGATACTGTAATGTGACAACTACACATGAATTATTGGTGAGAATGTCACCTCTCAGGGACTGGTTACTTGGCCACTATCCTCACTGTCACTTTTGGTTCTTCTGCTTGAGCTCCTTCCTGAAGTCAAAGCAGGTCTGCAGTTGTGGCTTTTTCACTCATATTCTAAATAAATTCTCAAAGCGTCTTGAGGTTTGCAAGGCATTTTTACTGTTGGTAACACAGAAAGAGAGGAGTTAAAGTAAAGTTTGTGAGCAATTTCAGAAGCCTTGGGGTCTGGTGGTTAGGCACCTCTGCTTTTTCCAGGAATGGAAATGGAGCATGGGGGTGGGCGATGATTCTCATTGTCCCCACTGAGGGACCATCCATTCCAAGCCCCTTCCAACCAGTCTCCCTCTCTTTTGTGTGCTGGACTAGTTCTCTCCATTTTGCAATCTTAGGACGCCTCCATTTTCTCCCAGAGCTCCAAACCAGCAGTCCTCAAGATGGGGCAGTTCGACAACGAAGAGATCAGAATTTCTCCCGTAAAGTGTGAAATGAGATCCATTTGCATTTCTGAGTATTTGGGGTTTAAAAATTCAATTGCCTGTATTCCAGTGTCATTTTACATTATGGCCTCATAGACACCACCTGTGCAGGAGCCCATGTGGGAGTGAGGAGGCCTCTTAATTTCCAGTGCATGAGCAGATCGAATGGGGTGGTGCTTCTGTCTCTCTTTCTGATTCTTTCTCTGGACATTAGCCCCGCCCTCGAACGCTTGGAAGTAGAATTGCTAAATGATGCCATTTCCATGGTAATTTCTGTAGCAAGAGTGAGAGGTGTTTGGTGTGGATTTAGTGTCAGCAATAATGAAAATCTCTCCCACAGCACCCGTGAGCAGAACTGGTTGATTATACAGAGAATTTATGACCTGGGAGATCATTATTTCACATAAAATCAGAAAACCCAAGCATTACTTTGGGATTTTGGAAAACTCTACTGTTTAATTCTCAAAGTTGAAATACTTGAAATAATGTAAAGTATCATTTCACAAAAAAAAAATGGATTAATCCTGTATCCCTGAATTAGAGCCAGGAGAAAGAATACTAAAAACAGAGAAGTCACTCTTGTGGGTTACAAAAACTCAGTTTCTTGCTTCTGAAATATTCACATCACCATCTTATATAAGGTAACTGAGTAATCTTTTGATGTCATGATTTTAAGCTTTTAATAGTGATATGTAGTAATGGTAGATATTATTAATTGAGGGTTTACCATCCTGTGCTGGGAGGATATGCTTTGATGACAGTTTGGTTTTCACTATAATTTTATAGGGTAGTATAATTTCTCTTTTACAGATGAGAAAACAGAGATTATATAACTTGTTCAATCACAGAGCTGGTAGTTATAAGAGCTGGATTTATAACTAGGAATCTTGTATAGTTTCTTTTTTTTTTTACTGTTTTTTTTATGTTAATCACCATACATTACATCATTAGTTTTTGATGTAGTGTTCCATGATTCATTGTTTGCATATCACACCCAGTGCT
The DNA here is from genome assembly GCF_002201575.2 of Neomonachus schauinslandi. Lineage (NCBI taxonomy): Eukaryota > Metazoa > Chordata > Mammalia > Carnivora > Phocidae > Neomonachus > Neomonachus schauinslandi. Next base: position 6,090,877 of record NC_058405.1, read on the forward strand.
CCATGCAGTACGTGCCCTCTTTAATACCCATCACAAGGCTAACCCATCCCCCCACCCCTCTCCCTTCTAGACCCCTCAGTTTGTTTCTCAGAGTCCATAGTCTCTCATAGTTCGTCTCCCCCTCCGATTTCCCCCCTTCATTCTTCCCTTCCTGCTATCTTCTTCTTCTTCTTCTTCTTCTTTTTTTTAACATATAATGTATTATTTGTTTCAGAGGTACAGGTCTGTGATTCAACAGTCTTACACAATTCACAGTGCTCACCATAGCACATACCCTCCCCAATGTCTATCACCCAGCCACCCCATCTCTCCCACCCCCCACCACTCCAGCAACCCTCAATTTGTTTCCTGAGATTAAGAATTCTTCATATCAGTGAAGTCATATGATACATGTCTTTCTCTGATTGACTTATTTCGCTCAGCATAACACCCTCCAGTTCCGTCCACGTTGTTGCAAATGGCAAGATTTCATTCCTTTTGATGGCTGCATAATATTCCATTATATATATATATTCGGGGTCTTTTCTGGTTCCATACAAATTTTAGGATTATTTGTTCCATTTCTTTGAAAAAAGTTGATGGTATTCTGATAGGGATTGCATTGAATGTGTAGATTGCTCTAGGTAGCATTGACATTTTCACAATATTTGTTCTTCCAATCCATGAGCATGGACTCTTTTTCCATTTATTTGTGTCTTCCTCAATTTCTTTCATGAGTATTTTATAGTTTTCTGAGTACAGATTCTTTGCCTCTTTGGTTAGATTTATTCCTAGGTATGGGGTGCAATTGTAAATGGGATCGACTCTTAAATTTCTCTTTCTTCTGTCTTGTTGTTGGTGTATAGGAATGCCACTGATTTCTGCAGATTGATTTTATATCCTGCCACTTTACTGAATTCCTGTATGAGTTCTAGCAGTTTTGGGGTGGAGTCTTTTGGGTTTTCCACATAAGTATCATATCATCTGCAAAGAGTGAGAGTTTGACTTCTTCTATGCCAATTTGGATGCCTTTTATTTCTTTTTGTTGTCTGATTGCTGTGGCTAGGACTTCTAATACTATGTTGAATAGCAGTGGTGATAGTGGACATCCCTGCCGTGTTCCTGACCTTAGGAGGAAAGCTCTCAGTTTTTCCCCATTGAAAATGATATTTGCTGTGGGTTTTTCATAGATGGCTTTTATGATATTGAGGTATGTACCCTCTATCCCTATACTCTGAAGAGTTTTGATCAAGAAAGGATGCTGTACTTTATCAAATGCTTTTTCTGCATCTATTGAGAGGATCATATGGTTCCTGTTCTTTCTTTTATTAATGGATTGTATCACATTGATTGATTTGCAGATGTTGAACCAACCTTGCAGCCCAGGGATAAATACCACTTGGTCGTGGTGAATAATCCTTTTAATGTACTGTTGGATCCTATTGGCTAGTATTTTGGTGAGAATTTTTGCACTCATGTTCATCAAGGATATTGGTCTGTAATTTTCCTTTTTGATGGGGTCTTTGTCTGGTTTTGGGATCAAGGTAATGGTGGCCTCATAAAATGAGTATGGAAGTTTTCCCTCCATTTCTGTTTTTTAGAACAGTTTCAGAAGAATAGGTATTAATTCTTCTTTAAATGTTTGGTAGAATTCCCCTGGGAAGCCATCTGGCCCTGGGCTTTTGTTTTTTGGGAGATTTTTGATGACTGCTTCAATTTCCTTAGTGGTTATAGGTCTGTTCAGGTTTTCTATTTCTTCCTGGTTCAGTTTTTGTAGTTGATACATGTCTAGGAATGCAATCATTTCTTCCAGATTATCTAATTTGCTGGCATAGAGTTGTTCATAATATGTTCTTGTAATTGTTTGTATTTCTTTGGTGTTGGTTGTGATCTCTCCTCTTTCATTCATGATTTTATTTATTTGGGTCATTTCCCTTTTCTTTTTGATAAGTCTGGCCAGGAGTTTATCAATCTTGTTAATTCTTTCAAAGAACCAGTCCTAGTTTCGTTGATCTCTTCTACTATTCTTTTGGTTTCTATTTCATTGATTTCTGCTCTGATCTTTATTATTTCTCTTCTCCTGCTGGGTTTAGGCTTTATTTGCTGTTCTTTCTCCAGCTCCTTTAGGTGTAGGGTTAGGTTGTGTATTTGAGACCTTTCTTGTTTCTTGAGAAAGGCTTGTATTGCTATATACTTTCCCCTTAGGACTGTCTTTGCTGCATCGCAAAGATTTTGAACAGTTGTGTTTTCATTTTCATTGGTTTCCATGAATTTTTTAAAATTCTTCTTTAATTTCCTGGTTGACCCATTCATTCTTTAGTAGGATGCTCTTTAGCCTCCATGTATTTGACTTCTTTATGACTATCCTCTTGTGATTGAGTTCTAGTTTCAAAGCATTGTGGTCTGAAAATATGCAGGGAATGATCCCAATCTTTTGGTACTGGTTGAGACCTGATTCGTGACCTAGGATGTGATCTATTCTGGAGAATGTTCCATGGGCACTAGAGAAGAATGTGTATTCTGTTGCTTTGGGATGGAATGTTCTGAATAGGTCTGTGAAGTCCATTTGGTCCAGTGTGTCATTTAAAGTCTTCATTTCCTTGTTGATCTTTTGCTTAGATGATCTGTCCATTTCAGTGAGGGGGGTGTTAAAGTCCCCCACTATTATTGTATTGTTGTCGATGTGTTTCTTTGCTTTTGTTATTAATTGGCTTATATAATTGGCTTCTCCCATGTTAGGGGCATAGATATTTACAATTGTTAGATCTTCTTGTTGGGTAGACCCTTTAAGTATGATATAGTGTCCTTCCTCATCTCTTATTATAGTCTTTGGGTTAAAATCTAATTTGTCTGTTATAAGGATTGCCACACCAGCTTTCTTTTGGTGTCATTAGCATGGTAAATGGTTTTCCACCACCTCACTTTCAATCTGGGGGTGTCTTTGGGTCTAAAATGAGTCTCTTGCAGACAGCATATTGATGGGTCTTGTTTTTTTATCCAATCTGATAGCCTGTGTCTTGTGATTGGGGCATTTAGCCCATTTACATTCAAGGTAACTATTGAAAGATATGAATTTAGTGCCATTGTATTGCCTGTAAGGTTACTGTTACCATATATTGTCTGTGTTCCTTTCTGGTCTATGTTACTTTTAGGCTCTCTCTTTGCTTAGAGGACCCCTTTCAATATTTCTTATAGGGCTGGTTTCGTGTTTGCAAATTCCTTTAGTTTTTGTTTGTCCTGTAAGCTTTTTATCTCTCCTTCTATTTTCAATGACAGCCTAGCTGGATATAGTATTCTTGGCTGCATATTCTTCTCATTTAGTGCTCTGAATATATCATGCCAGTCCTTTCTGGCCTGCCAGGTCTCTGTGGATAGGTCTGTTGCCAATCTAATGTTTCTACCATTGTAGGTTACAGATCTCTTCTCCCAAGCTGCTTTCAGGATTTTCTCTTTGTCTCTGAGACTCGTAAGTTTTACTATTAGATGTCAGGGTGTTGACCTGTTTTTATTGATTTTGAGAGGGGTTCTCTGTGCCTCCTGGATTTCGAAGTCTGTTTCCTTCCCCAAATTAGGGAAGTTCTCTGCTATAATTTGCTCCAATATACCTTCTGCCCCTCTCTCTCTTTCTTCTTCTTCTGGGATCCCAATTATTCTAATATTGTTTTGTCTTACGGTATCACTTATCTCTCGAATTCTGCCCTTGTGATCCAGTAGTCGTTTGTCTCTCTTTTTCTCTCTTCTTTATTTTCCATCATTTGGTCTTCTATATCACTAATTCTCTCTTCTGCCTCATTTATCCTAGCAGTTAGAGCCTCCATTTTTGATTGCACCTCATTAATAGCCTTTTTGATTTCAACTTGGTTAGATTTTAGTTCTTTTATTTCTCCAGAAAGTGTTTCTCTAATATCTTCCATGCTTTTTTTTAAGCCCAGCTAGTATCTTTAACATCATTATTCTGAACTCTAATTCCAACATCTTACTAATGTCCGTATTGATTAGGTCGCTGGCAGTCAGTACTGCCTCTTGTTCTTTTTGTTGATGTGATTTTTTCTGTCTTGTCATTTTGTCCAGAGGAGAATAGATGAATGAGAGGACAAAATGCTAACAGGGTAAAAACGTCCCCAGAAAAATATACACTAAACAAATCAGAAGAGACCTGAAACCAGGGGAAAAGAAAGGGAAAGAAAGAAAAAGAAAAAGAAAAAGATAATAACAAAAGAACAACAAACAAACAAACAAAAAAGATAATAACAAAAAAACAACAAACAAACAAACAGAATATGATCAAATATGATCAGGCTGGTGCATAGATCAGTGCCACACACTAGATTTTGGGTGTATTTTGGTCTGTTAGAAGAAAGTGCCTCCCAAAATTTTAAAGGAAGGAAAACTTATATATGTACAAAAATAAGGGTTAATATGATGAAGGGATGGAATATGACTGTAAAGATGAAAATTATAAAAAAATTTATAAAAGGAATTGATAAGATAAGAAGTTGGTTAAAAAAGAAGATGATTTAAAAAAAAAGAAAAGAAAAAAAAGGGGGAGAATCTGATCAGGCAGGAGACTAGAACAAAGCCATACACTAGAGATTTAGGGTATATTTTGGTCTGTTAGAAGAAACTGTATCCCAAAATTTTAAAGAGAGAACAGCTTATATATATATACACCAAAAATAAGGTTAACTACTATGAAGGGATAGAATATGACTTTAAAAATGGAAAATAAAAAAGATTTTTTTAAAAAAGGGATTGAGAAGATGTTGATTGAAAAAGGGAAAAAGAAAAATTCAAAAAAAAAAAAAAGAAAAAGAAAGTAAAAAAAAATTAACTTCATGGTAAAAAAGCCATGAATTCTATGTGCAGTATTCCCCTAGTGCTGGAGTTCTGCCATTCTCATTGATCGATAAACTTGGTCTTGGCTGGCTGTTCTCACTGATCTTCTAGGGGAGAGGCCTGTTGCCGTGGTTCCCATATGTCTTTGCTGGAGGCGGAATTGCCCTGCCCTTGCCGGGTCCGGGCTAAGTAATCTGCTCGGGTTTGTTCTCGGGAGCTTTTGTCCCTGCAAGCTTTCTGTACAGCTTTGGAAGATGAGAGTGAAAATGGCAGCCTCCCAATCTCTGCCCCGGAGGAGCCGAGAACTCGGGGCCCCACTCCTCAGTGAGCCCCCAGAGAAAAGCAGTCAGTCACTCCCGTCTCCCCGTCCCCGGCTGCACTCTGTGCTCATCCGGCCTGTGACCGAGTGTTTCTATCTCTGACACCTGACCCCGTGTGGAGTCTCCAAACCCAGCAGATCCCTGCGGTGCGCTCCTGCGCCGCTCCTCCCCGGGGGAGGAAGGGGAGTCTCCCCGGATCTGCCGCTTGTTGGGTCCCTGCTGGAGGAGCAGTGGCCCGACTGTGCTGCGGATCACGGTTTATGGCAACCCCCAGCTGAGAGCCCACACCTTGGCTCCATCTCTGTAGCCGGCTTCCCTGCTCCGATACCTGGGAGCTCTGCTGCACTCAGGCACCCCCGGTCTTTCTGTGACCCCTAGGGTCCTGAGACCACACTGTCCCCACGAGGGTTCCACCCCCTGCTTAGCCACCAGAGTGACGTCCCTCAGTGGAGCCGACTTTTAAAAGTTCCAATTTTGTGCTCCGCTGCTCTATCCCTTGTCGGTAGCGGCTCACAGAGGCCCCCTCCCCCTCCGTCTATCTTCCTGAATATCGCCTCAGATTCACTTCTCTGCACGTCCTACCTTTCAGAAAGTGGTCACTTTTCCATTCAGAGAGTTGCCGCTATTCTTTTCTTCAATCTCCTGTTGAGTTCCTAGGTGTTCAGAATGGTTTGATCCCTATCCAGCTGAATTCCCGGGAACAGATGAAATTTAGGTCTCCTACTCCTCCGCCATCTTGCTCCTCCCCCATCTTGTATAGTTTCAGTGTCTGAGCTCTTTCTAAAATACCACAACACCTTTCCTGAAATTGGTATAAGAATGAAGCTTTTCTGAGTAGCATCCTTGGAGAAGGATGTTTACAAACTAAGAAACATCCAAACAAATGTAAGATGGTAGTTGTCTGGAAACCATGACATAGAGCACAAGTTGAAATGACCAAGGTTAAGTCAGTGAAAGAGCCACTTAAGAATACAATAGCTTTCTGCAAATACCTGGAGAGCTGGACAAAAGGCTGGACATAGTCTGTGGGGTCAAAGCATGAGTAACAGCTGATAGTTGAAGGAGGCAACTTAAACCCAAAGGAGGTCTAAGTGTTTTGAGAGAGGCTGCCTAGCAATGGGAAGAGAGTGAGTTGATCTTTGGGAGGAAAAGCGATGCTTGCTTCTCAAGGGTATTGAAGAGTTGATCTTATATTAGGTAGAAGGTTGGGCTGGATGGTCTCTGATACATATTTCTTTTTTTTTTTTTTTTTTTTAAGATTTTATTTATTTATATGACAGAGAGAGACAGCGAGAACAGGAACACAAGCAGGGGGAGTGGGAGAGGGAGAAGCAGGCTTCCCATGGAGCAGGGAGCCCGATGTGAGGCTCGATCCCAGGACCCTGGGATCATGACCTGAGCCGAAGGCAGACGCTTAACGACTGAGCCACTCAGGCGCCCTCTGATACATATTTCAATCCTGAGATTACATGGATGTCAATTCACAGCACTTTGGTATGAATAAATTTACCAGGTCCTTCCCTTTTGTGAAGGGGGAAGACTAGACAATGTGGAAACACTGAGTGCCTGAAAATGGAAGAGTCTTGGAGACATTTTGTCTGTTTAGCGATTTCATTCAGGGTTGGTTTATAGTTACATCTTCCATCTCAGAAGAACATGAAAATTCTAGTAATTGATTTTCTCAGAAATTCTATTTCTGAACTTAAAGAAAACTACATTTCAGTTTTTGTAAGTCTGATGTTATTTTTAATGGATTTGGGAGTTCTTCTGACTAAACATTTAATGGATAACAAAGAACCTGGTGGGAGGTTTTCCAGGTTGGTAAATGGGTGTAAGTGAGTTGTGACAAAATCTCAGAAGGAAGTCAGAATAACAGGTAATTCATTGCAGATAAGAAGAATTTTCTCCATGAACTCTGAACATCAGTAAAGTATTTATGAACCAATAGTGTTAGTACATTGATATGCTGAATTTGGATATATGTCAACAAATTGCTGGATAACTGTTTCTTACATGGATGTAATGCTTACAACATTTTGAAAAAGCTAGAAGCATGACACCCTGGAAAATATTTAAAAAGTCTTGGCAAGAAGCCAAGTTTAATTAAATTGTGGGGAGTGCATAATTTTGATTTGATTAGACTAAGAAAACTAGCCATGGCCCTTTTCTGGAAAAGCTGGGATGGTGGGGACATGTCAACTTTTTATGATGCTTACTGTATATTTCTTAATTTCATGAACACTTTTAGCTGGTATGACTTGATTCGTCCACTCAAGGGACACATGTGGTCACATATTCTTTTTTTCCAGCTACCCTCTTGAGTTCCCAGTGTCTTCCTTGTGCTGAGGTTCCCAGAGAAAGGGACCGATCTTGTTTTCCAGATGTTAGTGGCCACCATTTCTTTTTTCTGAGACAGAGTATTCTTTTGAGGATTGGCCTGTCCCACATGGCACTCTTGTCCATCGTTGTAGGGAAACCACTGTCAGTCTGGTAGCACTGGCCCTGTGTTACCCCTTGGTGGGGCCTCAAAAGTCACCATTTAACACTTAGCTTTTCTGTTGAATTTGAACCATCAGCATCGACGAACATGGGGATTTCATTCCATACTCTCATTGCCTTTCTCTGCCAATGAGAAAATCTTGACTGGGGCCACTCTGGTCTACCTTACCAGTTCACACAAACTTCAGTTATCAAAAAGCAGATATTTGGATGACCCTGGGCCCATTTCATAATGAGGTGATTCACCTCTGCCTCAGTGGTTAGTTTTGTCACCAATTGATGTAGATCTTGATTAGTTAATGAGAGGTCTGCTACTCCTCCTTCGCCTATACTTTTATGATGGTATTTACATAATGTACAAAATCTACACACATGTGTATAATATTCATATGAGAGGGGGATCATCAGACGTGTACTTTTCAGAAGTAAAAAGATATTTTTCAAAGTGGCTGTATGTCTCCATACATAGGGCATAGTAGAGATTGCCATAAATTCAAGTAGCTCCTTCAAAGGGTATTTCACTTAATTTTAGTCTTAAATATTACATGTTTGGTGCCAATGACAATGTCATGAGCATTTCCTGAGCACTCCCTTATCTGAGAGGCTGCACAAGAAATATTTGACGTACATCAAAGCCTTACAGCTATTTGTTGTAGATACCACTCTCCCCATTTTACAGATGGGAAACTAGATTCATACAAGTTAAAAGCACAACTAGTATCAGCATCAAGAATTAAAATAAGCCTATGAGTCTTCATTTCTGAGCCCTGAACCACTATGAGGGGGAGACAATGAGTCCCTTTTATGCCTCATGTACCCCACTGGTGAGCTTTTAATGTTGATGGTCTCACACAAACTTTTATTTTTATAAAAGGGCACATAGTGATGCTTTTTTTAGAGTCCTTGTGTGTCTGAAAATGTCTTTCTGTTGATTCCGTCCATGAAAGACAACTTGGCCAAAGACAGTTCAGCCTGTTCCCCAGAGAACTCTAGCTCTCGTCTGGGGCATCCATCATCATCGTATTATTATTTTGGCCCGGCTGTATTTTGATGGGATGAACTTTTTCTTGTTTTGCTTTTTTTTTTTTTTTACCTGCAACGTAGTGTATTCTCTCAAATTGTTCTTACAGATCTTTTCAGCTCAACGGATTTTCCCCATTGATCATCCTTTCCTTTTCCTTTTTAAAAAAATTCTGGAATATTAATGATCTCGATGTTACAGCTCTGTTCCTGCTTTGGCAGGGCTATTCTCCACTCTCTAGTGAGCTTCATCTCTGTCATTGTCCTCTTGATCCTTGGGCACCTTTTCAAGTTTGTCTTTCCATGGTACTGCCTTAATTTTTTTCAGTGTGAATTCTGCTCTTCCCTGTCTCCTGCAGGGATTTTTTAACCTGATTTGTCATTCTTAATTTGCTTGTGATTTTCTCTTTTCTCAATCACCCTTCTTTTCTCTCCATTCTGTTGATTTAAACTCAGTTTGTTCCCTCTATACAATTTCCTGTCCCGTGTTCTATAGGTCGCCACTGGTCGGTTGCTGGAGAAGGAGGCTGGTGGTGGTGACACTTGAGATGGGGACCAGTATTTGCTCCCCTTCCAATCATCCTGTCCCAGTGAGAGGGAGAGCTGCACCACACCCCTTCCCTGAATGTTTTTGAGGGTTAGGATAAGACAAAAAAAAAAAAAAAAAAGGAAGCCTCCATGCATGTCTGAAATTTAAAGGTATAAATCAGACTTAATAAGATGTTAAATAAAAGATGTTTTATACTCCTGTCTTGACAAATATACCTTCATAATGTCAAAACTGAAAAAATATCCAAAGTTGTAGCTTTTATATGACTAAATGCTAGCAAAATGTGACTGAATTTCATGGTTATTACATATCTGGGTGTTCCGTTGATAGGTGTGTTCCAGTGTTGTTTGAGGAGTATAAAATGAAGGCATATGCAATTCTTAAGCTTACTATGTATTCCATAAAAATTTTCTTGCCTTAAGTTAACAAAAATCACTACTTTTTTTGAGAGAGCAGGCAGGGGAGGGGCAGAGGGAGACAGAGAGAATCTCAAGCAGGCTTCACACTCAGCACAGAGCCTGACATGGGGCTGGATCTCACAACACTGAGATCAAGACCTGAGCTGAAATCAAGAATCAGGAGCTTAACTGACTGAGCTGCCCAAGGGGACCCCTAATTGTTTTTATACTAAAGATTTTCACAACATTGTTGTTCTTTTGAGAATAGTGCCCTAAAAAACTAAAACATGTAATTGCACTCAGAATGTTCAAAACCTGAATATATTTTATTAAAATACAACAAACTAAAAACAATTTCAATGACTACTGCTTTCTAAAAGCAATTCTTTCTAAAAATTCAACATTATCCATTATATAATTTTATATATAATATAAATTATAAGTGATGAGTATGAAAATTTCCAATGCAATTATTGAAATAAATCTGAGCTTTCATAATTTGATTTTTGGGAAACTTACATTTCATTTTTCAAAAATCAAGACCTACATCCACACAACTCATACATTGCTCAATATTGCATGATATTCTTCAGCCACCGTATGCAAGTGTAGTGAATAAGAAACTAACAAGGAAGTGGACGCCTGCCTCCATCAGAACGTGGCACCTCATTGTACGAGAATCCATTGTGTTTGTATGCCATTGCAGGGGAAGAAACCCACATGGTACTCGTTTGCTTTCTCTTTGTCTAAGTGCTCTGCCACCTCATTGCTCCCTGCTCCTCCAGGCTCTGCCCACCTTGGGTGAGAGCAGGCATACCTCGTAAGCCACTGTTGCGTCAAACAAAATTGAATTCTGCTTCAAGGACACAGGGCAAGAGCTGTGGAGAAGTGTTTCTAGGGAGTTGGCCTGGTGTGATTCATGGGCAAATCCCCAGTAAGGAGCCGCCCATATGTGTCAACGTATACATTATTTCTGTGTGCATGTGCGTTTGTGATATGCAAGGCCCAGGGCAGTCTCTCAGGGGGGCTCCACGCCCATCTTCCTTGGCTGGTGGAGTAACTGGGTCTCTGGATTAGGCAGCAGGTACCAGAGGAGTCAGGAAGCATCTTGCTACCTTTTGGAAGGCCTTCTGCACTCTGTCATTACCGTGACCTGGGAAGAAGATCTGTACAGAAGAAACAAATATTCGACAGAAACGCAGGGAATGGGTCTCAAATATTTGTGACATTGTTAATTTAGGAGTAGAAATTCTTTAAAGACACAATTTTTTTTCCACCAAAAATATGAAAACTAATTTGTAACATCTTCAGCGACGTTGGCTTGCAGATCTGATGTCTCCCATACACTCTTTCAGAATGAGGAACAACAAAAGCCTCACAGTCTGATTGTCTCATGCTTAAATTACTTTCTTATTGCCAGTCACCAACCTTCAGATGTTGTTGTAACTATGAAAAATAGCAGCAAATGACTCCATGGATGTATTAAATAGCATTTACAGAACTAAAAGAGTCAACTTGCCAAGCTTGTTAGACTCCAGTATGAGCCTGTGTAAATTCTGGAGGAATATTTCTATTTAGAGGACAGTGACTAATGTGAAATCATCACAGGCTTTTAATTGTGTTGGTTTTGTGTGTGCATCTTGCAGATTACAGGTTCTTACCCAAATTTGGTCTATACTCAAGAAGTCACTTTGGATTCATTTCTGACTGAACTGTTGTTTTATGCAAATGATTTCAGACAATGACTCTCTTAAGTGATAATCTTCACTGTGCAGAATATGCCATCCATTCGTTGACTGTGGCCTGAACATCCCTTGCAAACCGAAAGCAAATGTATTGTGGTCAATTATCAGTCAATAGAGGGATCTTAGTAATGAGGACACAGTTACCAAAATGCTTAAAAATTCCAGAACATCCTCTTTCACACCATCCATATTAAATATCTTAAAAAATAAAGTACTTAATATTCTTTTTTGTGTGTGTGTGAGAGAAAGCCTCAGAACTTTGTTAAGTGATCAACACTATTCAACTTTATTCTTTTTCATTTTTTATCTACTCATTAAACATCTTAGAATTTAAAAGATACACTTGTGATTTTAATAGTGGGAGAAAGAAGACGAGATAACGATGATTAGACTAATAGACATTTAAAAACCTTCACTTTGAAATAAGAAAGCACATTCTACTATGTTCCTTGAGCACTTAATGAATGAAATGGTTTGTCGGTCTCAGCAGGCTTCCATAATTCATGAAATGGACTCTGATTGGTTTTCATGATTGGAAATTGATCTAATTTTTATTGTTTTCACTTACGTTATGATTTAGGACTGCTCTCAGATAAATCATCCTTATGTTTAATTCTTTCTGTTTGAGATGACTACTTCACACAGATTTTTTGTTGTTGTTGTTTTTTGGTATCACTTTCTTTTTCAAGGAGTATACTGTATAATCACTGAACTCCTCTATAATTACATGGCAAAGACTATGTAAATACGTAATTATGTTCATGCAGATTACTTGATAATTATACTTCCAGTTACCAAGTAATGAACAGAATAATCATCATGCAACTTGCAGCTCTTAGATTTTCAGCTTGGTCTTTGTTTTAAAAAAGGAGAGAAGTAGATAATTGCTCTCTGGTAACATGGCACTTACATTGTCAACAGTCATGTATTTACGTTATTATTATATGGTTATTTTTTACCTTGTAAAATAAAGTGGTACTGTTTTTAAAGAAGTCCTTCCCTCCTCTTTTCAATAGGAATTTCATGTCTCACACTGATGAATAGCAAAGCTGAGCTTCTCTTTTGTGTATGCTCTAATACACGGGGCGGCGCAGAACCAGAACGGGAAAGGTCTCTGAACTCATCTTCGCCAGAATAAAAGTAAAAAGAGAGAGAGAGAAACTGTACGTCAAGTTTTATCAGTGATACATGAAACACATAGTTATTAATCCTAAATCCAGGAGACTGCTCCCCAGCCGACAATGATTTTTTGTTTGTGTGTTTAGCATATCCACAATACCACTTACCCCATGTTCCCTCCATCTGGGATGTGCTTCCTGCACGGTTTCAGGAACCAGTTCTATTGCCTCTCGTAGGACACATCACTTCCAAACCCTTGTGTACATCCTATCTTCTTCCCCCAACCCTGTGCACATGCCTTTATGACAGCACTTATTGTAGTAAGTCTTTACTTGATGTCCTGAATAAAAACCTATTCAAGTCTCTCTGACACCCTGGTTTTCATCTGATCTCTAGAATCTAACACACAGCATGGGTACAAATTGTTTATGAATATGTTTTCCACAAATAAATTAATTAACAGATAGACATGCAAATAGACAAAAGAGATATGTAATATACCAGTAATATATAACTGATTAATGAATTCCAAAATCATTATCTTTTGCTATTCCGTTGGCCTAGTCTTGCCTAGATACAATGACAGACAACATTTTTGACAATTTCAGTATTGTTATCTCAAAAGTTTTGTTTTGTTTGTTTATTCTTTTCATCGCATGCTTTGTCCTTGACTTTGGGAGCTTAAGGAAGTTTCTTTATTTTTTTTTAAGATTTTATTTATTTATTTGAGAGAGAGAGTGAGAGAGAACATGAGCAGGGAGAAGAGGAAGAAGCAGGCTCCCCGTGAGCAGGGAGCCCAACGTGGGGCTCGATCCAAGGACACTGAGATCATGACCTGACTCATAGGCAGACGCTTAACCGACTGAGCCAGACAGGCGCCCCCTTAATGAAGTTTCAAATAAAAATGTATGACATTGGATCCATGCCTTCACATCATTGAGCTGACGTTTACTTAACACACATTATATTCTATGCACTGTGATCAGCACAGAGGAGATTCGAAGATAAATAAGCTACTTTTCTATCTTTAATAACTGAACTCACCATTCACAGGGAGAAGGAAGAACATCCATTTTAAAATGGACTATAATACAAAGCAGAAGCAACTAAGAACTATAATACAAAGCAACCAAACCATGCGTGTATTGCTTTCCTTGTGATTTCAAGTAACTGTACAGTTTACGAACTACCTTTATTTTTCCAGAGCTAATTGGCCCATGTCTGCTCAGATGAATTAATCTTTCATTTTGTGTGACCCATATGTTGTGAATTTATAATTAATTTTGTTAATTCCAGAAATTATAGAAACATACTGTTGTGTTTCCGTGCTAACAAACATTAAGTGAAAATGGCCATTGCTGTTTTTCTTTTGTTCTTCAGGGCATGTGAACTTTAAAAAAAACCTCTCTACACTTTTTGAAGGATAATTTTATAATATGATAATTTGATGACCAGTTGGAATTTGTGTGACGCTTGCTAGAATCTTTTTATTAAATTTTAAACTCAAATTCATTAATGGCATCTATAGATGTAAAATGATTTTATTATTTCATATTTAAAGTTATTAAATTGACAATAAACCAAAGCCAAGAATTTGTGCATGAATCAAAAAATAGAAGAAAAAACCTAAATGGACATGAGAATTTAGTATATAGAGATTACATTTAAATAATTAGGGAAAAATACCGACCTGGAAGAGATTACAACTAGATCTCTACATCACTATTATAGCACCATAAATTAAAGATATCCCGAATATAGAATGTAAAAAATCAACATATAAAATATCTAAAAGAAAATGTGAAGACACTAATATTAGAGTAAAATAGTCCTATTAATTATGACCATAACAGAAAGATGGATACATTTGATTATATACACATTAAAAATTTATTCATAGCACAAAAGGAATTAATTTCTCAATATATAAAAGTCTAATAATTCAATAAAAAATTAACAATATGAAGGGTAAAATAGGTTAGCAGATAGTTCACAGAGGAAAAAACACACAAAAAACCCTGTCAAATCTGCAAAAAGATGCTTCAAAGCCTGCCACAGTTAAAGAAATATGAACTAAAACAATTGGATTGGATAATACACTCTATTGACTGGGCTATGGAGACTCCAGTCATTCCTGAACACTGTGTTTGGAGCGTCTTGTGATTGGAATGAATCTCATGGCATGTCAGTCTTGAGGTAATAAGACATTTTGCCTCTCATTTCCAAGGAAAGGAAGCAGCTAGTGCCCTCAAAAGACTCAGTCCTGAGCTGTGATTGGTCTTCTTTTGCCATATTCAATTGGTTGAAGTAGTGACAAGACTGGTCTAGACTCCAGGGGATAGGGAGACAGACTCCATCTGTTCATAGGAGGGCAGCAAGCAACCTCGAGACATCTTTTTTCTTTTCTTTTTTTTTTTAGAGAGAGAGGGGGTAAGGAAGGGCGGAGGGAGAGGGAGACAAAATCTCAAGCAGACTCCACGCCCAGTTGGAGCCCACTCTGGAGCTCTATCCCAGGATCCTGAGATCATGACCTGAGCCAAAATCAAGAGTCGGTTGCTTAACTGACTGAGCCACCCAGGCGCCCCTGTCTGCAGCTGCAGGCATCTTTCATCTCTCTCTCCCCATATATATTTATGTTTACATTAGGTCTATTTAATGACTTTACCTAAGACTGTGCCTGGACAAAGAGAACAGGAGGGAGACTAGAGAGTTGAAATTAGAAGGACATAATTTTCACTTTATTCCTTTTTGTGGTCTTCGAATTTTTTTTTAACATTATGTATGTTTTATATTTTAATTTTTTAAAAAAGCCAATTTAATCTATGCCTGCTAATATGGAAAGCTCTCCAAGATGTACTATCAAGTTAAAAAAAAAAGCAAACTGCACAACAGTGTATAAAGAATTCTCATATTTACTGAAATATAGGTGCTGACACCTCAGTTATGTATGTGTGTGTGTATGTGTGTGTGTTTGTAAGTCATGCAACACACTGTGAACACACACACCAACAAGCAAAGGCCCTACACAAAGTTGTGTGGGAAAATGGGCAGAAGAAAGAGCAAAATGTTCTCAGTTGCAAGTATTACCAACATGGAGGCAGTGGGTGAAGCCCTCACTATGTGGATTTTCATTATCTTCATCAAAACGGAGCTCTGCTGCAGAAGAGCAATGCACCTTTATCTTCTTGCAGTGTGTTGCGATGTGCACACCATGAGGCTGATAAGAGCTCAGAACCCGGGCTCACTCGAAGCCGCAGCTCATTTAGAACAGGGACTCAGCACACAGATACATTCAGGCACTTTCTACAAAAATGATAAGCCTCTTATCTCCATCATGAGAATTTAAACTTCTGTCTTAAAGTTAATTCTACTGTCTGCTTCTGGTTTCAGAAGTGAATTCAGGTCCATCCCAGATTCCCGAGAAATCCAGGTTGTAAAAGGCAATAACGAGGGAGGCATCCTCATCCCAGTGAATCTATGCCTACGGACTGCAAAGCCATCAGAGACTCTGATCTGCTGTGTGAGCTTGCAATTACTCTTCATCTTTCTGATCTGCTGTGTGAGCTTGCAATTACTCTTCATCTTCACCATTGGTGGTCCTGGACGCCGAGGCAGAGTCTTTCAGAGGCACTTGGTTTCAGATCAAAGACAGATGATGGGTACGTCATTCTTTTTTTTTGGGGGGGGGGTACGTCATTCTTACCTTAGTCAGAAAGTGCTGGCCTGTCTATGGGGTCAGTGGTAATCCTCTAAGTGCTAAGGTCCAGCCTAAGAAAAGAAAAAAAAAAAAAATCTGAAAACATGGCAACTATTCTCTGCATTTTCTGCCATTGAATGACCCAACAGTGATTCAGAGATACAGCTCCTCCCCATGTCATTTAGCACCGCCTTTGTCTCTTCTTCCGCCACGGACTCTTGCGTGTGACAGCCCTAAAGTTATTGATCACATGGAACCTTCGAATACTGGAGAAAGAGAGGGATGTCTCATTCCTTAGAAGAGCTGAGGGTAAGAGTCACAGGGATTGGATTACTAGAGCTTCTCCTGCACAAATTACATAAGATGGAATGTGTGTTTGGTCGTCCCATGACAATCTTTCTTTTGCCCATTCAAGTGCTTTGGATCATTGAGCTGTTCGATAAATACCGATGTGTAACATATGGAATATTCCACTCTGCCAGAGACCCTTAGTGAAGGTGGAAATATCCTACGATGTTAATGCCAAAATTCTTAGTCAGGATCTAGCATAGTCCACAGTGGGTCTGTAAGTCTCCCAGGACTATGAACACAGTGTGTATTTGTGATTTTTCTTTCCAAAGAGAATCTCTCTCATTAAGTTCTTAATGGGAGAGGGTTGCCCCACAATAAGTTGAGAGCATTCTGCTGAAGTATTTTATGCTTCATAATTATTTTCGATCAAATGAAAGAACAGACGGAGACAAGACAAAGTTCTGTACACATGTACATTATTAGTACTTAGGTGGAAAGTGATATGTGTGTGTGTTACTGGTACACAATTATTTTATTTTGGTGTGAAATTCAGTTATGTGTTTTGAGTGTGATTACTTGTTGTGGGAACGACTTAGTGTTTTTACTTAACTGACCAATGACATCGGCTAGAACTCAGACATAAGAAAGTCTCACTTGTCACTTCTAGGAGCAATTAGAATATAAAATATAGGGTTATTCTTGGCCAGGCACATTACTTATGACAGTAGTCACCATTTCTTTTTACATCTTTCCAACTTTAAATACCCCATTTGTTTAGCTATTTATGCCCTCCAGTTTAAAAATAAAACCTTTTTTCCCCCAACTAGGTGACACTGCTAGATTGAGTGCCTGTTAGAGGCCAAGTGGTAACCATTTGACACACAACACTTTAAAGCTAGAAGAATCCCAAAGGTGAGTCAGTTGGGACAAGCTAGGTGATGCTGTGGTAACAAAATTCACCAATACTTAGTGGCTCAAAACCACGGCGATGTTTCTCTTCTTTTTATTGCTCATTCTACAGGTGCATTCCAAGTCATCAGAGGCCCTGTTCCACTTCATCTCCACTCAGGGGCGCAGGCTCATGGAGGCTCCTGGATCCACCTGAAAGGTTGCTCATCGCTGTGGCGCTGGAAAGAACCAGCAAAAGGCACATTGGCTCTTCAAGCTTTCTGCCTCTAAGTGACATGTATGCTCTCATCTGTTGGCATGAGTTAATGGCATGGCCATTGCCCAGTTTCAGTAGAATGGGAAGTACAATCAACCTTACTGGGCGTCCAGAGGCGACAACTGGGATGTTGCTGAGCAGCAGAGTGACTGCCCTAGCAGAGGGGATGTTATTTATTTTACAAACAGCTAAGGATCAGAGAGTTTGAGTAATGTGGGTAAGCTCACTAGCTGGCATTTGGGCAGCATGCTGCCGTAATGAAGAAAGAGTTTACTATTAAGAAGTGATTATTGGAAGATATGAAAATACGATCACACTTAACATCGATTGAATGACTTAGAGCATGTTCAGGAGGGAATTAAGTTGTTCAGCTTTCCAGTGTAGCCATTAACATATCATCGTGGACCCTAGTGTTAGGTGCTGTGAACTCTCGTAAGGACGCTGAACTCCTTCCTCCCCAGCCCCTGTGAGCTCTGTAACTTTGGGCGATCACCCACCTTCCCCACGTCTCAGTTTCCTTCTCTCTGGTGGGGCTATTGGGTTTGCAGATATGCTCTGTGCTGACCATCTACATATGAAGTTGAATGCTTGGCTGCCGGTCAGCTCCGACTTTTAACTCTTCTTTTTGTTTCAGTAGAGGAATCTGACATCCAGTAAGTGGATTAGGAATTAAGCTTATTTGCAATTCTAGCATCACTCCATTGACCTCCAGTTTTTATAGCCTTATTATAACTCAAATAACCTAAAGTACTCTCAAGGGTTTTCCCACTCCTCAAAAATAATCCCCCTCATAATGATTTGTGTAAGTGCAATCCAAAATTGAGCTGCTGTTTTGAAAGTATTTTAAAGTCATTATTGAAAAATTGTATTCTGTTCAACAATTTCTGAATATCTGATGAAGTGGAAACCACATTTAGGGTAACGTGGCATCGCAGAGATGCGTGGATCCCTTTGTAGGCTCAAGGGCCATCAATTATCCTAGAGAACCCTAAGAAAAAACTTTTAGAGCTATTGATTACTTAGGAAAATAAAACATTGCCAAAGTACAGAGCCTTTGGACCAAAAGTTTCTAGGTTTAATATAAAAGAAAAGTAAATCTGAAATAAACTTAGATGAACCATATGTATACCATTGGTTTTCCCAGAAAACATGTTCAAGGCATAGTTCAAATGGGTATTTTATAGAAGCAAAATGAACTAGAGATAACATATCTGATAAAAAATTATGATGTATTTGGATTATATTTGAGTAAAAATCCAAGAAGAGTGCAATACAGAATTTTGTCCTCTCTATACTCCTCTCCACAGAGGCTATTAAGTCAGGACTCCCTGCTAGTTTAATTTGCAGTAAGTGGAGAATCTCTTCTGCTCTCCACTGAATGAGCCTCTTCCTCAGTCCTTGTCCCTTGGCAAGGGGTCCAGTGATGGAGAGCCTCGCGGTGGCCGGCTGGAGGTCCTGATGCCTCGCTGATGCATTTTGTGCAGAGCCTTCATGAGCAAGGGGACATTCTAGAGCCAACGAGGAGAGCTGAGGTCCCGGGGAAATGCTCTGCAAAAGAACATTGCCTAGCGCAGTCCTGGGTGTGAACCTTCCATAACGCTGACCGGAATTCTTATTTGCAAGACAATATTGGAGGGTACTTGGGCAATTTTTTTGAATTTCACATTTTTAAGCAGTCACTGCAAAGAAATGATGTAAAAATAAAATGACCCACCGAGACAAACACAGTCATATCAGAATTAAATAAAGACTAAATGAGGTAACAAAGTAAAAGTGCTTTGTAAACTTTTAAACACTGCGCAGCCGTGTGTTCTTTCATTCTGATTTGACTTGCGGTTTTGATTTCCCATGACTCGAGAGGACATGCCGTTTGGCTGAAAGCAAAAGGAATCTCCTTCTCCAGGTATAAAGGGTTCCTCAGGCACCTCACAGCCAAAACAAGAAAATGTATTGCCCAAGTTAAGAGGTCTCTTTTCAGAGCTGGCTCACAGAACAATTTTGTCAATATTGTGAGGAACAGGTTCTGCGCATGCCTTGTCGTCTTATTATTACTACTGCCTCATCTTTGCCTTGCCTTTGTGTACTACTCACAAAGTCAAATCACATTTGTGGTTTGTTTTATGGTAATATCTCAAGGTAGACAGGGCAGGCAATACCATCTCCATTATACAGATGAGTCAATCAAGTCTTAGAGGAACTAAATGATCAGTCAAGATCTCAAAGACACTAAATGACTGGTAGAATATCAGACCCCATTATTCTCAATCCACGGCTAGTGCTCTCTCTAGCAAATGATTGTCCCACCTTATGCCTCCCAAAGGCAAAGACGGGGCTGATTTGTTCGCCTTTGTTTTTCTGTGACTTAGTATTATGGTCACCCAGAGAATGCACCGTAGCAATGTCCACTGATTGATTATGCTCAGGTTATGATTTCTTTTAACTCTAAAAAATTCAGTGTCTGGGGGAGGGAAGAAGTATCTTCATTAAGGAAGTGCTTATCTTTAGGGAAACTCTTAACTTCTCTAAAAAGGCATTGGCACTTGAATTAATGGCAGGGTTTTTTCATTCCATTGGATATTTTATCATCAAGTTATTTAGCTGAAAGAGGTCTTTTATACTCCAAAGTCCAGGAAATAAAAAAGTAACTCATCTGTCAATGAAATATATGAAATTGAGCATGAGGTTCAGTTAACATTTGCCACTTCAAAACGTTTCTGAAAAAAGTAAATCAACAATTATATTTAAAGATGGGAAACAGCTTAATTTTAAGAAAAAAAATTATAAGCATCTGGCAGGAATTTGGATTCATCCTCTTGCTCTTGACCTATGTATATTTTAGCCTTCCCTCGAGGCCACCTTATGCCTTAGCCATAGCATTTGATCATTTACAAACTGTGGTGCGTATTGCTTACACCATAGGGAAGTTGGAATTGAGAAGAGGTGTGGCTGGAGTAAGCTTACCCTATTTTCCAGGAAGGAAAAGAAGAGGAAGGTAGAAGAACCTTGGCCCCTGAGAATGTCAGGAACTGGACTTCACACAGGGACCTGGCTACTGAATCTGGAAGGTGAAATGAGGGTTTTACCCAAGTCTGTTCATGGGAACTAGAACGCAAGTAAGGAAAGATGGCCTCTCTTCTGACCTGGTTTCCCTCACTGGAGAGACCCCGAGGTCCCGCACCAGGGTTTCCCAATGTCCTTGAGTGAGAGGTGGATGGTCTGAGGAGCTAAGGGACAGTGGTATATATGTGTGTGTGTGTGTGGGGGGGTGGGTGGGTGGGGGATGCACATGAAGCTACCATCCCCGAGGGCTAGGGAGAAACCTGAAAGCAGGGGGCTCAGTCCGCACTCGGTTTGGGACCCTTTGCCTATCAGAATAAAACTGGCCTTTTGGTAGTTGAGGTAGAGGAGGAGGTTCTGAGATGAGTTCTGTCAGCTGTTGTGCAGGTGGCTGGTATCCTCGTCATGCAAGTGGTCTTTGGGGAGACTGTGAAAAGTGGCCGATGACACTGGCCAGAGAGCTTGCTGGGGACACTGCCATAGTCCTGGTGTGTGGACCAGCCAGGCCAGGATAGAATGAGATTCTTAGGTGGACTTGAGTCTCTTAAAAGTGCGAGCAAGCCCAGGTGGGTCTGGGCCAATGGGGACCCCACCTGGTTCTGATCCAGCCCAGAAGGAACTGATCAGGAGCCCACCAGCATCAGGCATTCCCAGCACATGAGGGGCAAGCAGAGCCATGCAGGGCACCAGGGACATTTTTCGCCCTCATGGTCAGGGAGGATGCAGAGAAGGACATTCACGGCAACTCCCATGGTGGCCACAAAACAGTGGCCATTGTTGGAAACAGTGGACAGGTGACACTTTCAAGAACTGACCTTCAGCCTGAAAGGGCCTGTTGTGGACTGAGAGGAGATGGAGCTGGAAGCAGAGAAGCCAGCATGAACTGGTGAATTTTCTTCTCTGCTTGCCCCTCAGTGGAGTGGAGGTGGCAAGAACGATGAGCTCAAGTATAGAAAAATGCAAAGCCCTTACTTTCTTTGCGCATTTGGGAATGCTAAATACATTGGCATCCCACTACGTATGTACCCTTTTGAAACTAGGAAGTTAGGTGGAGGATTTGGTGTTAAACCGTGAGAATAGACACCTCAGTCCTATAAGATCTCAGAGAATTATTAACCCATTTTGAAGATTGAATAAATGGATGAGAAAGCAATTGGAGTTTGAAGGTCCATTTACTTTTCTAAGGTTTATGAAGAAATCACGGCTCGGTCATAAATTACCTGTGCTGAATGCATGGGAACTAACGTGCATACTATATGTGGTTATATTTATGTTTGACTATCTATATGTTAATATGTGTGTTAAAAGTATTAAAGAAGGCAGACCCAGAGCAGAATGAGGGAGGTTCTCAGTCAGCCTACAGCTTTTCCAGCCAGCCCTGTTCCCTGAAGTCTCGCCTCGATCAGAGGTTACATCCCTCTGCTCTTTCTCTCTTCACCACGTTACATACTGCATGATTAATAAATGAGTGAATTCCAATTAAGTTAATTGAGACCCTCCTGCTAAAAGAATCCTAATTCCGGAGACAAAAGAAACTTTATAGACTTGGAATATCTTCTTAAAACACTGCCAACATGTTAGATAAGAAACAAATACATATCCAGAGCGTGCGAGGGAGGAACTATGCGTTCGAGGGATTTTTGATTGCTATCAATAAATGACATCACCACCTTGGAGCAATGGTTATGGTTTGCAAATGAAGCTAGGTGGATGGCAACTTAATGTAAGGCTAGCATTGTGAAGAAGGAACGCAGCTTAAAATAGTGAATAATTCTGTTCTGGCTTTCAAGCCACTTCTTACGTTGGCGTGCCCTGAGTTAACACGGTTAGATGAAGTCATACTGTTTCATTGAATTAGGATTTCTGTTATAAGTAGTCAAATCCCTTCAAATGCCTTTCATCAAAAGGCCACTTTATTCATGTGGAGGTGACCTTTATTTTCGCTCTTCCTTCCAGGAGAAGGAGAAATAAAGAAATACAAGTTGGCTTATCCATCTTGCCCTGGCGAGATTGCTGTGGTGAGTTAGGACGCTGCCCTCCCTCCTGCAAGCCAGTGTAGACATTCTATCACACAGAAGCCCGGCAGGCAGGGTCGGTGTAAGTGAAAGTGGGGAGATTAGTGAGGGATTTTTAAAAGCACCAGAGAGGTATTATTAATCCTTTGAAAGTGTGAGCCTTTCTGATATGGCAGCCGGACTCCTGGGGGAACCCGCACAGCATTCTGTACCCTTGATAAGGAGAGTGTAAAGTAAAATGCAATGAACTTAATGACCCAGAAATTATTATTAGAGGAAATTAATACCATCTTCAGGAGATTTGTGTCACTTAACCTAGCATTTGAAAGAAGTAAAGATTCCTTTATATCAAGCTGCCTTTCATTTTAAGTATAAACACATGCATTTGCATTCTGTCCCATGAAGATTAAAGATCTGGCTTGGAATTAGCAAAGGCTATTTAGCGTTGGAGGGAAGCCGGGTGGCAGTTGTGGGTGGATTTCGGAGAGATGTGTGCATTCTTGAGCTCGTCTGCAGTTCTCTTCTCAACAATCATTTAGTGTTGGGGTTATAATTTTGATCCTTTCCAAACATCGTTCCAGTCTGGGATGCTTGGCACAGGAGAAGTTTTTAGTGCCCTGTTCTCTGTGGCGCTGCAATGCCAGACAGAGAGCCCACCTGTCCTGTCCGTTCACTGTCCTCCTGTCTGTCGGCTGGGGCTGAGAAAGGACGGTGCGCGGGAGCTAGGATGTGATTTCCCTTGGCAAGGCTTCCCCTGGTGGCTCCCATTGTTTCTGTGGCCTTTGGGGGGCCACCTCCACGTCCATCAAGAGCTAAAACATGGAGATTAACTGGGCTTCATGTTTGATCTGGGCTGGATATAGAGGCCGATCCAGCTGGGATTTTCCTGAGAATGCTCAGCAGCCAACGCCCATAAGCCCTACACAGCAAACAACCCCCCTTGTGCATAGAATCATGGAATTTTCGAACTAGAAGAACCCACAGTTATTGTGTTGAAACCCTCCATTGTATAAAGGAAACTCAACCAAGAGAGATAAAATAATCTCATCAATGCACACAGCTATTTAGTGAGAAACCAGGTTTTTCTTACTATTACATTAAGGTTTTTTTGTTTTGTTTTGTTTTTGTTTTTGTTTTGGAATCCTAGCTTGACTCAAGTTTTAATCAACTTTTCCAACAGAGTGATCAGAATTATTTTAAAATTATATTTAAATTATTTTAAAATTTACATTAGGTAACATTTTTCTATTCTGGAAAGTGACCTTACTTTCTTTTCCTTTGAAGACAAATGGAAGGCAGGGAAGAGGCGCTGATGAGAAGCAGGGTGGGTCATACATTCGTAAAGCCTTTCCAGGATCCCTGAGAGACCTGAGCACCTGGTGCTTTGGAATCTACCACTGAAACCTTTCCCTAGAGGCCTCATTCTGAAGGAAGATGAACAAACCTCCAATGCTTCTTCATCCTCTTTTCATTCTAGGACAGCCGAGACCCAAAAGTCTGTGAGAGGATATTGGGTCTATTATACAAATTAATTAATTTCTTCTTCATGGAATTTTGTAGATTCTGGGAGTGAACCCACATGAACTAGAACCAAGTTTCTTGCTAAGGGGTCTGAAGAATGTCTTTGTCATAACAAAATTAAGCCAACATATAATTGTCATCTGCTTTATTCTTATGGAAATTGAACATTAGCATGTGTATAATTGATCTGAAGTCCAGACACATCAAAAGCCATGAATCTATGTATCTAGGTGCTTTTAATCTAATTATAAGGAACTACATATGTTCTTACTCAAAACTTCTGTTTGCTTTAATTTTTTTTTTTTTTTTTTAATGAGAGGAAATGTCTTTATTCCATGCCCCTGCCCCCGGCTTTTAAGAATCTCTTCCTTTTCCCCTCAAATGACCGGAGCTCCAGTCATGAGCCTCTCTAGGGCCCTTGAACTGAACACTTATTCTTTTAAAAATCATCAACACAGGGTCTGTTGCCAAGTGGAGAAGCCAAGTCTTCCCTCCACGCTCTGGGACGTGTTTCTTTGTTGCTCTGGCTGGCACAGAGCAGAGGCTCTGTGGAACTGGGTACTGAAATGGTGTGAAGAGGACTGCTATGGGATACAGTTGATTTCAGAATTCAAGCAAATACACCCAGAACATGGATTCAGGATATTCAAACATAAGCACATGAAAAATTGTAAATGTGATCACATGAGCATCTCTTACATGAGACCAACAGAAAATGAAGGATATTTGCTTTATTATCACAAAGTACATGCAGATATGCCCTTCTGTCAATAATTTTACCAAAGTAGGGAAGTAAACTCAAACGTTCGAACAAAAATTAATTCTACGTAATGTGTGAACATGCGTGTTTATTAGACATACATCTATAGCTAGATATTTGGTTCATATTTCTAATGACGATTACAGACTGAATAAAAATTCTTACATAAAAGGAAAATGACCATTAAGGTAGATGTATTAAAAGAAGGGCTATAGAAATTTCAAATTCAACACACAGTTTTTGGGATCCTTTCATGTGTTTGATATGTGGATGTAGTTCTGTGTTTTCTGCATAATATAAAAAAGGTGCATTTCTACTATTTCATAGTAGTATGTGGAAAAAATTAGTATGCTGTAAAATACAACAGGATGTTCCTGCGTGTGTGTAATTCTGTGAAAGGTGAACAGATACTGGTTTTCTTAACCTGCTTTTATTAGTTGTGGCTAAGATTTTCTAAGAAGAATGAATTACTGTTTTCTTTCTATATTGATGCTTTCCATATGACAAGGGAAGCCTCATGGAGTTAGGATGCGTTACTGGAATTGCAGAGCAAGTATTCCAGGTTATGTATACATGGATATCACAAAATGCTTATTGCTCTGGCACTTGGTAGTCGTGTGTGTGTGTGTGTGTGTCACACACGCATGCATACACACGAATATATGGGGAAGGAAAAAAATGTTTCCCTCTGGGACCGCATGCCAAAACAATTTTAGTAATAGCTTATATAAAAAAATTTGCATTCTTAAGATTAATTTAAAAACTCTCTTTGATACCCAACTGGTTCACACTGTATGTGGATATTGAAAATTTTTTAGCAAAACTTTTTTAGCAAACTATTTTTAAAATTTTAAACCAACTGCTAAAATATAAAAGTCTATATATGCAACTGTGTCTTGACAGTTCTTACATGACAAACTAAAAATGTCTAAAGTAGAGGATTTGCTTTTCCCCACAAATCTGCCCTTCTCCTGATCTTCCTCATCTCAGCAAATGACACCAAACTTCACTGAGTTGTTCCTATGTATTTTTTTAAAAAAGATTTTATTCATTTATTTGAGGGAGAGAGAGAGAGAGAGCATGAGAGGGGGAAAGGAGAGGGACAAGAAGATCGGGCGCTGAGTGTGGAGCATGACGCGGGGTTCGATCCCAGGACCCTGAGATTAGGATCTGAGCCGAAATCAAGAGTCGGATGCTTAACCGACTGAGTCACTCAGGCGTCCCTGTTCCTATGCATTTTTAAATTTAAATTTTGTGTATGTGTGTAAAGGGGAGTAGTCAGAGGCACAGTCGCTGGAAGTTTGCCATATGTTGTCCCAACATACATTATGAAGTTCCTGTTAAGGGGGAATCTTTGTGTGGAGACAGAAAGACCTTGAGAAAGTTTTTCATAAACAGTGGTGCTGGATCACAAGTGCTTTGCATAGGCATGTGTACGTTAGTATCTATCGAGTGTCTACAAAGTGCTAGGCACTCTTTTAAGCACTGGGGATACATGTGAATTGATGTACACTAGCTTGAAAAAAACAAAACCAAATGGATGGATCATACCATCTGATTATAGTCAGCTCCACTACTATAGTTTCCTATTAAAGACATGCACACAAAATTGCTAAATTTGTTTCTGTCATTAAGAATGTCTAATTTTGGGTAGAACCAATTAAATAATTAAAAATAAGATGAGGAGAAGATAATCCAGGCAATCTATTAAGTCAGTACGAGTTTGTGTGGCTTATACAATGTACCTGTATATACATGCATGAGGAAGTCAGAGAAAATAAAAGGATATGGCAAAATTTAAATAAACACATATTGAGAACTGGTTAGCAAGTTGATGCATTTGGTATGCCTACCTGTTGGACACGGTTGTGACCATTTTTTGTCTCTTTCATTCAACACATGTTTATCGAGGGCCTCCTCCATGGCCGGCACTGGGCAAGGTGGTGGGAATAAAGGTGGGATCGGCACATCCTTGTCCTCCTGGATTTCAGGCAGGATCTACTTGGTCTCATGATAGGGCCCTTTTCTGAATCATTCTCTACTTTCTGGAAGCTGATACTTCTTGTTTACAGGGTGATCACCTCACACGTGTGGCTACCATGATGCGTCACCATCTGCCAAACTCAAGGCAACCACAGTGGGATCAGGCGCATCCCAATAGTGATTGTAAGAGCCCTTGTCTTGTGAAGTAGCTGCCTCTTTGGCAAGATCTCTGGGCCTGATCTTATGTCCTGCCCTAATGACTGGGCATGGTAGGTGTTCTACTCTTCTCTGTTACCCACCAGGACTTTTTGGAATTTTGAAGTATTGTTGTTCTCTATCGTATGGCTTGAGCCTTCAAACCATGGAGTGGGGTTGGACGAGCTTTGGACTGGGTTCCAGAAAACCAAGCCTTCACCTGAGCGGTGACCCTGAGCTGTGTGGCTTCAAGGCTCTAACCTATACCTTGACAGGTACAACAAAGACTTTAAGGAACTTTCAGGATCCCTGGGTTTCATTTAGCTCTAATTCCTCTTCTTTCTCCAAACAACAATAAATGGAAGGAAGAATCCAGTGACTCTCAGATGGTCTGAAGAGCCCAAGAGCAGGGTGTTTGCTCCCACGGCTCTTTTATAGATGTGGATGCATGCCACACACCCATGCTGAGGCGAGCACTGATATTTACAATAAAACCCTTGCCTACCTCACTGCTGTTGGGCAATGAGTTTATCACAGGAAGTTAGAGCAAGAAGGGATTTTAGCAACCAACCATTCACCCCATTGTTTGATAGATGGAAAAACCTGAGGTCTGAAGGTATCTAAGAGAACTGAACTCTCTTGACCACAAATCAATGTATTATACTGCCCTCTTAACTTAAACTAATAGGCTAGGATTTTTAAAAAGTAAAATTATTGATGGGAATACTTGAGAAATGATATTATACTCTGCCTTGTTACTTAGATTAGTAACAAACTTTGACTCTTCTTGAAAACTCAGGGAATATATCATTATGAACTTGGTGTAATAGCTGATTGTACATTCTCTGGAGAATGAACTGGGTTCAAGTTGAGTCGTGGCTCTATGACCAGTTGCACTTTGTGATGTAACATATTTAACCTCTCTGATCCTCAGTGTCCTAGCCTATAAAAATGGAAGTTATATTCATTGGTACCAAACTCATTGGGAGTTTGTGAGAATTAAATGAGATAACATTCATGGAAAACACTCAACAGGGTGTAAGCATTGGATCCCATTGGATATTGGTATTATGGTTATTACTATTATAATTTGGAACTTCTCTGTCCCTTGATAACTTATTTAGAATCTTTAACAGTCAGTGTAAGCACAGGGTCTTTCCATAATTTCTCTTAAATCCCAAGTACACACTCCCTCCTTAAGGCACCTCTTTTTCCGTTCCCCCATTGATGTATGCCATCTTGTTTGGCTTGAGTTTACCTTTGTGCCACACTGAGCCAAGCATCTGTAAGGTGTGGTGGCTTTACTGAAGGTGTGGTGGCTCACACGGGAGGGATTAAGTTACAGTCTCCACAGCTCCTGACTTTAGCCTTTCTGTACTCATGTCCTGCTCTTTCCAGAACCCATAGGCCAACATGTGCCTTCCCTACCTCATGTAGCCCTTGGTTGGCTAATTTATTCTGACAGTTTTAATTTAATTAAAATCAGTTTTTAATTTAAAACAATCAAATTGGTTTTTAAATTAAACTGACAGTTTTTCTCTTGAATACACCCAACTGTCAGGACTTTCTTCCTTGGTCTCCCTGGAATGCTGGTGAATAAATGTTCCTTCTTGTTACTCTCAGCCCCATTATTGGATTACATTGGACTTCGATGGACTACATTAAACTAATACCATAACACCTTCAGTATGCGCCTCTACTCTAAAGGAACTTACTTTCTCCTGTTTCAGGAATTTCCTTTGTGCTCTGTTGTTATCAGGCCAGGCTGCTTCTCGTGGATGTGAGTGTGCCTTCCCTCGCTGGGTGTCATATTCTGTCTCACAGGACACTTACAATCTTCCAGTACAGCAAAAGCCTAAAGACAAAGGCATTAGAAGCATGTGTAAAGTCATCTGAGTACAGCTTCTGCTCTCTCCTACAGAAAGAAATATTTTAATTTTATTTTTTAAATTTAATATTTTAATTTTATTTTTTAAATTTTTTTAGAGAGAAAGTGCCTGCGATCTGGTGGGGGCAGGTGCAGAGAGAGAGGGAGAGAGGGAATCTTTAGCAGGCTCTATGCCCAGCATGGGGCCCAATGCGGGCCAATCTCATGACCTTAAGATCATGACCCGAGGTGAAATCAAGAGTCCAATGCTTAACTGACTGAGCGACCCAGGCGTCCCTCCTAAGAAGTAAATAAACAAGCTTCAGTACATGGACTTTGGGACAACTCTTTTGGTAGTTGACAAAATGTTTTCCTTTATTTATTTATTTATTTTCAAAAAGATTTTATTTATTTATTTATTTGAGAGAGAGAGAGAGAAACAGCATGAGAGGGGAGAGCGTCAGGGGGAGAAGCAGGCTCCCCGCTGAGCCGGGAGCCCAATGTGGGACTCGATCATGACCTGAGCCAAAGGCAGTCGCTTAACCAACTGAGCCACCCAGGTGCCCCAAAATGTTTTCCTTTAATTCCTATTTTTCTATATCACTCTAGCTAGTCACGATTGACAGGTCAACACGGTGTCAAATGTA
This sequence comes from Neomonachus schauinslandi, assembly GCF_002201575.2. Taxonomy (NCBI): domain Eukaryota; kingdom Metazoa; phylum Chordata; class Mammalia; order Carnivora; family Phocidae; genus Neomonachus; species Neomonachus schauinslandi. The sequence continues at coordinate 6,120,541 of NC_058405.1, forward strand.
AGTAGCGTTATTTGTGTGGCATTGTGGAAAATGAGGTGTTTCCTATAAAGGTATTTTCCAGGTAATGGGAGCTTATGATATTAGGTAATGAAACTTAAACATTTTAGTAGTATTTGTTGGAATGCTACAACACAATATGGCTCAAGATCGATAATATATGATTAATACATACAAATGGATAAGTGGAAAACAACGGTTAAGAACAGAAGACAGGAGTCAAAGTGTCTGGGTTCTCATCCTGCTCACCACTGACTGGGGGTCCCTGCACCGACCCCAGTGATACCTGCTATTTCACGTGTTTGGTTTGAAGATGAATGTGCCCATCCAGGGGAAGCACTTACAATGGTGCCCAGTGCTTTGTAATGCTCACTAACGATCAGCTCTTGGTGGTCTTACTACTACACTAACATTTTTATTTTTATAAATCGACAAGAAATACACACAAACCACTAGGTGGACTAACAGCAAGTAATTCAGAAAAGAAAAAAAAAAGCAATAATCATTTGAAACTATATTCAACCTAACAAATAAGCAAACAAGTTCAAATGAAAATAAGAAGATATATAATGTGCCACTTGTACTAAAAAGTTCAGAATGGGGTGAAGGTAGGTGAGCCCTCAGTTGCACGAGGGGAGAAGGGAGACTGGTACAATGTTATTGGTGGTTATTGATGGTTAATTTGGCAGCATTTGCAAATCATGCCTTTGACCCACAATTCAAAATCAAAATTACTATCATTATATGTTACAGACCATATTGTAGGAAATTTTTCACTTGGTTATCTATATCTGTCTTGCTAATAGCATGATTTCTAAATAAATTTCCTCACCCAGTCAGGTTTTATCTTCACTCTTTATTTCTACTGAATTGGATCATGGTGATCCACATCGCATCTATTCAGGAATGATAGCAAGCCTTTTGCTGATTTTCTCAGATGGTTCTAGATAACTGAGCTGAACGTGAACATGCAGAGATTTTTCACTGGAGCCACTTTTAGCACTTGAAGGAGGGAAGCAGGGGAGCAGGTCACACTCCAGTAGGAAGATTCAGGGTGAGCCGTTGATGACCATGGCCAGTAAAAGGGTGAATCAGCTCTGAGAATTTGACTCTGAAAAGTGCTTCTTCATGTTGGGGGTAGGTTTTGGAAATTAAAAAAAAAAATGTATGCCCACAATACAGGATCAATTTACTTCATTAATAAATAAAGAAAATCAATAAGTCTCACGAAAGAGCATAATCTTGGTTATTGAGATCTCTGTTCTGCAGATTTGTCTTCTTTAGGAATCTACATAATAGTCTTGACATTAGTATTTGTTATATTTCAACTCTGAAGAGATAGGTTCAGAAGACTGATGATACTGAATATATGGCTGCAATGTGTTTCTTGAGTGCGTGCTTGAAATCATAGACAAGATAATGAAGGAATGTTTTGGTTTCAACCTTTACTTAAACGATATGTGTGAGCTCCTTGAATTTGGATAGCCAACCTACTTAAAAATAGAGTCTCTTATTGCTTATTTGTTCATATAGTGGGAAGTAGAGAAATGTGTATTGAGCGGTTATATTATATTTCAATTTGCCCTGTTTTCTCTAGCACTAGTGTTTATTTGTGGATCACTATCAGTTCCTAGTGAATAGTAAATATTATATAGATTGACATTTAAGTAAAAAACTTTTATTTATGAAAAAATGATTTTCCTTATGCACTGACATAAGGACATTTATAGTAATCGTAGCATATTCCCTCCAATTTATACCATGGATCATAAGTAGCCATAAGCTAAGTGAAATATCTCTTCTCCTGTACTGTGAACATTCAACCAAAAAGCAAAAAAATGCAATTGAGCACTCATCCCTCATATATTTGCCACACATATCCTGTGACCTAATTTTTATTCTACACATCAGTGTTTGCACCCAATTATGAAGCAAAATGTGTGCAAGGGTGTCATGGGAAAATAACTGCTCTTTTGCCTTAGATGTTATTGATATCATGTGACTTTCAGCAATATCATCTAATTGAGGAAACATACAAGAGTTCCCTCTGCCCTCTCTCCAAGCATATTTGTCGTTAACTTCGTTACTGATTCTTCACGTCTTCCATCAGTTACATGGTTTTTTCCCTGTTCTTTTGATAACAGTGAAAATTTGGAGGATATCTATAATCTTGGTCTCTTTTTGCTCTTAGCAAATTCATCAGTTTTATGCTTAAAAGTGGTATTTGATACTGGTTCTGTGAAATCTTTGTCGGCCTACCCAAGATGTTACTCTGAGATTTTTTTTTTCTTTGGAAATAATAAGAAAAGCTTTGGTGACTTCATGCTTTTATTTGAAATGTTTCTTACTGGATAGCACAGCAAATAGTGTGGTAAATGGATGATTCCACAGAAATTTCCACTCCTTCTTCTTTTCAGCTGCTTTTATAAAATCTCACTTGTAGATTCTCTTGTCCTAGCACATCCGAATTTATATTTCACATTCCCATCATCTTTGCTGATATTCGTTATAGAATTTGCATCTCTGCTTTTATAATTATTTGCAAACCCTAGTCTAAGCCACTGGTATACATAATAAGATTATTGCCCTAGTAGCAATTAAATGCAAATTAGAAAAATTAAGTGCAAATGATATGATGTTCGATGAGATGATATGCTCTGTAATAACTCAACATGAGTTGAGATAACCTAAGCAAAGCCATTTTTGTAATGCGTGCGTCTGCAGGTGCGTGTGTGTACGTGTGTGTGTGTGTATGCACATAAGCTTTAAAAATACACTAATTCTAAATAACCCCAAAGGATTTTTTCAGAATCATGATCATTCTTACATTTAGATTTGGGCTACATGTGTGGTAAAATGGGTTTTTCCTTTGCACCTGCCAAACTAGCTGCAGGCATTTCATAGACTGAGGTGATCTGTCATCATCACCCTGGGCACTCTTTCCTTTCTCTTCGTGGTCCTTCTTCAGCTGGGCACTCTCTACCTTAATTCCTTTACTTCTGATCTATCCTTTATCATTTGGTAAAAAATGAAGAAAAAGCTCGATTTCTGCTCTCCTAAGCCTTATTTCAGATGATAAAAGAGGGTCGTGGTGAGCTACAAGGCACAGCGCACTTTCATGAGGCGCCCAGCCCACCACGTGGGCTCTGTGGCCGCCATGATGCCCATAAGCCTACCTGACTATGTGATTTCATCTCGGTTACCTTTGCCAGGCATCTGAATTTTCCAGAGTTGGAGCGCTATTCCCTCTTTGTGAGAGTACACATACCTAACGTCCAACTATTATTCTGCTCAATTTATAATCCATTCTTTCACTCATTCAAATATTTACTTGTTAAATAGGAGACTTCTTACTATTGCTTTGCAAGTATTAGCTCATTTAATTTTCTGAATAAGCCCATGAAGTAAGCACTATTATTATGACTATTTACAGTTGGAAAAACTGGGGTGTGGAGCTATTATTCAACTCACCCAAGTTTGTGCACCTAACAGGGGGAAGAGCAAAGATTTGAACTCAGACACATGTACACTCTACAAAGTACATGTTTTGAACCATGACTTTATGGGTTATTCATTCACTGTATTTTTTGGTGGGTACTATGATATGCAAGGAAATGAGCAAGAAATGAGGGAAATTAGAGAACCACACAAGTAACTAAAACCCATTAAGGTATAGGATATGAACGGGAATAAATATTTATGTAAGTGACAGCAGGAATTGGGAGCTGGCAGGGAGTATTTAAATGGAAAGATTAGGGAAGGGTGTCGGTGGAGGAGATGCTCTTTTGGAATAAACTATAAAAGATGGATTGACTTTTAACAAGGATTGATATTTAGGGAGCCAGTGTTGGAAGGAAGAGCCTGCAGGCAAAGGAAACTACGTGAGCAAAGCCACAGACTTTGAAATTATAAACCAAGACTGTATGGGGGACAGCAAGCATATGGTTCAGTTGAGATCATGAGACCCACAATGGTAGCTACTCCCGAAAAGAGGGACTAAAGGTTTAGGGCTTGATTTGTAAACATATTTAATTACGTTTCCTATCCCTTTCTAACTTAGTCCTCTGTAGGGGAGAAAGAAGTGATTCCTGGGCTCCCCAAAGGAAGCTATTCTACATTTCCAGGGAGCCCTCACTTTGACCCTAGAAATCTCAGTGAGTCTAGGGAAAACTCAGAGAGGCAAGGCGTGATGATGTTTCTGGAAGCTGGCATTTGTGTCTGTGAGGGGCAATTGCTGGCTCACGGGATTTAGCATCTCATGCAAAGGTGATGATTTAAAGCTAAGAGACACTGTCAGGACACATAATGGATGATCTTATTTCCTCTATTTTTTCATTAATAAAATAATTGCTTGCTTATTGGCTATCGGCCAACACTAACAAGAACAGTTCCTAAACTAACAAACAGGAAATCTGTTCTTAGCTGATAATGTGCTCCTGCTGCGGGTCCATCCAACCTGTGAGCCACCGCACCTGCATCTCGGGATCTGGCGCATCACAATAAACGCCTTTAGCCCCAGATTTGAATCAGACTTATAATGGTTATGAAAGGCTTCATTTTCTGAGACATTAAAAAATTCAACTTCAGAATTATTAAATTGACAAAATCTCTCTTTTGGTAAGAATCCTCCCTGGGAATATATGTTCATATGTGTAAGTGGGTATGTATGTGCATATAAATTGCAAGAATCTTCTCAAAAAAAGTCATTAGGAAAAAAATAATACAACTTATTGTAGAAAATATCTCTGGCTAAAATAAAATATCATGAATTAGACCCCTAAGAGGTAATTTTAATTTTACTAGTTTTTTTTTTTGCATGAAAGTAAAATCAAATGATTAATTTTATATAGCTTAGTTTTGAAGTCATTCTAAGAAATGCTTATAGGTAAACATGTCAAACATGATGTTGGATGCATGATCCAGGAATTCAGAGAAGTCTGGGCTAGAGATAGGAGGTTGGTCTGTCTTTAGTATATAAATGGTGTTTTTAGCCAAGTGAATGGATTAGATCACTCCAAAAGAATGTTCTATATAATCAGGAGAAAACTCCATCCATAAGATGATTTAATAAGCCAGATTGAACAAATCCTTCAATACCAAGTGGGATTGGCTTAAAATATCTAAGAAATGTCACTGCTAACTTCAAATTTTATACTATTTATCATAACCAAATAAGGATCTTTAAGAGCACATTGGATAGTTTGCTAAATACTTAGCAAGATCTGAAAGTAGTTAATACTTACAGTACCTCTTCAAACACTGTACTTGGTGCCCACAATAAGTGACAGATGACCAAAAGCTCACTCATTGTCACTTAAAAAAACATACTGCCAATAGAAATAATACCTAATTGGTGTTTGAATTCTCAGTTCTACAACTGAATTATAATCTTCTAGATGTGTGTACATATCATGAAACATTTGTGCCATTATCTATACATGTGGAGAAAAGCTCAGAGAAACGAAATAATTTGCCTACAAATGCAGTGATATATGTGAACGTACTTTATATATAACAAAACGCTATACAAAGGTATCATTCTTTTTTTTTTTTTTTTTTTAAATATTTTATTTGTTTATTTGACAGAGCGAGAGACAGTGAGAGAGGGAACACAAGCAGGGGGAGTGGTGGGAGAGGGAGAAGCAGGCTTCCCGCGGAGCAGGGAGCCCGATGCGGGGCTCGATCCCAGGACCCTGGGATCACGACCTGAGCCGAAGGCAGACGCGCAACGACTGAGCCACCCAGGCGCCCCCAAAGGTATCATTCTTACTATCACTTTGTCCATGGATTAGAGCATCTCCCTAAAACCACGTGTGAAAAGTCCTACTGATTATTCATATGAAAATGTCCTTTTGTGGTAGACAGTATGTCATCTGTGGACTGTTCAGTATAAACAGCGTGTTTGTATAGAGCTCTTTGTAACACGTAGAAGAAAAAGATCACTTGTCTAGAGAGCACTTGGACCCCGCTGAGCAGTAAATGAGGAACAAGGTGAGACCTTGCTATTCTGAGAACAGCGTGTGGAAGACAACACATGCGTGAGTTTGAAGAGAGAAGCATGAAGACTCCAGAGTAGGATGCATGGTTTTGCTCAGTGCTTTTCAACTCCTTTCCTGCTTCCATACTGTTCTCCTGCAGACACTCCAGGGGAAGCGTTGCTCATGGTATGGGTGGTGGCACTCAACCATTCTTCCTGTTTTTGAGTCTCTGCTGCATCACTGGTTAAGGTAGAAATGCCTTTAGGTTGGAATTCAAGTGAGCCACCTGGCCCAGAAGGTCAGAAAGATACGCCTGCATTCTTTCTGAACTTTGCATAAGTTAGGCTGGGCTTAGAAGGGAGGTCAACTTACTCTGAAGGTAGAAATAAAGTAAAAATAGAAATAGACATTTCTCAAGGGACAAGGACAAAGGGCGGCTGGATCCTAACAACAGGGTCCATATATCCAGAGCTGAGGAAACTCTGAGAAAGATTTGTACCTTGAGGCATCCTTAACCCACGGCTTACTTGATTTTCTGCATTCAGATTGTGGCAAAGCCTAAGGACTAAGAATGGATTTTGGGGAGATTCAGGTGTTATTTCTATTGGTCCCAGGAAGTCTTTATAGGACACCCACGAGGTGATGCCAGGAAGTGGAGAAAGCCTGAGATTTGGTCAAATCACTGAGAAAGTCTCAGTCTATGCAGGGGTGCTGAAAACTGCACAGAAGGCCAACTCACTCCACCAGTTGGGTTGGTGTGGAGGCAGGGAAATCTCATGAAAAGCACGTCTGAGTGCCTAGCACTGGATTCACTCCCAAGACTGAGAGAGACCTCAGTAAAGCTGCCCTCTATTACCCTTCCACATTCTAATCTAAAATGGGAATAATACCCATTCCTTCTTACCTGTGAACATGTTGTGTAGATTAACATGATGGAGTTTGAAAGGTGTTATTTAAATATAATATGTTATTAAAGTATTATCATTCTAGTTGCTGGTGATTATCTAGAAAGCTTTAAATCACCTGGTTATTTCCGGGATTCAATTTTCTTTGTCGGTGGCTATTTCTCCTTTCAAAGGCATAACATTTCTTTGTCACATAGCACAGACTTTATGCTTTGAGTTTTGGGTTGTGAACACAAGTCCATGTTTCACTTGAATGCATTCAGAATTGTGGTAGCAGGGTTTTCAGATAGAGGTTACTGTCATCATTCGAGAGGGAGAATGTCGGGGGTCTTTAGAATAAGTTTTCACTTTATCTGCGAATTTTTATTTTAGGGGGAACAGAGTGAAAAATTTGGTCAAGACCAATTAAAATATCACATCATCATCATTTAGCTACAGATACAATGAAATCTGAAAATAGAGATTACTGGCATAGCAATTCCATATGCTTGGCGTATGTCCGCATGGATTCTATCCATTAGTCTCTTTATTTCCCAGCTTTTTAAACTGTATGCCATTCCTCAGAAGGCTGTCTTATCGCTGCTGTTTTCTTTGTGGATATTTCTCATTCAGCAACTCTGACCCAGATTTTTTTTTTTTTTTTTCCCTCTGTCATGAGAGGATCTGTAGGAAGTAGAAACTCTTGTAGTCTGGGCCGTGGAGAATTCTTTGTAGCTGGTGTGAGATGCCTATTGCCTTTCCTGAGTCTGTTTTGCCTTTTGACCCCCAATTTAATCAATACTGGATTGTTTTCACTTCAAGTTATTGGGTGGTTGAAAGAAGTGTGATTGAATGTCTGTTTACTTCCTGAGCCAGGATATTTCCAGCTTGTTATACAAGTCAGTGGTTAATGGAACACGGAGTAGGGGATCGAGGGAGGACACAAAACAAGAATGTACCCTTTCTTGTGTGTTTCAGAAAGCATTTTTAATATTAAATTTTTAGAATAGTCTTTTTTAATAGCATTTTTAATATTAAATTTTTAGAATAGTCTTCAGGCTTTTTCTCCCTTAATTGTGCTACCTTTACAGACTTGACAAAGAATCAAAAGACCCTTTCACATTTTGGACTTCTATTTCTCCTTCAGTGTCGATCATTACTTTTCCTGAAAATATTACTCTACATCCCTGCAAAATTCAGACTCTTCCCCGTTTTGGAATCTTTAATAAACCTTGACACTCCAGGCACTTTCTTTCCATTGGAGTGACTTGGTGGCTTGACCAGCAGATGCATGTAAGGGGACAGCTTAAGTGCGAGAGAGTTCTGTTTTATAACTACTACTTGTATGGTTCTCCTACTGTGTCCGTACACTTGTTGACAATTCACAACAAATGAATTTATTTAAGGAGCAATAAGCCTACAAATGAATTACTTCACATTCTTGTAGACTTTTGCTTTTTCTCTTTTAACATGGGGTGTGACCTTCCTTTTGTGCAACTCACTATTAATAACTCTACATAGAAATCCCTGAGAGAAAACTTTCCCATGTAAGTGTTCAATTAAAAATTATCCTACTCTCCTGTGCTAATTAAAGTCAAAGAGAAAAAGAGTCATTTTTTTTAGTAGATATCAAGGCTGCTCTTATTTATACAATGGAGCCACACAATGCCCCAGACCAAGAAAGCTGGTGGTGGTGCGTGGTGTGATCCCCACTACATTCACTGCTGAGCACTGTCCAACCAGTCCCTTTTCTTATCTGCCAGGCAGGCCTTCCTGACGGAGACACACGCATACACACTGTGGGCATGTGGGTTGGGTGGTGTGTTTTCCCCACTCTGCTGCTCACACGAACAATGGGGAACTTCCTTATCCCTTCCTCGGCTGTCTCTTACGGCATTCAAGTTCATACCATGCCAACGTTCTCAGCTCCTGCTGGGAGCAGGAAAGAAGAAAGCTGAGCACCACAGCCAGAATTGGAAGGTCTGAAATGGCTTCCGGAGATTAATCTGAAATGACATTGTAGCGCTCAACAATTCACGACGGCCATTTTCATTTATTTGACAATTTTGCATGCTTCAGGCCTGAAAAGTCTTCCATGGGAAATAAGCCTGTTTTATTGATTGTTATTCTAAATGAAATAAGTGTCAGAGCAAGTGATGAGTGGATCCTAACTAATGTGCAGATCACTGCGCGAGGTAACAGTTTCAGTAAACAATTACTGGCGAGTAATCAAGAAATGCGAACTAATAAGTGACGCAACATTCAATCAGTAAATCCTCTCCCATGATTGCTTTGCAGACTATTTTCCCTTTCCATGTGGAAATACCATGTCAATGAATTAACACTCACTATTTGGTTTAATTGGCATGCTCACTTACCAACTGTTGCTCATAAATTAGGATTCATGGAACATTTCTAAAAATCTGTCAAACTCTCCAATTTTAGCAGGCAAGAGTTTGTTGAGGCAAACCCGAATGCTCAGTTTACTTTGTGAGTTGAGACGCTGAAAAGCTGGTGGAGTGTCATCCCAGCAGCTGCAGACTGCTATTTATTAGAAAATTGTGAGGATATGTGTGATTCTAAAACTGTCTTTCTCTTTTGAAAATATACTGTTGTTTAAAAAAGAAGTTTAGACCCTCAGTACGAACACTCTGTCATCTTAATGTGTGACAACCTATAAAATAACTAAGCTAAGACCATCTCTCTTCCTCGTCCTTGAAATTCTTGTCTCCTTTCTCCTCTATACTCTTGATTCAAAACACGTTTCCGAAGTTACTCAGTTACCCCGCTATTTTTACCATACTATCACTTCAATCAGTCATGCTTCGTGTGTTCCTTCTATCTGAAATTGCAAGATCTAAATAAAAAGTTAAAAAAAAAAAGTCCAGGCACTGGATTTTCTCCCCCCCACTTGATGCCAAATATCCGGACGCCTGGTGTTAGATACACAGTTTGAATGAGAGACCCAATTTTCATTTCATCTGGACATCAGGATGGGAGAGGGAGAGAGAGAGAACATAAACCCCTTTGCTTGTTATTCTTCGAGGTCCTCATCTTGTTCAAGCAGATGACCTCATCCTGTTCTTGGCCTCCTGTCTGTTCTTTTCCATCTCTTTGATCTGTTTTACTATGTTTCTGAAATTACTGAATGATGAATCAATGAACAAATTCTGGTTACTTATTAAACTTCTAGATACATAGAATACATAGTATGGTAGAAATCTGGGAAAGGAGGGAATTCTGACTTGCTGGGGTTTATATTTTTAGGATCTGACGAACAAAACATCAAATGACTCAAGAACATGATAATATTGCATATTTATGGATGCAAAACAGTGCTGAATACATAAACCTGGGCACCGAAGAAGTTTGGTTTAAGATATATTTTTTAAAGTTGCAAATTACAGTTACTGTTGGTAAAAGCAGCTGAGCAGTTACTTAAAGTGAAACTAGATTTTCAGTCCCTGAAAGCTGGAAGTTATTCAGAGGAAGAAAAAAACAAGAGGACTGAAGTATTTTTAGTTTTTTTCCTTGCTCTAGCATAAAAGTATTGAAATCTTATGAGCTTATTTATTGTGCTAATTGCCTAATCCAGTACCATGGGAGTCGGCATGGTAAATGGTGGCCACGGATAATTCCACGACGGGATGATTGGTGCTGTTCTCCTGCTACTATTACTTTTCACTCGGAGTAAGGAAGGGAGAATGTTTTTATGGTTATTTTTGCTGACTTTCTGCTCTGGGGGTCTTAACACACTAGATGGCGTTGAAACAGAAGTACTGGTAAACTGATTCTTAAGGTTTCATTTCTTTTTTTTTTTTTTTAAGATTTTATTTATTTGCGAGAGAGAGAATGAGAGACAGAGAGCATGAGAGGGAGGAGGGTCAGAGGGAGAAGCAGACTGCCTGCCGAGCAGGGAGCCCAATGCGGGACTCGATTCCGGGACTCCAGGATCATGACCTGAGCCGAAGGCAGTCGCTTAACCAACTGAGCCACCCAGGCGCCCCTAAGGTTTCATTTCTGACACTATACTTCAGGATGCCCACTCCCTCATGCCCTCCTTCCTCCCTTCTCTCCTCCTTCCTCTCTCTCCTTCCTCTCCACTCATGCACATCACCAGTGGCATGGAGCAGAACTAGCTTCGCAGGCTCCTCACTGAACACTACCTCGTCCCTGCCCTCGACAACCTAGTTGAGCAGCGCAATTCAGTAGAAAACAGGCATTGAAGAGTCTCCAATGGGAAATTTATTTCAAATGAAGAAAATGTGGGGAGAATTGTATTCTCTAAGTTAAATAGAGAGTGCTCATTTGACCTTGCCTACTCTGTATGATGTCTTAAGTCTGAAAAATGTAGCTCATCTGCCCGTGGTACTTGTCTTGCAATTTGGAAACATTTAATGGCTCAGTCTTTTTTTCTCAAAGGACATAGGGAGTAATTGTTGGCTGTCAGTAGAAATCCATATTGTAACACCTTCACTTAAGATGACCTCAGCTCTTTCTCAACCTTTATCATCATAGCAGTAGGACTGGTTAGACCCTGAAAGGCCTTGCCGGGCAGGTGGTAGAATCTTCCTTGGTGAACTCGACAGTCAGTTGGACATCACCTTGCTTCCTTCCCCAGAAGGCAGAAAATGTCCTGGCGGAAGATGGTCCTCTCGTCTTGGGCGTGGGTCTACTTAGGGAGGTGGAATCCACTCTGACTTATACTTATGTTCTGTCTGTCCTCTCCACATGGGGCCTTTCAGACAATTATTTCTTGGGCAAGGCCTAAGGAGAAGGGAAAATGCAAATCTACTCTAGCCGTAATCGTGTCTTTGCAACCAGGCTTGGACCCAAATACCTTAGCAGAGACACTACAAATGTCTTGTAGAGTATTATTTTAATTTCTGACAGATCAAAGTCTATTACAGAATGGCTCATCTTGAAGATTTTAGGACATCCTTGTGACTCTTCCTAAAAAGTGGTGTCAGTTCCTTGAAGAACTGCTTACACTGGTGGTTTTACCTGTATGGAGAAAACAGAAATAGTTAATGTGTTTAAATATATATATATATAATGTTTGTAAAGAGTGAGTCTGCCTAATCATTTTTATTTAAGGAAGAGTCAAAAACACATCATAAAGAAATGGAGATATGATTTTAATTTCCAAAGAGCTAAATGTATACATTTCTTCCTCTAACTTGGGAGAAGTAAAATCCCTAAATTAAACATATATTATTATCTGCTGCTGTGCAATGTGAAGTCAGTTTACTCCTTGAGGAAAATGCTGTGGTGTGTTAAAACAGTAACTGTAATTGCTTAGATTCGATCTTATGCTACCACAGACAATTTTTGGTTTTGTCCCATCCTTGTTATATTTTTCACTCAAAGGGGCAGAATTACTGGCTGGTGGATTATGATGCAAAGAGAAGCTCACAGAGGAGTTAAGTGAAAACAAAACAAAACATCTGAAGGCTAACAGATCTCAGAGGCCACAAACAATTGAGTCTCCAGTTGGTTTTCTGTTGCCTCTCTGCTGACCGGTCTCCAGCCACAGGGTGTGAAGGGGTAAAGCGTCACCAACAGCCCAGAAGCGAAAAGCTGCAGGAAGTGAATGGGTCTAGCAGAGGATTTAAAAGGACTTTTCACTAGCAGAGGGTGAGTGTTCCTTCCCACAGCAGAAAATTCTCCATTTTCCTTGAGTTAGAAGACTACAGAGAAGGGAAGATAATCTTCTTTGTTTAAAAAAAAAAATGGTGGCATTTACCTTTACATTTTTATGGCAGAGTGAATGCATTTATAATTTGGGGAATGTTATCTCTTCCTATTCAGAGGGGTCAGTTTATGGGACCCTGAAGTCTGAATTAGGTGGATATAGAAAAAAATTTTCTTAATTCTTTCTTTCTTCTTAGTTTTGACTAAGATGTAAGTGGACTCAGGGGTGGAGAGTTATTGGTTAAAAAAGGCAAATGTAAACTCTTTCTGAGAGTAATGCTCCCCGCCTCCCCTCCTCCCCAGTGATGTCAGTAGGCAGCTCTTGGCCTTCTGGTGCATTCCTGTGGGCCTGCACCACAAGAAATTATCCCTAGGGGCATACGTTTTTACTATTGTGGTAATGATTGCCTCTATCCCATATTTATTTAATTTTTTCTCTATATAACCCTATGTGGGTTATAAATATATATGTAATATATAGTCTATATTACATGCACATATATATATTCCAACAAAAAACTTCCCATACATTTACAATTTTTGACCTGCACTATTACTTCTCACTGATTTAGCCTGGCCTGCCTGACTCCATCTCACCAGTACTAGATATACAGCTAACTTATATTTATTTCCTTTTACTGCCGGAGGAAATCCTAACAATGTTCAGACTCACCAGGAAAGCCCCAGTTTAGTGCTGATTGTTAATGAACTCTCCCATGAACCTGGCTTTATGGTTGGGAAGAAATCATTTCTCTCAAGAGTTCCATTTCTGTAAACCTTCTTTAAAGTAGTAAGAAGATAGTATGTAGGCAAAACTCAGGTTACTTCAAATATTTGGTCTAGAATTTGCTTTTGAAATCCGGTGGATATTGGAAGTAGGAATTCGAAATCCCCTGGGTACAATAGGTTACTATTAAATTTGCGAATATTTTAAAAGGATTTAATTCAGATAAAAATCCTTAATTTTCAATTTATATCACAGACAGACTTAACCCTGAAAGGCTAGATTATGTGACAATTTCCTTAACCATTTGAAAAAAAGCCTGTGCTTTTTTTTTTTTAAAAACGAGTTTAATAGTGGTAACGTCTTCTATTTGGAGTAGGGATTTAAGAAAGTGCTATTTTGGATTTACTATAGAGCTTTATTCTCTCAATTTTATTAAAACGTGCTTCTTTTAGTGGCTTACCAAGCTCAGCTAGAAAAGTACTAGAAAGAACATAGCTCTTGGCCCTGCATGTCCCAGAAAGTAGTTGTTCTCTTTAAAAGGTAGTTTTGTGGTCTTTGTTTCAAATTAATGCCCCATAGGTAAGGGTTTACATTTGGTTTATTTTGGTTAAATATCACTCTTGAGTTTGAAATACAAGTTGCCTGAGAAAAGCTTGTAAAATCTTTTGGGCAGCCCTAACAGCGCTGGTCACGTCGATCAGAAACATATGGGTTCAGATTTCTCTGCAAACACGTGGTTGTACATGTTTGGGAGGACAGTTTGGGGTTTCACTGCACCCCAAATTTGAGATATGTGGCTTCAGGAAAGACTTTCAGACGTGTGGGAGTGTTCTCTGCGGAGCCGTGTTCACTCATCACTTACAGAAACACTTCGAGAAAGTACTGGTTAATATTTTTTGTTTGGGAGAAAAAGCATGGTGTGAATTTGTTTTTCATGCTGCTAGTGGTCTCGATGACTGTCACAAAAATTCTAGTTTAACCAACCGTGTGCCCTCTTTCCAATGGTGACATATTTCCTACCACCTTGAGCCATTTGGTTTTTGGGAGACCTCACCGTTGACAAAATGAAAGATGTGATTTGCTCACTGAACCTCCATTTCTTGTTCCATCATGTAAGGAATGAGCCGGGCCTGACCACACAGGCCCGTCTGGGTTCAAAGATGGCCAAGAAGAAAGCCTCACATTTAAAAACATTGTTTCAATTCATGTTACTATCAAGCTAGGGAACAAGCAGTGCGGAGACGAGGGTCATGGACAAAAGTGAGTGTATGCAACCATCTGCTGTTATTTTCCCCTTTGGTTTTTTTAAGAAAATGGTCATGAAGTGTGTGGTTCTCTTATGCTTCTGAGGAGTGAAAATCTTCAGAGCAAAGCAACCAGAATGTGCTGCCTTTTGTGCAGAGCTCGGGGGAGCAGACCCCTCCCAGCAATCAGTGGCCCACCCTGTGATTGCATAAGAAAATGTTACTGTGCCTTACTTACCTCTTTCCTACTATCATTCCTTTTATTTCCCTCTTGTTGGGAATCCCACCTCACGTCTCCATGTAGTAGATCCTTCCTTGGCCATCCAGACATTGGATTAGCTCTTTAGAAAGCAAAAAGCACGTCCATTCCAGATAGTAACTCCTGGTATATGAAACCTAGAATTATCTCATGGTATTGTCCACTGGGACCCTCTTAGTCAAAAATGATGACATTCACTTTGATGGAACAAGAAAAACATGTTCCAGAAGCAAATGACATTTACATTTCTAAACAAGCTGGCAAAATGTGATTCATTGAATTCTGAGTGTGTTTTTTGCTGAAGTGCTTCATCTGAAGGATAACAACACTTGGTTAATTTGGCATGGTAGAAGGATTGAGGTGTTCCATGAAAGAAATTTTCCAGATACTGAAAGAATGCTCAATTTTCAACTATTTTTAGAAAATATTCCTTTCTGAATGTATTTCATGCTTCCCTACCGTTTTTATAGATGGAGGACAATTTGAATTTTTAGCAGGCTCAGGGTCACTATTAAAAATATAGGGAAAAAAGCTGAACGTTTATTAAAATTATTCAGTTATCTCATTAGTTTGATGACACGTATATAACTGGCCCAACTTTTAGAGGAAGATAGGAAAATGGAGACTCAAAGAGGCCAGGTACTTTAGCTCTGGCCTGCCTGACTCCAAAACCCAAGCCCTCTCCTTTATTTCAGAATTACATCTTCTTAGTGCTAAGAAATAAATATGTGGGACAGGTTATAGCAACTCAAACCTGAGTTTTGCTTTGTACAAACGTTTTCTGTCCCTTTTTTGAGGAGGCTGACTCATTAGAGGAAGGATGAAAATATTTCTCTTCCTGTCCATGGAGGGGAAACCAGAATTTATGTTTCTAAGTGTTAGGGCTCCATTGTGATGAGACATCAAATTCTTCTTGATGGCTATTAAATACAATTTGAAAAGAAATATTTTGTTTAAGGGCTTTTCTCTTCAAGGGCCCAGAGGGAAAGGTTAGAGGAGAAACAGGGGCGGGGGTTACAGGGAGGTGTGGACGATGGTGGTGCTGGCTTGGGAGCTGTGCCAGTGGGCTCCGGCCGCCATACCAGAATAGCACAGGAGGGGGCTTAAGCAGCAGAAATGTATTTGTCATCTCAGATCTGGAGGCTGGAAGTCCAAGATTAAGGTGCTGGCAGGGTTGGTTTCTGGTTTAGCCTCTCTCCTTGACTTGTGGATGACTACCTTTTCCCTGCGTCTCCAAGAGGTGCATTTCCTCTTGTGCACGCACCTGTGGTGTCTCTTTTTCTTCTTAGAAGGTCACTAGCACTTTTGGATTCGGCCCCTCCCCCCTTATTACCTCATTTAACCTTAATTACCCATCTCCAAATAGAGTGACTTTGGGGGTTGGAGCTTCAATGTACGGATTTTGAGGCGGGGGGCACAATTCAGTCTGTAACTGAACCGATGAAGGAAGTCTGGGGCTGCGAACAGACAATTGGTTTCGTAGTCTTTCTCCAGCACAGAAAGTGCTTGGGCCAATAGGACCACCATGAAAGACAAAGTTTATGTGCCCAGCAGCTGTAGATGAAAGAAGCATAGTCAGCAGTGAGTGGAGGCATTCCGTGAGATGGCCAGTTGTCTGCTGAGTGAACAGGTCAACCCCCATGGTTCAACAGCTTGGGCTTTGAATGGGTGGGGTCACAGAGCTGGTCACACTTTGCACCCCCTTCTGCCTAACCATTTAGCCACGCTGGGTAGATGCCTCATTGCAGCATCCCAGGGAAATTGTGGCAGAGGAGATTCTCTGTACCTATCCTCTGGAACCTTCTAAGACACGATAGTATATCTTCAGCTGGGGGACAAGGCTATGGGGGGGGGGTGCTTTCCAGAGGTTGTACTTCTAGTTCTACTTTAACCAGATAGAACATCATCACAAATGGAGAAGTCCATGACAATCCAATACTGCATTGGAATGGGGTTGTGCTTTCGGGGACTACAGAGCCTAAAATATGTGTCCACAAAAGACTGTCATTGTAAAGAACTGCTAGAAACTGGTACTGCATTTTTCTGGCTCTGTTGTGCTGCTTTGTTCTACACAAAATTGCTCCCATTACATTCCGAGAAAGTTCACTTTTCTGTAGAGTAAAGTGGGTGGCTTTATGTACTGGAAATTTTTTTTTCATTCAGATATTTTTCATGTCACATTTGATGCTGAATAGCAAAATTTGCTAGAAGGCTGGTCTAGTTATTCTCTAACAGTTTAGAAGTTAGGGGGAAATTCCTCTTTGTCATGTAAGTTTTAAAGCATATATATTTTAAAAATTTGGTAATAGTCATTTGGGTTGAGGATGTATCACATTTATACATACAGTGTTCTACTGTCAACTCATTTCACATGCTGACCAATCAGAAGTCAATCTGTCTGCCCACAGAGTGAGATGGGGAGACCAGGAGGTGTCCTGACACGCCTAAATGCCTCTGCTACAGTGGGATGGGTCCAGACTCAGGTGTCTAACACTGAAGGCTTGATTCCAACGCCTGGGTTTTTTTTGTGTGTGTTTTGTTTTGTTTTGTTTTTCTTTTTAAAAAAAACTCTGAAGCTTTCTGCAGAAAAAACTTATTTTTCTAAAATATCTCACAGAAATTATATAAAAAATGGGGGGAGAGAGAATGTAGAAATGTAAAAGTGAATAAAAGTGATATACATACTATTTTTACAGTGGCAGCTCTCCCCACATCATTTTCCTGCCAGATTCAACATCGTGTCCTTTTCTCTGGAAACCCACTGACAGTCATTGTTGGTGTGCCAATTTCTACTCAGTGGTAGTGAGTCTGTCCCTCGTCGGTCCTTGCACACTCCCCTTGTCTCGGTCCAGCTTGATCTGCCTTACCAAGAATCAGTTTTTTGCATGTGCCCCCCACCCCAAGCTTGATAAAGCTAATTGTATTAGGTGTGTGATGAAACAATACAATTAAGCAGGACCTAAAAATGAGCACATAAGGGAAGAGCACTGTTGCTCTGAAAACTAAGTGGAATGCTTTGCAATGGTTCAGTAAAAGCTCATTGGTAAAGATAATCGCTACCAATGAATCACAGGCAGGTCAACTGAAGAAGACAAGCCATAAAAATCTGGAAAGATTCAGCACTCAGATGCTTTCACAACTATCTTTGTGATCTCACTTCACTTTAAAGACATAAAGCCCTAGAAATCACAGCGACGTGTTTAACGTGGAGAATGATGATGTTGGGCTCAAGCCAGAGGACCCGTATCCAGAGACTGGGCCCTGGCCTTACATCCATTCACTGGCAAGGATCGTTCATTTGCATGTTGTTGGTTAAGACGTTTAGAATAGGCAAGTGTTGTTTTTATCTTACTCTTCTTTATTTTTTTGAAGATTTTATTTATTTATTTTAGAGAGAGAGAGCACAGGTGGAAGGGACACAGGGAGAGAGAGAGAATCTCAAGCAGACTCCATACTGACCGTGGAGCCTGATGTAGGGCTCGATCGCAGGACCCTGAGATCACAACCTGAGCCAAAACCAAGAGTCAGAGGTTTAACGAACGGCACCACTGAGGCGCCCCATCATCTTACTCTTCTTTAATCAACGTCTTGCCAAGGACAGGTGCTGGCCATATTGGCCAGGAGTGCTGCTTCTGTCCAAAACTGACATGTAGTGTTTAATCAGGGGGGGTACTTCTGTTACAGGACAGGCAGAAGATTCAAAATGATATTGCTGGTGTGGGATTATTGGCTAGAATTTAATAAGGTTGCCAAAGACAATTGTGTAATTTCAGGGTAAGAAGAACCAGCCTCCACCATTCACCACAAGTGAGTATTTGCTGGGGAAATGGGAGCCTGGGTAAAGGATGAGTTGTGGGCAAAGAGGTTCAAAAGTACATGTGGCTTTGGGGTACAAGGAGTATACACGTATAGTGGAGTAGATCGTATTGGCTATAGGTGAGATAATATATAGATTATTCTGTAGGAAATGGGAAATCAAGACAACCCCAGCAAATTTACAGAGAGGCCAGTTCCAGTGCTTGGCTTCAGGTGCACATGTCACCGATGAAATGTGTCTGAGAATGCATTTGGGCTTTCTTCTGCGACATTAAATAACTAAAGCCAGGAGGTCAGGAGTTCTTACTATTTTTGTGCTATGGATGCCCTTTGGCAAGCCCTTCTCAAAGCAATATTCTTAAATGCGTAAAATAAAATACATAGAATTAAATAAAAACAAGTCTTATTTTAAAAATAATTATGAAAATGAAAAAAGCATATATTTTTGAAATGGTAGTCTTCATTACAAATACACAAAGTAACAAGATCTAATAGAGGGTCTAACTTGATGAACACAATGAATATTTAGAGATATCAGATATGAAATAATATCGATTAATGACGAAGCATCAGACACTGCTGGTGTTACTGAGCTGTGTTGTTTACCTTCATCACTGAAGGGAATGAAAAGGAAGGTACAAATTTATTTTGTTCTCTACCCACATTCATGGATTTTCTGAATTCTGTCCTTTGAAAGGAAGACATTCAGGCTGAGATGACTTTATGAAGGGTCATGAAAAGTTTTGAATGATAATGACTATTTAGAAGCATTCAGAAGATTCAATAACATATAGAGAGTGACCAATATATATCTTTTACCCTGAGGTTTTCGCAGTATTTTAGGAGAAAGAATTTATGAGACCTTCTTTTCCTAAGCCATATATTTTTGGGATGTTGGAAATTTGACAATAAGCACGTATTAGTATTAAGAGAAGAAAAATAATGTGAAAAATAAATTTTTTGGGAAGTCTTGTGTTTTGTAATAGCACAAAGAAAGAAAGAATCCCTATCTCTACATAAGAAACTACAACATGTATGTAACACATTATATTGATACCAGTTGGATACTCCAGTGTAGGTGGGCTTCTGATAATACAGAGTGATGTGGTATTTACAGGGCCAAATTAACAGGAAGCATGCAAATCAATGCATATGGCAGTGGTAACCTTCAACCGTGTCATAGCAACAAAAACGACAACAAAAGCAGAAGGCTGAACTCCTGTATGAGGCCATTTAGCTTAAACAGAACAGTTCTGGAAGTTTAGAACTAATGATGATGAGCAATTAAAAAGATATCACTCAAACCATTTAGATTTAAATTCGGGAAACTCCATTGCTTAGTTGTAGCCAGGTAAATCAGCATTCTTTGAAATAAATAAGAAGATTTTTGTTTTTCAAAGGAAAACTTTAGTATTTTAAGCATATTTTAAATGAATTACTGGTGGGGTTCCAGAGGCTTCCATTCAGGCCACCACAACGAGAATCAAGAATTCTGAAAAGTAAAGCAATTATCTCTTTGGATACATAAGAACAATATATAGGAAGAAAGAGAGAGAGAGAAAGAGGGAGACAGAGAGGGAGGGAGGGAGCAAAGGAGGAAGGACAGAAAGGAAAGACAAGAGACAAGATCTATCTTTCCCTTAATAGGGGGATGGTAACTAGATTATAGTAGTTTCTACCTGTAGAATATAAGATTCTATTTTTGTGGGCTTAAAAACCAAAATCTTAATGATGTATATGTATTTATTGAGCTCTACTTTGAAGACATTTGTGCTTCACTGTATGTAGGTTATATCTCAATAAGAAAAAGTTAAGTATAAACAAACCTCGAGGGGGGAAGAATCAGAGGAGACTAACCAGGATGGCAGGAGGTCTGGGAATTGATGCCATATATGAAACGACAGGAAGAACTGGAGAAATTTAATTAGAAGGGAGAAGGATTAGAGGTTACGGGGTAGTTTACGGAAACAGTTGAAAGGTTGTCATGCAAAATAGGTTGAAAAATTAACATCAAAGAGCCAGGCAAACATATTGCAACTAAAGGATGCAACACAGGGATGACAATTTTTGTGAAGTGAACCAAAGTAATAGCTTGCCTCCATGGAGGTATTCAAGGAAAGACTAGAAACTAGGAGTCACAGGTTTTTGATGAACCCTTAGACGGAGAATCACTAAGATCCTTTCCAGTTTTCGCAATCTCTGGTTCTTTGGTGATCGGCGTGGCCTGCAAGAATATTAAGATTGTTGAGAGCTCCGTTTCTTGAAAAGCCCCAACTGGACCCCAGATTCCTCTCTATGAATCTGTAACACACTCTCTGAGTCCCAGGCTTGGGAACAAAGTGAACCATAAATGTCTAGATAATACAAACCTTGCACGCAGCAATCCCTAAATGCATGTGTGTTAAAGAGTAAATGTGAAATAAATTTCTAGAATCTGAGGAAACTTAATAAACAGTTTTAGAGTCATCATCTTGGACTCAGGAAGTGCCAAATATCTGTACATATAATTTTAATAAATAATAAAAATCCAGTTACAATCAGTGTCTCATAAAATGATTTGTAATTGGAGACTGAGAACTTTACTTGAATATTAATATCAGCAATGAATTTCCAAAATTTTAGTTAGGCTGGATTTACATAAAGTGTACATCTAATTATTTGATGCAATACTTAGGTTGATTTGACATTTGAACTATCTGGTGTTGGTTATATTTTATATAAGTTTATGTAGTCAAATACTCAAACATTGAATTTACTTATTTCTCAGGGTTGAACAACTGATTAAAGTTTTTGATGATTTGATAATGAGTCGAAGCATAATTGTGATTACTTGGGCTAGACACTGATAGAAAATAGTATAAAATTTTGAAATTCTAGGGGCGCCTGGGTGGCTCAGTCTGTTAAGTGTCTGCCTTCAGCTCAGGTCATGATCCCAGGGTCCTGGGATCGAGCCCCTCCTCGGACTCTCTGCTCAGCAGGGAGCCTGCTTCTCCCTCTCCTTCTGCCACTTCCCCTGCTTGTGCTCTCTCTCTCTCTCTCAAATAAATAAATAAAATCTTAAAGATTTTTTTGAAATTCTTCTAATGTAGATATTATTTACTTACCGATTCAGCTCCTTAAATAATAACTTCATATTAGCAGTACTTAGACTATATCACATGCAAGTTGAAGAGTAAGATCACAGTGCTGAGATTCAAAATGTGTCAGATGTAAAACCATCAGGGATTTGGGCAAGATGAAAAGATGAGACTTTTGATGTGACCTGATGTAGCTGAGTAACTCACAAAGTCACAAGTCAGTTTCTGACTATAAAAGAGACATCTGATCAGATTGTCATGCTCTATGTTTAATGGAGTGTTGCAAGGACTTTGACACACCATTACCCACTATTTACTTATTCAAGGCAGAAACCTACTGGAAAATTGAGTGAAATTATCCATACTTTAACAGCTTTGAGCAGATTGCATTATGATCAAAATTCCTAAAACACGCCCTTCTGAAGACATAGGTATTAAATACTATTGAGTTCTGTTATAGTACTTTAATCGTCCTGTTTTACAAGATTGCTTCTCTTCTCAGAAGATAAAGTAACATTGTGTGATTGTGGGAGAATTTAATACCCAGAGTTGGATCTGTAATTTGTCAGTAGCTGTGCTATTTGGAGAAATACTATTAGTCCAGAAAGCCAGTTAATTTTCACACTATTCTTTTCTCAACGCAGTCCTGTTTTATTTCCAAATTTCCAACATTTGTTCTTTATTTGGGTTCCTTGGACAGAGTTACCTAGCAAACCAAACATGAACTTTTTTTGGGTTTTAGACTAATTGAAAGGAAACTTTTCCAATAAGACATACAGAAACACTCAGTGAACTGTTCAGGTATTATTTTTTAATTAGTTAACATTACAGATCTTCTTTGATTTATGGTGGGGTTGCATCCTGATAAACCCATCATAAGTTGAAAATATTGAAAATTGAAAATGTATTTAATATACCCAACCTACTGCACACCGTATCGTAGCCTAGCCTACCTTAAATATGCTCAGAACACTTCCATTAGCCTACAGTTGGGCAAAGCAACTAATGCAAAGCCTGTTTTATAACAAAGTATTGAATGTCTCCTGTACTTTCTTGAATACCGTATTGAAAGCAAACAGAATGGCTGCATGGGGACAGAAGGGTTGTTTATCCTTGGGATCACGTCGCTGACTGGGAGCTACCCTGCTCAGCATCAGGAGAGAGGATCAAACCACATGTTGGTAGCCCAGGAGAGGATCCAAATTCAAAATTCCAAGTACGGTTTCTACCGAATGCATATGGCTTTTAAACCTTCATAAAGTCGAAAAATCCTAAGTCAAACTGTCGTACGTTGGGGACCATCTATATATGGAAATGTGTTTTGCCTCTGCTTATTGGTGCCGCTGAAAATAAATTAAAGAAAGCTATGTTTAAGGCCCTGCAAGGTCATAATGAACGTAAATGGAGGAGAACATCAACAAGTATTTATGTGAAATTGTTACGAGGAAACTTTTAAAAACAAATGTTTTCCAAAGACCTTTTTAACCAAAAGACCTAAATAAACTGGTTTCCTGACAAATGTCTTATGTATACCACATTCTATTAAATTGTCCTTTATTAATGAATATAATATGCAACAATGGGTTTTGAAAAATCCATTTTCCTGTTTTTCTTACTAAATATTTCAAAACTGATGGCATATTTTTATTTGCTTTAACGTGTTTTTGAAGAAGAGTTTTCAAAAAGGAACCAATTTAATAACAAAGAACTGCTCATGATCTAAAACTTAATCATTGCTATCATGATCTTTGTCCCAGAACAATCTTTTGATTCTAGTTTCCTTATCAGTTGAAAGTCTGGCACACATTGTAAGATAAAATTAATTTTTTCATCATATAGTCTAGTGGCATCAAGATGGGGCCGACGGTTAATCATATCAGTCAAATACCCAACTTGAGAAAAATTTCACTAGAAACCTCTTTAAATACCAGCAATGACATTTGAAGTAATTGCAAAGCTCAAGCACCAATTTAGATGAAAGGCTACCCCCCTCTGCTATCTTCTCTTTCACTAGTTGAACATTATAATATAAAAAGCATCATTGTACTATCAGGTGAATTAATAATGTGATATTTTTTTGATTGCCTATGTATTCATTGGAGAATTCTATTTTCAGTCTAGAGATTTTATGGAAACACCATTTCTAAACACAGTGTACAAACTCCTGAAAGCTGTTGCTTAAAAAGTATACTGCTTAAAGGGCCATCAATTTGGAAGGACACCTAGGTCTTGTTTGAGCCATATATTCTGCTTCTAAAGTGACAGTAATAACAGAATTCCTCAGATGGTGTCACCTAATGAGCCTTCAAATGGTCATGAAAGCCATATTGTGATTTCATTATCAATCCAAGGGTTTAAAAGCAGACTACTGTCTTTTACTCGATACATTTCAGTAGACTGAATGAGAGTGGGTGGGAAGAAACAAGCTGAAATATGGCTTACATTAGCTACTAGTTAAGGGTTTTCATACGAAACAACTTGATAGGTGTTTAGTAGATATGACATTTGATGAAGCCATGACTAAATAAACTATTTTTATACTTTTAATATGTTAAGAGGCTCCAGTTAGAGATTGTATAGGATTTTGTGCATTGACTGAGAATAGGTTGCGTACAAAGAAAGGAAGAGTAAAACAGTCAATCCCAGACATAGAAATTATACAACCAAATGGAGAGGTAGAAGAGTGAACAGCACCGCTTTAAGGCCATGTTGTGTGGAACGTGATGGGTAAATGTATACCTGTCAAAGTAGCTGTGCCTTGCATTCCTTTGAGACCAGAGGCTGGGAAAATATCCTCTCAAATTCAGGTTTGCTGGCTGGACCCCTCCTGTTTCTGGTTCTTGATTGGTGTTCAGCGCCCAGTGTTGAAATGATAATGTGGGGACTCTACTTTTATTTTATAAATAGTATTTGCTTTGCTTTATGATTACCAAAGTAGAATATGCTGAGAATACAACAAATTAAAAATGGAGGAAGGCAAAAAGAAAATTTAACGCAACCCAACCTACCACCAAGGGTTTTGTCTTGCAACAAGTCCAATATACAATTATTTTATTTAAAACAATTCCTTAAGAATGTATTATTCTTTGAGTTGTCTGATCCTCCAGAAACTCCTGGGCTGACCCCAGAGGGCTGATTTTTGGTTTTCTATCTAGAATGCTTGTGCATCGGTCAAGATGCTTTCAGGTGTAAGTGCTAATACCTGACTCAGACAAAGGGGGCTGTCATTTCTTCACGGGACAAGATGGCCAGCCTCCTCAAAGTGGATGGTTTCAGGGCTCTGGTTTCACTTCTTTCTCAGTGTCCCCATAGCTGCTACAAACATCATGAACTTCCACAACCATATCTAAGGCATGCAGACAATGCGTCCTGCAAAGAGGGATGTTTGTGGGATGGGACAGCAGTTCTCTTTTTAATCAGGGAGAAACATCTTTCCAGGGAGGTGCCCAAATGACATCTCTTGACTTGGTCAGAATGGGAACATGTGTCTGGTCCTAAACCAGTCACTGGCCAAGTGAAGCAGCATTAGCACAGTTGGCTTAGGTGACTTAGATCACCTTTCCTTCATGCTTGGGGAATGGGAGAGGAGCACACTTCCCCCCACAAACTGGGTTTCTATAAACTGAGGAAGAAAGGGCAAGAGGACGCTTATAGAAAATATGTAGAATCTGCCATAACTCCTCGTTTCAGCTCAGCAAATGGCCATCAGAATCTTGTCATGAGTCTTGTCCCCATCACTTTACCTAACCATAAGGGTCACATTTCTGTTTCCAGGTTAATTTTTCTTTAAAAAATTAAGAAGATCTTCTGAAACTTAAAACAATAACAATATCTCAGTTGATTTTTTTTCACAGCTCCACATTTTATACTGTCGTATTTACTAATTTTATGGAATAAAAAAAAAAGAATGAATGAAAGAGAGATTGAACAGAACCTCTAGCTCCAGAAAGGATTTCAAGTATTTTACAAATCTATGTATATTTTATAAAATAGCAAAAAATTAAAATTTAAAAAAATTAAAATGACAGACAATGGAAATTTAAGGATTGAAAAATAAAGTACTACAGACATAAAAATGATAAGATCAGAACACTTCTATATATTTGCTTGGAGTGTGCCATAAATTTTGCCCTAAATTGCTTAGAGGTCAATGGGTAGAGGGTTGTCCTGTCAGTTATAAGATTTCTCCCATGGGTTCCCACTGAGTTCACACTGTATATAACGAATCTCCTCCATTATTAGAATGACCATTTATTGTAGGTCTCTTTCTTAAGACATCTCCTAATATTAGGGTTTCCATAACCTCTAAACAGGGACCCTTTTGAAAGAGAAACAATGTTACCTAATAGGTATCCATTGGGACCATCCTTGCCTAACCATGACGTATGGCTGCCCTCCCAGTATCAGAGGGTGCTATCACTTTAAGGGAAACATCTCTAGTCTATTCTTTCTCTTAATCCCCACAAGTTGGTTCAACCCTTTGGTATTCTGTTTAAATTCTCTAGCTCTTGGAGCACCTGGGTGGCTCAGTTGGTTAAGCATCTGAGTCTTGATTTCGGCTCAGCTCATAATCTCAGGGTTGTGAGATAGATTAGAGCCACACATCGGGCTCCATGCTGGACGTGGAGCCTGCTTAAGATTCTCTCTCTCTCTCCTTCTGCCCTCCCCACCTTCTCTCCCTCTCTAAAAACAAAAAACAAATAAACAAAAAGCCCCCAAAATCAAGCTCTTCATTTACCACTTACCTTGTTCCCTTTGGCAAATAGCCTCATCTCCAACTTCCGGTGTAAAATGAAAATGACTTGGCATAAACTCCTCCCACATGAGCTCTCCTTTTCCTCTAGGTGCCCTAGTCAAGTTTTCTTGTGTCCTTCTCTTCTGTCACAATGTGAATGGACCCCTGGTCCTTCTTCACCACTGTCACCTCTCTAAAGAAACTTGGCTATGACGGTAAGGACAGAGTTTTCTGTGCTTATCATTTTTAATTCTTCACCCCCCTTTCCCTTCTCTGTCTACTATCTTATGGCTTGTGCCCCTAACTCTCCACAGAAAGTACAGGAAAGCCCACCCATCACAGCTCAGGGGCCGCTTGTTAGCCCTTGACATTCAAGGTCCCTTTTAGACACTCAGTATTCTTGGTCACTTTCTCCTTAAAACTCATGCCTTCTTCAGATTCTGGAACATTCCACCTGCTCCTTTTCCCTTTTTCTTCCCCGACCATGACTTCTGGTTTATCTCTCTTGGATGTCTTTTGTCTGTCCCTTCTATGTGGCATTCAACACAGTGAGGGGCAGTACATCCTGCTGGTTAGCATGCAGACTGAGATCCACTCACATGGGTCTGGTTCCTCGTTGAGCCATTTACTGTATGTGTTACCATACATAGAATACTTTACCTATCTGGCCCTCAGTTTCTTCAACTGTAAGAAAGATGACAAGGATGTATTTATCTCATATGTTTGTTGTGAAGATTAAGTGATTAAAATACGTAAAGCACACCGAGCTCCATACAGCTATTAATTTAAGAACAAAACAAACAAAAACCAGGTTTTCCCTCTTAATTTTGTTTTCCTCGTTTTGGGTCTTTGTGGATGAACTGACTGTCTCTATAAGTATATGCTGGTACACTGGGACCACCTCCCTTCAAGCCCACATCTCCCTCCTGAGCAGTAGGGCCAGGCTGATGGATGGGCATCTTCACTCACCTCCCACTCAGTCATCCAAAATGAACTCATCACCTCACCAGAGCCGTTACTCTTATTTTATTTTCTTTCTTGGCAAAAGGTGTCCAAATGCATAGACTGGAATCCTGGGAGTGATTTTTCATTCCCCCTCCTCCTCGTGTTCAGTTAGTCATTGAATCCTGTCATATTCACTGACATAATAGCTCTTGCATCTCCTGCCTTCTCTCCACTCCCTCTGCCCCTCCCTAGACTGGGACACTCACTAAGTTGCGCTGGGATTACTGGATCAGATCCTCATTAGTCTCCTGGCCTTGGATCTTACTCCTTCTAGTTCCCCTCCACGGAGCTACCAGACGGATTTGACTTGACAAATAGCTGATCAGGTTACTCCCTTTTTAAAAAGTGATTCATAGTCTTCAGGATAAAGTCAAAGCCTCTAGCATGGCATGCCTGATCCTTTGTAATCTGTATCCTCCTCCTCCTATGGCTTTGTTTTTTGACACTTTCTCCCTTGCAATGTACACTTCAACCAAATTGATGTACATATGGAATCAATAGGTTCTAATCCCACTGAATTAACTTCAAGATGAGCTTTTATCGAGGGAATGTCTTCTCTCGCTGATACAGTAAACCAAATGATTGCTTGTCTAAATGTTTATGTAGCACAATTGAATTGTACACAGTTTATTCTGAATCTTTTAATTTAATTGAAAGAATATCATTGGGGAAATTATCTCTGTGTTAATTTTATACTTGATATTTGATTTATTAATCAGTACTCTGTATCAGAGTACTTAGAACATTATTTCACAAAATTAAAATTTCTAATTCAATTTTCTTCCATTGTAAGATTTATGTTGTACCTGTCATTTCTACCAAGTCTGTTTTTCTCTCAGTGAAATTTTTAGATTAAAATTTTACCATCTCTAGGTTGAGCCCTTATTAAATTTTTAATTTTGTTCATTATAATTTTCAATATTTTTCATTATGAATTGAATGAAAACCTTATTACGTGTATCTTCATTTAATTCAGGAGACTATATTAAACAATTCTCACAGGTATTGCAAGATTGCCCAGAATGGTCAGATGATCCATTGTGTTGATCATCTGTTTCTTTTATGTGTATCCTACCATTTTGTCTACCACATACTTACAGTCCAGGTTTTGGCAGAACAGAGAGAAAGCAACAGGGTGAAAATGGCAGCATCAAAATATCAAAATACTATGGTCAAAATGATGGGTTGAAATGGGAGGGTACAAGTGTCCTTTTTCTGTATCTGCTGTACCATGGATGTGTCACTCTGGCCATCACCGGTTTTTTCTCTTCCTAGAATGCCTCTGTGCCAGTCAGGATTCATTCAATTGTGAGTGAAGAAAACCCGATTCAAAGACACCTAATAAAAATGCACATTTATTGGCTAACACGATGGCTTTTCTCTTTTAGCCTCTGTGAGGGAAATCTCAAGAAGTGTTTCTGATTGGTCCACTTTTGGGCCACGTGCTCATCTGGAAGCAATCACTGCGGCCGGAAGGATGGGGGCCATTCTTGGGTTACCTGCCCACTGCTGTGGGGGGAGGGAAACGGGGTGGGGGGCGAGGGGAGGGTGGTGGAGCAGCGCTCAGCGCAAAGAAGGATGCTGTCTCCGGACACAGAAGAAGGGATGCTGGAGATAGAGCCGCAATGTGCTGCCCCTTCAGCTTGCCTCTCCTATTTGCTGCCCAAACACCTTACACAGTTTCTCATAGCTAGTATAACAAACTATTGCAATTCTTCTTAAACTCGACGGTCTCTCCCATTAGCTGGGAACAGCTCAAGAGGCAGACAATTCACTGTTCACTGTTGTGCACCCCTGTTTACTCGATATTCCACAAAGGGCAAGTGATAAACCACATCTGTGGAGAAAGGAAATGAGACAGGGACAGTCTGGGAATTCACTGTTTCCTACCAGTGTATGTCTGACCCATGAAAGCCTATTCTTAATCACCTACCTCCACAGTGGAGATTTTGTGCATCTCAAACTCACCTGACACATTTGCATTTAATTTCAAAGATGAGAATTACAACTGATTATGAAATGACTTAAGAAGATAGGAAGAAAAATTAAAAAGTAAAGAAAAGCCCCGAGTTTGGCAGTTTCTGAGCCTCAGAAAGTAACCAATCAAGGTGCCTTGATGAAGAGAACAGGATAGAAGTTATTTTTCTTTCTAGTTGCTTGAAATACTATGTACCATGGGGACACCATCTTTTTGAAAGATAGTCTAGCAAAACGTTAAATTTGGGGAATGAATAGGGCTACGTTATCACCAGGGTTGATAAAATGCAATGATGATCGCCCATTTTAGACAGAGGTAACATTTTTGCAACCATTTGTAAGTCACTGCCACACAGAAGGTGAAGCCGCCGATGGAAATCAGGGACCAAGGAATAAAGCCGCCACGGCACGAGATTTACAGCGCTGCCAGGCGGTGAACTCAAAGGTCACTCCTGAATTAAGTTACCTTTGTATAACTTTCTGTTCTGGGTGTGAAGATCCATGGGATGGTGAAGTCCATTAAGCTCCACTGACAGCAAGAGGGCTTCATTAATTCAAGAGTGGGAGTAGGATTGCCTTGCTGCAAAAACCCTGTGGGAATTCTATGGGCATGGTTAGGTTCCGCGGGCCAAAGGGAACACTAAAACAGAAGGTAGTTGTGGAAATGAAACGGGGGATTAGGACAGTCTGCCTAAAAATAGTCATTGCCTGAACAGGCCGTGTCATAGGCAGGGAGAAATCACATTTGTCATGGTGTACAAGGGCTCTGTGATAATTACATGGCGACAGGAACTGGCAGACCGCTCCTGGCATACGCTGGAGAGAGACCCCAGGTAAATGCGATGTAATGGCAGCTGATGTCATTGCCCCAGGTTGCAGACGAGCAGGCTGGACAAGCTGGCATGGCTTTGCCGGGAGGCTGCAGGCTGCATACGGCAGGGGGTGGAGTTCCTCATTGGGGGAATTTATCATTCCTTGAAGCCAGAGCTTTGATAGGAGCAGAAATACTCCATTTTCTCTCCAAGGTGAAATTAGGTGAGGCTGCCTCCATGGCTTAATATCTTAACACATGTATTTAACTAGTAGGTTACTAAATAAGAGAGTCACGCAGCTGTCATGGTGAAAGACTCATCTAGAATGAGAGGACCCTGTCCTCCCTTGCTCATGAACACAGAGCCAAAACAACCCTTGAAAATGCCTCCTGTGAATGGTATTTTCCAGAAAGGGGTGTTTCTGTTGGAGAAGATTTGAAGGGGGTACATGTGGTGCTGGGTGAAATCTAAAAATAGGAGAACTGGATTAGGAAGGGGGGGTCAGCTTTTGGAGAGACCATCTTGTAAGGATCTAAGTCTTAATGTGCTCTTCCTTTTTGTTGTAGAAGGAGAAGTTCAAGTAAGGAAAACTTCAAGCTTATCACTTTCTCATTGGGTTGACCTTCAGGAGCTAATCCTGGGTGTGCATTATGGCCCCACATAGGCCTGTCGGGGGCAAGAGGACAGGGGACAGGGTGACGGAGCAGGTCTACAGCCTGGAAGGGGACCGAGGAAGTCTATGAGAGGAAATCATTCTGGTTATTAAGTGCTTCGTAAGTTGCGAAAGCTGTATCTGGGCTAAATTTTGTATGTAAATATAGTCCTTTATCCTGGTATAC
The DNA here is from genome assembly GCF_002201575.2 of Neomonachus schauinslandi. NCBI lineage: Eukaryota > Metazoa > Chordata > Mammalia > Carnivora > Phocidae > Neomonachus > Neomonachus schauinslandi. The sequence continues at coordinate 6,151,585 of NC_058405.1, forward strand.
TTCATTGTATTGGAGAAAGTGGGAGACATAAGCAGAATGAAGCAGAGCCTGGGATATTTTCTGCATCTGCTGGCCGGGACACTCCATCCGGAAGATCTTCTTCCAGTGGTCCTCTGAGGGCCAGTCCATGGTCCCAGGTGTGGCCTGCAGCCCCCATACCCCACCCTTGTGCTCTGGAGCCCTTTCCCTCCTGCTCTGTGAGACCTGATTGAAGCCACTTCAGCAGCTTCACCACCCCTTGGGTCCTGTGTGTTCTGCTCAACATTTGAACACTTTTCCTTGTCTCTTGATTACAAAATTCTCTCCTGGATTGTTTTCCTCTTCAACAGCTGCCTATATGCTGCACACACTTCCTACCCTGTTGTGTGTGTGTGCTGTTGGATGGCGGTGGGATGGGGGCATCTTGAAATGGCAGGGATAACCCTCAACTATCGGCTTATTGCAAAGATGCTAACCATGCGGAAGAACACGCACTGTCATCTGCCAACATGAAGTCTACTCCATTTCTATTGTTGGTAGTGTTTGCTGTGAACCATTCCAGAGTTTTCCTTTCATACATATATGCAAATATATGCAAATGTATACAAATAGCCACACTTTTTAAAACATAAATGAGATTACTTTATATATGTTGTTCTGCAATTTTTTTTACTTAAAAATGCATCATGGATATCCTTCCATGTTAGCAATGTATATACACCTCATTCTTTTAAATCCTCATATAGTATGCATATCTCACTATTTATTAATTACTGATTGATAATTTTGACATTATTTTCAATTTTAATTATTGTAAAAGGTGCTACAATGAACATCTCTGTTCATATATACTTATGTACGTGTATATGTATGTGTGTGTGTGTATTTTTTCCTATAGGCTAGGGTCCTACTAGAAGAAATGCTGAAGTTAAGAGTATATGAATTAAATTAAAAAATCTGGGGCTCCTGGGTGGCTCAGTCAGTTAAGTGTCCAACTCTTGGTTTCAGCTCACGTCATGATCTCAGGGTCTCGAGATCAAACCCCTTGTCGGGTTCTGCAATCAGCTGGGAGTCTGCTTCTTTCCCTGTCCCTCTGCAACCTCCCCCCCCCACTCATGCTCTCTCTCTCTAAAATAAATAAATACATCTTTAAAAAATCACATAATTTTTTTCCATAGAAGTACATATGCTGTCACATTAGTTGATAAAGCTATCAATTTTCCAAAGCAGCCACTGAAACTAGATTTATCATTTTAATTCTTGCCAATCAGATAGAAGAAAACAGTTGTGTCCTTGTTGCTTTAATTTATATTTCTCTCATAGTTTATGAGCATCTTTCTAAAGGCTTGTTTATCATTTGTACTTTTTTCTGGGAATTGCCTTACCATATTCCTTGCCCACTTTTTGTACTGAGTTCTTTTTCTTTTTTGCTGACTTGCAGTAGCTCTCCACATATTATGGGTATTAATTCTTTGTGATCTATATAACAACTTAAATCAACAAGATATTATCTCATATGGTTATGTGAGCTGCCCCGGCACAGCTCTGAGGTTTTCTTGCTTAGTCTTTCATGTCCTTGCAGTCAAGTAGCTCCTGAGAGGAGAGTCATCTAAAGGCTTGACCCCACCAAGGCTCCCACACAGGGTGGCAGTTAGTGTTACTGTCCCTGGGAGCTCTGCTGGAGGCTCAGTTGGGGCTGTCAGTTAACATGTCTACACATGAGTTTGATTTAATTTAATCTGTCCATGTGGTTTGGGCCCCTAGAGCATGGTGGCTCCTTTCCAATACAAGTGGTCCAAGAGACAAGATGCACAATGGCCAGTCTCTTAAATCCTGGGTATGAAAAGAGGCAAAGCATCACTTTTACTATAATCTGTTGTTCAAAGCAGTCAGAGAGCCCACCCGAATTCAAGAGAGGCAGCAGGAAGAATATTGAAAAGAATTGTGACCCACTTTAATCCATCACACTCCATTCTCTTACCACAATTATTTACATATTTACAGATTTCCCACATGCAAAATTTACACTGCTGCCCTCCCCTACTTCCTAACGCTCCCCTCCCCCCACACCTAAAGCCTCACTTATAGCCTGATAGCTTCAAGTTCAAGTTCAAAGTTCAGGCTTTTATCATTTAAATCAGGCCCAGGTGTGAATGAGGCTCCTTGGGTATGGGCCCTCTCTATTTGAAAACCTGTGAACCAAAGAGGCAAGTTATCTCCACACACACATTAGACATACAAAGTTGAATAGGCATAGAGAAACCACAAATGGCATTCCCATTCAAAAGTGAGGAAAATAGGAGGCACGTGGCAGTCATTGGTCCATAGCAATTATGAAATCCAGCTGGGCACATATTGACAATTCTTTGAATTGTTCTGTTTCCTGGGAATGATTCTCCATGGTTTTTGGCTTTGGGCCCTGGTTTCTTGTTTCTTCCTTCACGTCATCTTTCTTTTTCCATAAAATATAGACTGTTCACATCTGAATGTTTCCTCTGCCCTCTTTCTGCCCATTGTAGTTTGGGGAGGGGGTATCCAAAGGCCCTTTTAATTTTGTCCTACTCCAACCCCATCAGTCAAAGCTGATATGATTCTCTTTAAAAGTTTGTAGACTTCTTACAGATGAAATTATATGTCATTAGAGAAAAGCCATACTTGCATTTTTCCAGTGTAAGCTATTTATTTGAGCCAAGAGTCAGGGGGCTGTGGAACAATATTCTTGAGATTTTCAGAAGGCTTTTGCTTAGTTGGAAGTGTTTTTGAGGCATGCACTTAAGACTCGTATAGTACCTATTGTCTAAGAGAGAAGATCTATGGGTAGTGACCTTAGGATTATTTGAGGTCCTATTAGGTATACCCATAACACTCTGAGGACTCACCAGAAAGTAGTATAGCACACTATTAAAGTCATTACTCTGAAGCCATGCTTTACTGATAGTGCTCTGGGTTTCATACTTGTCCTGAAGCCATTTCTTATTTTTTGATTCTTTTGACATCTGGAGCAACTCAGGATGAGAAATAGTTTAATTTTCTATCTCAGTAAGTATTGTCTTCAATTTACTTTTTTGAAATTCAACTTGAAAACTCAACAGTTATTTTTAAGAAGAAATAGATGAGCTATCTTTTTCACACGTGATTAAAAAATAGTTGGCACATTCAATATTCTGATTGGAAATATCCTTAGCCAGATGCATCAGTGCATTCAATATACTTTCTATTTTCCACATTACAGTTGGTGACAGACAGTGTTATCTAGCAGGGTCACCTTACTCTAACCTCCAGCACAATTAGATTCACTCTCATCAAGGCCCATCAACAGTTGTCTCAAGGCTCTTCTACCTTCTCTAAAAGTGTCTTCAAAAGTGTCTCCACCATTGGGTCCCAGAGATAATGTCACCTGTTTCAGAATTTATGGAAGCACCCCATATGCAGTACCAAATGTGTTCCAATTATCTATTCTTGCTTTAAAAAAAAGACTAAAATGTAGTGCCTTAGGACCACATATAATTCCTATCTCTCACAATTCTGTGGTTGCTTGGGCACAGATGGGTAGTTCTCACTTGGAAACGCTGAGCTCAGGACTTGGGACCAGAGTTATCTGAAGGCTCGACTGGGCTAGATATCCAGGCCAGCTGGCTGTTGGTGTTAGCTGTTGGCTGTGGACTCTTTTAGTGCTCTTGGCAAAGGCGTCCACAAGTGGCTTCCCTATGTGACTTGGATTTTCACAGCATACCAGCTTAGCTCCTGTCCTAAGATACAGGAAGTGGAAGCTCCCATTCTCTTAAGGCTCAGGCTCAGAAACTGGCTTAGCATCACTTCCAGAGAATTCTATTTTGCAAGTAGTAAAAGAGCTCACCTAGATTCAAGGGGAGGGATCATAGAACTTACCCTTCAGTGGGAGAAGTGCAATAAAGCGTGGTCATCTTCAATCTGCCTGGTGTGTTAATAATACTTAATCTCAGACCATACATTCCACCTTTTTGTTTTTTTAGTGGCTTCAGAATTTTGTGTTTTGTATAGGAAGCCACCCATACTCTGAAATTCTAAAGAAAAATATTCTTGTATCTTTCACTGCCGCATGAATTCTCTTTTTCACTCTCTACCTCTTTTAACCATTTAGAATTTATTTTTGTGTACGATTTGAGGTGGAAATCCAACTTTAGTTTTTCCAAATAAAGAACAAATTATGCAACACCACTTACAAATAATCAGTTTTAAAATGTTTGAATTTTCATATTATAAAACCTTTTGCATACATAAGTCAGTTTCTCATTCATCCACCTTGCTCCATTGATTTCTTATTTCTGCACAAATAAGACATTGTTTTAACTTACCTTGATTTGTATATTATTTGATTTTAAATAAATCCCCCTTGGGGCCCCTGGGTGGCTCAGTCAGTTAGGTATCTGACTCTTGGTTTAGCCTTAGGTCATGATCTCAGGTTCATGAGGTTGAGACCTGAGTCAGGCTCCACTTTTAGCGTGGAGTCTGCTTGAGATTCTCTCCGTCTCTCTCCCTCCCTCTCTGCCCCTCCTACCCCCCCGCTGGCACTCATGTATGTGCTCTCTCTCTCTCTCTCTCTCTCTCTCTAAGATAAATAAATAAATAAATACAATCTTTAAAAAAATAAATAAATCCCCCTTTCCAGTGGTCTTCATCAAAAGATATTCTTCCAGATACATTTTAAAATTAGTTGTCAAAATTTGTAATAAGAAAATGATAAAAAAATTTTAAAATTATGATTATTATTATATTTACTTGGAATTTGGTAAATTGATTTATAGAGAAAAATTTTTTTCTTGCTTGCTTTTATAATATTTTTGTTTGTTTGTTTGTTTGTTTTGCTTTTATAATATTTTAATCAGGAATTTCTCCCTCTCTGATCTTAAGTTCTGAGAAATTTTCTTTCCTTTCATCTTTTAAAATAATTTCTTTTTCTCAATTCTCTGCTCATTGTCTTTTTAAAAACGCTTCTTAGATATATGGTTGAACTACTGGATCTATTATTTTTGTTAAACTTTTCTCTCAAAAAACAATTTCACATTTTCTCTGTGTTTTAGAAGAATCACTGTTCCATGTACTTTTGCTTATTTATTTGATTCATCTGTGTTTCTCCACTTCTCAGATCATTTAAAAAAATTTTTACATCATGTTTCTAATTTCTTGGAACACTGATTAACTTGTTCTTTTGTAGTATCCTGTTGAAAGCAATTGCATGTGATTTATCTTTCCAAATTTGAAAATAATAACTGAACTCATTTAGAAGTTTTTTTGTTTGTTTCATTAACACTGCTTTAGGAATTATTTGCAACATACGTGATAGGCAAATAGTTCCTATTCTTAATATATGAAAATCTATTGGAAAGTAACAGTAAGAAGATAAAATTTCAGAAGCAATGGGCAAAGACATGAATAGGCAAATCATTTCAGAAGAAGAAACGCAAAAAACCAATAAATAAACATATGAAGGGATGACCAAACCAAATGATGAATTTATGCAAATTTAAGCAATGAAGTGTCTTTTTTCACACAGATGGGCAAAAATGAGAAATATGATACAACAAGGTTGTGTGGAATCAGGTAAGTCTCTGCATAGTTAGTTGCCATGTGTATTTTAATACAGCTTTTCTTCAGAGGACTATTTGACAATAACATGTATCGATATTTAAGATGTAAGTGCTCTCTGACTTATTAATTCGCCTCTAAGATTTTTTTTTTTAAAGATTTTTATTTATTTATTTGAGAGAGACAATGAGATAGAGAGAGCATGAGAGGGGGGAGGGTCAGAGGGAGAAGCAGACTCCCTGCCGAGCAGGGAGCCCGATGCGGGACTCGATCCCGGGACTCCAGGACCATGACCTGAGCCGAAGGCAGTCGCTTAACCAACTGAGCCACCCAGGCGTCCCGCCTCTAAGATTTTATCTTAAGGAAATAGTCTGACAAGTTCCAAAAGATATATGCACAGGGGTTGGTAATGTCAACCTGCTAGTTAAAAGAAAGAAGAAAGAGAGAAAGGAAGAAAGGGGGACACAAAGAGAGAAGGAAGGAAGGAAGAAGAACTTAAAGTCTAGTAATAGGAATTCAGTTCAATATATTTCAGTCTATCCATTAAAAAATGAAATATATTAACCTGGAAAGGTGTGTATAATTTTGTGACAGAATCTCGGTGGTGATCTCCTTTTGAAAACATATACATATATCTGAATAAAAAATGAGGATTTCTACAAAACGCATCGATTCTGGTGGTTATTTCTGAGAGTTCAGACTAAGAAGAAACATCTACTTCCTATTTTAATCACTTCTATTTCACACTGTTTGATACATTGGTCAATAAACATGGTATTTTATAATCAGTCAAGTGACCTGTTTCTTTTTTTTTTTTTTTTTTTTTTTTTTTAAGTTTTTTTTTTTTTTTTAAAGAGAGAGAGAGCAAAAGCGGGGGGAACAGCAGAGAAAGAGGGAGAAGCAGACTCCCTGCTGAGCAAGGAACCCGATGCGGGGCTCGATCCCAGGACCCTGAGATCATGACCTGAGCCGAAGGCAGACGCTTAACCGTCTGAGCCACCCAGGCGCCCCAAGTGACCTGTTTCTATTAAAAACCCCGTACATACTTACCACAAAAATGTTCAGAAAATACACGAAGGCATAAAAAAGGAAGTAAAAAATGACCCACATTCTACACACTGACATGCTGTCTTAATGGCTTAACACTTCCTTATTTGCCTTTCGACGTATGTGCACTGACACACACGAATTTACTGGAAGGACACACAGTCAGCATACCCTTCTTACTTGTTTTTAAGCTGGGCTTTACCGAGTAGAGCCTGCTGTACATCTTCCCATGTCGCTGAAGGTATATATGTATCTCCATGTGCATCACGACCATGTACCCCTCCGCAATAGAGCGTACCCTTCTTGCATTGTATTGCGGCCCCCCCTTTGGTCTTCTTGACTCCATGCCTGTCGAGGGCTTCCACTCATCCCTGTCCTCCTCCCACATCCGTGTCCCGAGTGCGGTGTCCGACCCAGAAAGGATTCTCCACAGTTTCTGTTGAGTGACCGAGTGGATAAGCAAATGAGCGAGTGACACAGTCCATCAAAGCCCATTTAACTGAGCACACGGAGACTCAGCCATCGTGTGCCGTTGGGAAGATCATACATTTCTCTGCGGTTGGCTGTCCATCTGGAAGCTGAGAGTAATAAATGCCACATCACAGGAAGTTTAAAAGGATGAAAGAGATAATATTTATAAAATACTTAACTTCTTTAGAAGGAAAACCCCCACCAAGCCCAATGTGTATACTATTATTATTGATTCTCCGCAACCCCATCAATCACACAGAGGGTTCTCTGGCTCGTGTTTTCTCTCGGCAGCTGGATTTCTAACAGTTCTTTCCATTAACGTATTGCAGGAAGTGAAGATGAATACTATTCTGTGTGAACGTCACACCTTCCGTAAAATCGCAGAGTTTCTACACTAATTAAAAAGGTGATATTTTTTTAATCCTCCTAGCATCTTGCTGAGTTAGGGGAGGGAAGCTATTATTATCCTAATTTTGCAGCTAGGGAAACCAACATGAGAGACACTCTCTCGCTCAGTAGTAGATGGAAGATGATAAATAAAGGCAGAACTTGAATCTGGATCTTTTGGTTTTCATCCTTAAGCTGATGAGCTCAAAATGAAATCAAGCCTTAGAATGCAATGAGCTTTCTTGAGTCTGTGAGAAAAAAACCCCAAAACCAATAACCTTTTCCCCCCCAAACAGTATCAAGTTATAGAAATATAATATTTACTATGAAGCTATTCAGACAGTAATTTACATCAATGAAATTGCCCAATTATACTGCTTTTTATCAAAAGCATGTGGAGGAGGGTGAAGGGGGCTAGAGAGCCCCTTACATTTGGGTTTTTAGGTCGGTGTGAAATTTTAAAACATGTATGGTGATATATGAGGCTGCGCTCATACTTGTTTGAAATGCTAAAATCAAAGCACTTCTTTATTACACTGGCAAATAATTTTACCTTGTTTTCCTCCATGATTAAAACAAATTTCCCGTTAAAAACAAACTAATATAGTATCACTGATTTCTCTATTAGTTACACAAATATCTATTGATCAGTGACACTGTGCCAGACACCCTGGATGTTGAAGATACTAAGATGAACAAGAAAAGCGAAGTCCCCTCCCTTCTGGAGCCTACATTGCAACCAGGAGGTAGAATGAGCGAAGAGCAAATAGAATAATTAAAAGTCCTCCAAAAGTCCTTTAGTGATAAGTATCATGAAGAAAGTAAAGCTGAGTGACATTTGGAGAGGTATGGAGGAGCAGGCTGAGAGAGGGTGCTCTGAAGAGGGACGATCTTGAGCAGAAACCTGCGTCTTAATGACAGGAGCGCCGTCGAAACTCTAAGAAGAATATTCTAGGCAGAGGGAGCAAAAAATCCTAAGGATCCCATTTCCTCTGCCTAAAGGGCTTTTCTTTTTCTCATGCATCTTTGAAGATCAGCCCCCACTGAACTGTTAACCTTCTTGGTGCTCTGTTCTCCTTTATGGTTCCTTAGGGGGATGGGGTCTGCACCACTCTGCGCTCTAGGCACCCACGGTGCAAGGGTGTGGGGCACGCTCCTGGGGTCCATGGAACCTAGGACAGAGCCTGACACAGAAGCTGCTCCATAAAGCTTCCGTAAAATACTCAGAACACAGACTTAACGTTGGGGCCCAAGCCCTTTACAACCTTGTTGATTCTGAAACCATTATGTGCCGCACAAAAGACGTGATAAGAGGTGAGCCGACTGTTGGAATCAAGCATTCTGATGCTTCAGTGGCTCTTCTTATCTTGTTTTATTTGCCAGTTTCTGTTTGGCACCAAGTTGAGGACGGGACACAGGCAACACCTTACGAAAACAATGATTTCTTCCTGAAACGTCACTGGTTTCTGGAACATGCTCTTGGCACCATGTGGGGACATTTCAACCCTGGGAGGCAATAGATTATGTTTTATGCTCTCAGGGCACACCACTCCCTCTCCGACTCTTAGACACCACAGAGAAGAAGGGGACGAAACCAGTTGTCGCTTTTTGCGTCAAAAACACCAGTTTGTTGAGCCACAGTCAGCCAATTCTCTCTTAAGCCTGTTCCTAATTTCTGCATGTCCCTTTCCCATTCTGGTTTTGTTTGGAGAGTAAAGGAAGTTTCTAAATATTTTGAACCCCAGGGTCCTTTGTGGCATTCTTGGGTCTTCTCTCCTTTCACTGAAACATAAAACAACCCACAATTGTTTGCTTGTATAAGCCTTTCTCTTTTATATACATGCAGTAGGATTGGGCATAGTTCAACAAATCGGTCCTCTCCCAGCTTCTGTCACATTCTTTCTGCTGTGGAAGGTGTAGAATGGTCACAAGAAACATCCATTTGGAAAACAGAGCCAGTCCAGATGGGTTATCTCAAAGACGTTGCCGGCTTCACGTTCAAGTTAGACAAGCTGCAATTAGAATCTTACCCCATTTGCCTCCTACGTCCCTAACAGGGTATCCTTGGTAAATGATAATTAAGTCATGGCTTTGAGGCACTACAGTGTGACTCTCACAAATGGGACACCTTATTCCAACAAATTCATATCCAAACGTTCCTTTGATCCCACCTGCAGCCCACACCTGTTTTGCTGTCGCTCCGGCTAGGCAGCCTGCAGGATGGTGCGCGGCGCCTTTCTCCTGCGCCACCCCCACCTTGTTCCCCGGGAACACACTCACCTGTTGCCCTAGCCCCTGTCCCCTGCCTTTGATCTTTAGGCCCTGTGGAAACTGTTGCCTGGGACAGAATTTTGGTTAGGCCTCATTGCCTTGGAATGCAAGCTTCAAGGGTTCTGGAAATTTGATAATGACTTGATACACGTTCCGGGGTCGGGGGGGGGGGGGGCTGGTATATTGGGCTGTTTCAAAGATGCTATTCCAAAACTCCATTCTTCTAGGGGGCTGGAGATGAGGCTAGCCCATAACTCCAGAAGTTGAAGAATCTTCCAGAGGATAGTGTGAAACTCATTCCCATCCCCAGATTCATCACCGTCTGGATCCCACTCTGCAAAGACAGGCTGACTCCCCATGGTTCTCAGGCAGTAGGCTTACCTCCCTCCTTGCAAACAGGTGGGACATCTATATAAAAGTGGGGCTTCGGGCATTGAATGGGACTAGGAATATTTTTACAAGAAGAAAAACAACACAGTTGACCCTTATTTAAACTGAATCAGCAGATAAGGTGAAAGCTTTTAAAAAAATGTTTTAAACGGGCCACCTAAAATGTAAGAGTTGTTTGCCAAAAGCTACATCTGACTCAAATAAGCAAATCTGGCATAGAGAGTCTGTGCGTGTAAAACAAAATCCAAATGTGAGGACGCATACTTTCATGGCACTCAACTATAGCAATCCGTATCTTATTTGTGTGTATCTTTGATGTCTATTATGTTATGTCGTCTGAAGTGATTACATTGCTTTTATTTAATAAAAATTTTAAAGTTGTTTTAAGTCTCTGAATGGAAAGATAAAAAAAAAAAAAAAAAGCCGAATTCTTATTTGCTACATCTCGGCTTTTATGTTGCAAGCAGTTTTTGTTGAAGTTCTTAGTCTAAACAGTCTACAGTTTTCCGGATTAAGATCAAGTAGGAGAAAGATGCAAATCTTAAAAGCACCATTAGACAAGTGCTCCTGCTATTCACAGGGTAAATTAGACATGTGTGGACTCTCACTGCTGGGGAGGACAGGGAATGTTCCGAAGCGGGCAGAAGGTGAGAAACTCTAGGGCAAGTTACTGGAGGCAGGGGGGACTAAATCTGCCCCCAAACCAAAATGCCCACCAAGGCAGGCATGCCCCTGCACTTGAGCAAGGAGGGAGCACAAACCACCTTTCAAGTGGGTCGGGGTTGGGGGGGGGGGGGGATGGGTGGGGAAACAAACTCATTTGCTGTCTGTCTGCTGATGGGAATTGTAGGAAGGGCTGTGGTTGCTGACAGAGCAGTTCCCCATGAATTTAACTATTATTTCAGGTTTCTATCTTTTCCTCTTTGGTAGGAAGATATTAAAAATAAGTCTCTGGCAAAAAGTACAGAAAAACACAGAGCCTCTGAAATTGCAACTAGTACAGATTTCTGGCCAACGACCTTCATTTCTGGTGCTTGTCATCAATGAGCAATTTGCCCAGTTTGCTCTCTTGAAGGATTGGAAGCCACTGGACTGCTGTAGATTTCAGCGATATCCTAGAAGCCCAGACATGTACCCACTCTTAAGAACTCTATGTGGACTTTGAGTACTGGGGATTAGGACGTATATGAAAGCTATCTTTTGCATGTGCAGAAGACTCATTGAAACTTTTTTTTTTTTTTTTAGAACTATTAGAGTTTGCGTATTTATTTCTGGCAGGATTTATAGGTTCTAATATCCCAGTGCCTTAGTTGTTTTATTTCTCCTCTTTTCCATGTCACATCTGTTTGGCATGTGTTCTATCCACATTAAGACATGTTAACAGCAAAGAATAAAAAGTTAGATCTCACAAATTTGGGGTATGGAAGACCAAAAAGAAACCCGGCGAACTTCTTCTCCACCACCAAAACATTTCATAGGTCAGAGCCTTATTTGGGGACTTGGGGGGGGGGGGTGGTAACATAAAAACACTTGTGGAATTCAAATACTTTTTAATTTACCAATGCTCAAAATCAAGGTAGTAGTTCACCCTTAATGTGGCACGTAAGAGAAATACTTGTTATTCTGCCTTCTGTTATGCCCACATTTGTTAAAAAAACAGCCTCTACTTTGTTCATTTCCTGATAGTGCCCACTCTTCAATCTCACTGCCCCAATATTTTTTTTCCTACCACCATCATCAGCGTGCTTTTGTAACAAACCAAAGCTGATTGCGTTATGCCTTTTGAATGAGAAAATCTTCAGTGACTCCCCTAGAACCTTCAGGAATGTCAAGATACTCAGCTCTGCAAACCCCATTGGGCAGCCTCCCACCATGGGCTCTCAAGGGTTCTGTGCTTCGTGATCTATTCTTCCATCATATGGAACCACCCAGGGAAACCTACGCCCTCTCTTGCGTCTAGGACTGCTCTCTCTTTCTGGAATGGCCATCTCCAAGCCTTTGTTAACCCCTAACCATCCTCAGGACTCTGCCCATGTGTCCCCGTCACCCCCCCCCACCCCGGGCCCTCCTCTTCCTCTTCCCAAAGCCTCCTCTGATCCTCCTGCCTGGACGAGGCCCCTCTGTGTTTGCCTGGTGTGCTGGGCATGACACACCAGCACAGAGTATAGTGGTGTTGCTGCCATCCATCTGAGTCTGAGCTTGGTCAGCAAACCCCTGTGAGCAGGTAGTAGGGAATTTGCTCTTCACGTGCCCAGCACGGACACTGGCCTGGCACAGGGTAGGTGCCCGGGAAATGTTGGAGGGACAAATGTAGGATGTGCGCATTGAGATATTTATATAGATATGCATTTCATCTTTTTGAGAATTAGGGATTTTGATAGTTGAACATATACGATCATTTTTCATACATTGACCTTTATTTTCTCTTTTAAGGCAAGAAACGGGGGTGTTTAGGGAAATTCAAGCCAATTTTGAACCTGCTTGCAAGGCTCATCAGGATGGTGCTATGACCTGTACTTTGTTGCTGTAGAGAGAACACTGGGGCCATTTTTGGCTTGATTAACCTCTCTGGGAGGGAAAGAATGCCCTTGAAGAATCACAGACGTAAATTGAGCTGAGCAGGCGCTCCTCAGTTGGCACATCGCTGCAGAAGGTAAGATCCAGTCCACGGCCAGTTAGGAACCAGCGCCCTGGACCCTGGATGTTGGGTCTAACCCCTGCTTCTGTCCTCTTCCAATCTGGGTAGGTTCCCCTACAACTTGTGCCTATATCTCCTCATTTGTCCAGTGGCCTAATGATAGCACATCTCATGGGGTGGGTGGGAGACCCGTCCACACCGAGCACTGGGCACCTGATGCCAAGTAAACAGTCAGCAGACGTCAGCTGGGCTCATTGCTACCATGCCCACTTTTCCAAATAGTAAGTCACTAAGTTTATCCCCTTTCACGCAGCCCTGGCCATGGAGGTAAGAGACAGGACACGCCCTGGTTGTTGAGCGTCTCCTCCCTGCTCCAGCATAGACCCCAGGCAGGGCCTGCCTCCACTCTGACCACCTGCCCCTCGGCCTTCAGCGAACTTTCCAGCATGATTTTGGGCATGGAAACTTTCTGGGGGGGGGGGTTGTTGGGGGCTGAGCAAGGCAGATGGGAAGAGGCTGAGATTAGGCGAGGTGAGGTATCACTCCCTGGCTTCATATTTAAACACATTTCCTGCTCTGCTCAGCAAAGACAGAGCTCTTTGGCTCAGAGGATGAAAAAAAAGCCAGGTTCGTGTCTTTGAGCTTTTTCATCCACAAACACATAACCAGCCGGCAGAACTTTTTGTAAGATCTGGAGAATGAGATTGACATGAGTTTCTTGTGTCACTTTCTCAAGGGTGTATTCACGGGACTAGGTAGTTTTCGTGAGGGAAATTCCCACGAAGGATTTTAGGTGAGGCGCTCTTGATGAACTGCAATTTTTTTACACAGAACGCGAACTCTGGAACGCACTCCCCACAGGGGATCTCTGTATATTGTAGATGATTAGCTGTTACAGCCATAGAGGAGGCAAAGAATAAAATAGGATTTACTTGAAGAGGCTTGTTTGTTGCCAGTTTCCATAAAAGCAAAAGTTTTGAAAAATTGGTATTAAGATTTCCATTGTGAAAGACAACTCTGGTTTAAAATTTAGGTAAAAAAAGTCTCATTCCAATAAAATCATGTTCTGGAGATTATTTTTTTAGAGATTTAAAAAGAAATGACCCACTCCTAAGACATCTTCACAAAGACACACCTCACTGTCTCATCGAAACACGAACCTGCTGTATGACATCATCTAACAACAGAGATAGCGGTTTTGGGTTGGTTCTGGCTCCAAAGTCAGACTCTAGCCAGCAGCAGGTGGTGTAGGGAGTCAGGGGCCCTGCCCAAAGGGGGGCCCAGGGAGGCAAGGCAAGGCATGCCTATGCTTTCTCTGGGAATGAAGTTTTGTTTGTGACGGCTTTAATGATTAATCTATCAGGAACACATTTACTATTTTGGGAGTGAATAAGGAGAAATGCGTCATTTCAGGCATATAGTTTGAATCATAACCATATCATGATTTATAGCTAAAGTATAAGGTTGTCTTATGGAGAGTAGCTGGTGAGACAAACTGTGTGAGAATGGCATAAAAACAGTGAGGAGGAGATAACAATAGCAAATGTAGGGGCGCCTGGGTGGCTCAGTTGGTTGGGCATCTGACTCTTGGTTTCCGTTTAGGTCATGATCTCAGGGTCCTGTGATCGAGCCCTGCGTTGGGCTCCGGGCTCAGCGTGGAGTCTGCTTGTCCCTCTTTTGCTGCTCCTTCCCCCACTCATGCTCTCTTTCTCAAATAAATAAATTAATTAATATAAAAAAAATAATTTATTGAAGAAAAAAAAATTGGCAAATGTGACCAGGTAATGAAGCTCTAAGTGGCCTAAGCGTAATTTAGGTAGGCTAATCATTATTTTTTATTTAAGAAGCTATAAAGCCTGCTAATTCACACAACACTGCATCATTAACCGCATAGCTAATGGGTAAATGCAGACCTGGGGGCAAATTTTGAATCCTGGTTCTCTCACTTATTAACTGTGTGACCTTGTGCACATTACTCCCACTTCTCATACCTGGGTTTGCTCCTCTGAACAATGAGGATGATAATAAAAGCTAGATTTCATAATTCTATTGAAGGAGATGATCTCTATCACTGAGAATACCCGCCATTTAGTAAATGTTATACATTTAGCTATCGTTATGTTGATATTAGTTCTGTGATCAATATCTTTCCATAAATTGTTCTCAACTTTTCTTAATTAAATAGACAACATTGGACTTACTGGGTCAAAGGGTAAATGCACCATTTTGTTCTTTCTAGTTTTTGCAATCCATTTCTTTAAATAAAATAATACTTGAACTGATTTTCTGTCACGACACATTGGTGCAGCCATATTTGTTGTTAAAACATAAAGATACCTGTGTGCCGGTTAGTAACTAGCTGCTGGATGAGCACCCCTCCCCCGCCCCCGCTGCCATCCTGTCCCTTCCCGGGGCCCTCAGACTGCCCCAAAGCACAGGGTAAACTCTAGGACCTCTCTCCAAACCCGTGGCCTCCATCCTTTCTGATTGGGCGGGTCCATACCAAGCTGTTATTGATTTGGAATCTACTAATATGTATTCTGACCAATAATGCTGCAACATATATTTTTAGTAAATACTCACCAGTGTTGCTGAGTTTTATTATCCAAATCTGCTTATTTGCTGGCTATAAAAATATATATTGCAGTTTAATTCCCATTTATTTATTAGTGAACTGAACATTTGTTTACATATATTCATCATCCATGTGCATTTCCTCCTTGTAACTTTCATGCTTGTGATCTTGCCTCTTTTTCCACTGGGGGTCTTAGTGCTCTTCTTAATGATTGATAGGCATTCTTTACAAAATTCAAGACATTAACCCATTTCATGTATGTCTATTGTGAGTATAGTTTCTAGTTTGCTTGTCTTTTATTGTTGTTAGTGATCTCTTTTTTTTTTTTCTCCTGGAGTTTACTTTAAAATATCAAATGTTTTCAATTTCTACTGTTGCTTGGCACTTAGAAAGTCTCCTTTCTCTATATTAGAAGTCAGAAAAAAATATTAAATTATGTCTTCTAACTTCTTTATGTTTTTGTTTATATGTTATACACATTAAACTCTCCAATCCATCTGTAATTAATCTTAGTGCATGATGAGGACGAGGGAGCTCACTGAACTTGGTTCTCAGCCTGTCTTCCCAATTCTGTTGACTTTGATGCTTCCTTTCTTTTACGTGACTCTAGGCTTATATGCCTCTTTTAACACTTTTTTTTTTTTTAAAAAAAACAAGGTCATCCTGTGTTAATACTTATTCTTTTAAATGTTATTTAGTGGCTTCAGTAACTGAGCAAACCCGATACCTTTAGCTTGTTTGTGCTGATTTGCTGGCTCAGGAGCTTGGACCTCATGGCCAGTGCAGCGAGCGCTGGTCTTCCCCGGCCGGGCCAGGGCACAGCCATTCGCTAGTTCATTACTGTCCGAAATAGCAACAATTTGCCAGGACTTTGTGTGATGGCCTTTGAATTGGGACCAGAATGTTTTCTTGGGGAAAACGAGTTGAGAAGATTTACTTATCGGGTCTGACTCCACAGACATTTGGAAAGGACATGGTCTGCTCTGGACTATAAAGTTGTGCTTTCATAAAACCAGTTTACAAAAGAAAAGGTTTTAAAAAGAGTATGAATTTTCAAGGATTCATTTTCACTGAATTCATAGAATAAAGATCCTCTGAGTGAAAGGGATTCTTGGATCAAAAAAGAAATTTAATTGCTTCTTCAAGCTCTAATGACGGTACTTTTCCATAATTTAAAAAATAATTTGGGTGAACTTTCCTTTTTGCTTCACTACCATTGAGAGGCAGGGAGCAGGGATAGTCCAGTGGAGAAACAAGCATCGCTTTGTTTCTCTTTCGACCCCTCGGTAATTCCAGTTAAACATACCTGGGGTTATAAAATTTCTTCACTGGCATCCTTGCATGTTGCTATTGAACCAAGCTCAAACGATGCATTTTCAATTACTGACCTCTTAACATATTTGACATTGAAAAGTCTCCACTGTAATTTGCCCTTCCTGTGTTTGGTAGCACTTGCTCTTCAGGGAAGACCAAGCTGAGGAGCCAGTTTCAAAGAAACTTAGAGGGATGTCGAGTAAAAGAATAGGCAAATTTCATGCATGTGAACGTTACAGAGAAGATGTAGAAGAAGTATCAGAATTGTATCGGCATACAATTTATTATTACAATAGTGTGATACTATAAGATTATGTCTTACAAGGTAATTGGTGCATATTATTAGAAGATCTAGCCTTCTGAGTGCAGAAACCCTACAAGAAATGCATTTTATATTGCAACTAATATAATAAGTCACTATATCTCAATAAGGAAATGCCTTTTATAGTTTCTTTTGTTGGAGAAGAATTTGTGATATTCTAGCTTGTGTCACTGGCAACTTATTTCCTATCTTATTTATGTGAAGTTTTAGGGGGGAAAAAGAGCAAAATTTAAATTTCAAACTTTATTTTAGGATTTATTTATTTAGTTAGTTAGTTATTTAAATTATATTAGGCTGTCAATGTGTCAAGTTAGCCTCTCAGTTTTAAAGAAAACATAAGCAAATAGCATTTAGAACGAATGCATAACTCTGTCAGTATTTTCAAAGTGCTATAGTGTTTCAAAGAGAAAAAAAAGCATTGTTCTTTACCTTGCCCAATATAGCAATGAAAGTAGGGCAGGCTGATTTAGTATAAGATTCCAAAGCTGCACTGTCATGTCACTAATGCTTAAAAGCCCTTAATTTTCATTTTCAGAAAAAAAAATGATAGAATTAAAGATCTTTGGACCAGCAAGACTGTTCATTACAGAAGTTATTATTTTGATCAGGCTGTTGGTTTCTGAAGTCTCTTGGCAACAATTCAAAAATAGCTTTCCCTTGTTAATAAAGAACAATCTGCAAAAACAAATTAGAAATGTGTTAAGGACAAAATAAACAGACATTTTATTTTTTAAGCTTGGGGGCCTCTGCATTTCACAGACTTCTGGAATCTGGGGAGCCCCACCCAACTGCTACACATTTTATTGCTCTATTATAGGTTTGGCATGAGAGGAATAATTTTCCAACTGTTGGAACAATGTGGATTCACATTTTTCCAGAAGGAAAAAAAAAAAAAAACCTTCTATCTTACATATTAAATTCCAAATAGAGAAACAGTGTATCACTCTGCCCATTTTATGATGGAATTTGAGAACTAAGGGAAAAATTATATATGTGAAAATGGTATATCTAAGTGTAGTTGAAACCTACCTCTGGCGAAAGGATCTTTAAATCAGTGTAGAAAAGTCAATTCACAGAGCTAAGCTCCCATGTTGTGAAATCCCATTTAAAACAGTGATTCCCGGGCAGTCAGCTGGGATTTGTTGAAATAACTCCTGTCTAGTTCTTACTGTTACATATTATATACATATTGCTGGTTGCTAAAGAGAGCTTGGTATAACTGGCTGAGAAATAGTTCTTTGAATATCCCCTTAGTCTAATGGTTCCTTCTAGATGCTCAGAAATTAATATTGACCTAACTGCCATTGTAACCGACACACCTGTTTGGGTGGGGTGGGGACAGGCAGATGTTGTAGCTTTTTAAAAAGTAAGAAATCACAATTTTTCATATTCGTCCAAAGGGATGATTTCAATAACTTGCAATGGAAAGCGATTATTCTGTTTTCCCCCAGAAAAAAATGCAGAGCCGCTCACAAGGCCTGTATGAACAGATGTACTCAGTTGGGACTGAATCGGGGCTTGGCCCGTGGGTAAGGCTGTTCATGTTCTCCCCGCACCAGACTGAAGGCACTGACCATGCTGGAGGGGAGTGAAGGAAGCGGAATGGAGGGGGAGGAAATGAAGGCGATGGAGGGGATGAGTGACGTGTTTGTGTTTAGCTGCTGCGTGGGTAACCTCATGGCTCGGAGACGCGCCCTGCAGGGGACCAGTGCCAGTAAGCAGAGAGCATTGCATTTTGGACGGTCCTTATCTTTTTCTCTCTGACATGAGAAGCCATGCTCCACTCTGTGACAGCCATCATGCTCATACCCAGATGACGTGCTTGCTGGAATGTCAGCCTAAAAAGCTGTGTTTTCCTTGGCTTGTCCCTGACACTTCCTGATGTCTGCATTTCTGCTTGTCCCAGGCTGTTCCTTTGCTCTCACCTTTCCCTCTCCTGGGTGCCCCCTGTCCCCCGTTCCCGGTGTTGACTTCCCTCCCCTCTGTCTCTGTCCGCTTCCCGAGGTCTCCCAGCTTGTTGCCACACCTGCCTGGCAAGAAAGCTTTCCTCCTCATCCTCCTCATGGAAAGCTTCCTTTGGAGGTCTCTGCAGGAGCCACTGAGCCAGCTTGGACCAGGATAGCACTTCTAGGTTCTCTGATGCAGGGGGCAGGTCGCAGAGTCCGGCGGAAACTGAAGGTAGGGGAGGTTCAGTGAGATCTGTGACTTTTGTCTCTGGAGAACTAACGCATCTCAAGAGACCATCTGGTGCAGCCCTGGGCTTTCAGAGGGGTAAGGTATCATCACCCCCACGAGACTGCTGAGGTCTTGAGAGGTTAAGTGATGTGCTCCAGATCGCCCTGCTGACAAATGGGGGAAGGCCCTGCACGTGTGCCTGTGTGTGAACTAGGACATTGGTAGCCTCCTTCCAGAATTGACTTTTTTTTTTTCATTTGAAGAAAACACTGAAATTCAGGAAAGGACCCACATTTAAGACTGCTAACATTTTGCGTTATTTGTTGCCTATGTCTTCTTTCTATCTGTAGTCTTTAAAAGTCACACAGGAGATGTATGTGTTAATGCTCTTGTTGGGGGGGGGAGGGAAGATGGGCCAAAAAAAAAGTAAAAAGAACGAACGAATGAATTCTCTTAAGAAGGAGGGAGAAAAACGGTAGACGGTGCATCCTGCCGATGACATTAGTGCCCCCCTGTGACCACCTCGACCCCACGTCACCCCTTCTCTCCTCTTCAGAAACAAAGCAACAGCCCGCTTGAGTCGGGTGAGATACCTTCCAGTATCTTCCCCATCTATCGGTTGCTCTACCTCTGCCTCCATGTGATATTTTAGGGGTCCTCCCGACACCTGCTTTCTTCACCGCCATCGAATGCCGAGAGGAGACACACAGTCACTGCATCAAGTGTAACCGTCATGCCCGCTCTACGTCGTGTGCATGCACCACATTTTACCCAGATAGCCCCGTCCGAATGTTCATTTCTGGTTTGGGCTATTCCCTCCTTATTCCAGCCGTGCCACAGCAAACGTCCTTGGACGTGCCTCCCCGTGCACGGGGGAGTGTCTCCCTGGAGACGGAATTGCACTGGTTCACGGAACATGCACGTATCCACTGGTCCTCAGCGTGGCCGAATTGCTGTCCAGGGTGGTTGTGACATAGATACTCATCCCAACTCCACTGGAGGAGTTTGCATAACTCCTTCCCAGGACTCAATGGTCTTAGTCTTCCTTATTCTCAGAGAGCCAACTGCAATATAGCTCATCCCTTGGCTGTTGGGAGTACAAGTGAGAGAGCAGGTGAGTGTTCAGAGGCCCCCACGTGTGGAGACGTGAGTGTGGCAGACCCTCGAGCCAGCATGACACGCTCTGCTGAGACAATGATGTAACACCTCGGCCCGGAACGTGCTACTTTACTGCTTTGCCAACTTTGTGCGTTTTTGGTCTATTGATGATTTAACCATTGAAGTTAAAGATGGTGACATAGACGGATTACCCTGTGTAAAAAAAAAAGGCACTTGGCAAATAAAAGTCCATGTCGTCCATATTTGATTGCTTTCTCACAAGTCAACTGCTTGATTATATAGATAGAAAAAGTAAAACCCAGCAAGTTTCAATGACTTACCCAAGATCTCCCAGGAAGGCTTCTTTTAGGAAAATAAATTTCAAAGAGGTTGAATCCCTGGCCAAGAAACACCGAAATACAGGTAAATGGGGCTCCATCTCCTGATGTGTCCTCGGATTCCATGCCTCCCATGTCTGATGAGGAAAAGTTCCCTAGGGATTTTCTCCTACAGAGAGGGCAGAGCCTGGGTTACAGAAGTTGCTAAATAAATACTAGCTGAACTGACAAGTAAAGAGAGGAGCCTATCAAAATCTCTTTGGTGCATACATGTGTTCGAAACAGGTCCACAGAGCATAAACATACCGTGCCTGGCAGGGAGGCCTGTCCCCATCCTCTCTGCCCTGGTGCTTCTGCTGCTTTAGTCCCTACGCGAGCCTCTGAACTGCAGACCGGCCCAAGTAAGGGGGAAATTGGGTCAAATGAGCGCGACTGGATAAACAGATTTTACGGAAAAAATTTATGAAATAAAAACAGGGAACGTGAGGTATAAACATCATTAGGGACATCAGTGGATGGATATTTATTTAAATTTGATGACAGATATCCTCACTAACATGTGCAATACATCACAGGACAAATCATATTAGTTTTTTCTAAAGATTGTATTTATTTATGAGAGAGAGAGAAAGAGAGAGAGCATGAGCGTGGGGAGGGGCAGAGGGAGAGGGAGAAGCGGGCTCCCCGCTGAGCCAGGACCCCGGGATCATGATCCGAGCCAGAGGCAGATGCTTAACCGACTAAGCCACCCAGGTGTCTCCAAATTATATTAGTTTTTATGTAAATTGTGATAAAGTTGTAGGAACAATGTCTTTTTTTAACAACTGTACCAATGGGATGAAATTCCAATCATTAAGCAAGATTTTGTCTGAAAGTTGGCCGCACGAAATTAAAGAGGTGATTTTGATAGGGATAAGTGATTCACTTTATTGATTAAAGGAACTGTTTCTCAAATGAAATGCCAAAGTCTGAGAGTGCTCTCCGTGGGTTTGGGGATGTGTGCCTGCTTACTCTCAGAGAGACAACATGCCATAAAAGTAGCTATTTCATGAGATTTAGGAGAATAGGCTCACGTTGAAACCAAAAAATATGGAAGTGAATATCTAATTAACAAACAGTGAAGAAACAGAGGAAGAGACTCGCTGGAAAAGGGCTCCCCTGTGCGGCTCAAGAAGCAGACTGTTCTGGTAATGCCTCTAGTCCTAACCCAACCAAGGAGACAATTCATTTTCTTCACTCCCATAGTTTCTACGGGGCCATGATTCACTCAGATGGTGTCAGGGAACAAGTATTTGCACCAAGGTTCTCAATCAAAAGTCAAGCGTTGGAAGAGGAAATAAAGAATAACTTTCCCATATTTGGAGATAACCAATTTGGCAAGATGGCAGACTCACTCTCACTCAGGGGAACTCTGAGGTTTTCACTGATTGTGGTTATTACTCATGTGAAAGCCAACGCCTCCCTGCTCAGGGTCCCCTTTACCTTGCTGGAACATTCTTTTACTATAGAGCACTTATGTGTCACATTAAAAGCATTTGCCAAGCATTTTATAATGGTTATTTACTGTTCTTTATGGAAACCCTGCGCCCCACCTCAGCCCTGCCCTTTAAACTTCAGGAAGCACCTGCTCCTTCCACCCGGTACCAACCTTCTCAAGGATCCTCTCGAGATCTTTTGCTGGGGTATATTTAATCTTAATTAAAGTTAAACTTTAGAAGTTGCTGTGGTCAGAAACCAGGACAGGTAATTTAGCTGTCTTTTGTACTTGGAGGATTACGATGATAGCCGATTTGGAAGAAAAGAAAATGCCTTTAAAATTAAAGCCCGTGCCTTTGACTCTGGCAATTTCTCTGTTTAAAAATGAGTAAGAAGATATTAAAAGTAAAACACACACACACACACGTACAAAAGGAGTCATTGATACTTGTTTTTCAAGTGATTTATTGACTACAATATAGAAAAGCATCAGCAACAGGACATTTTATACCAAAAGGATTAAAGTTACCAATAGAGATGCCCCGCGTAGTTCAGGCGTTTTTAGATCTAATTGTTTCCAGCATTTACAATGTAGACCACATTTATGGTGTGAAATTTGTTAAAAATAACCTCAGCTAATTATTCAGTGTGGAAGGAATTCAATAAAGTCAATGTCTTAGTTATGCTTGAAAATTACGTGGCAGGCCAGACCACGAAGGGAATTTATTAGGTTAATTTAAAATTTTGATTTTTAATTCATGTATTAGAGAAGAAAATGTGGCCTGTTCTCCCAGCGAGCATGAGGCGTGGTCTGTGGAGTGGAATTCTGGGAGACTCAACCTTCAGGAGCATCCCCTGGGGAATGTCTTGCAGGCAGCAATGAGTAAGGCAGCCCCGGAGAATCCCTTCCCAGCTCGGGGACTATTCGCGGGGGTTCCCTGTCCTCCCTCAGGTGCCCGGCTTCTGACTGAAGAAGAAACCCCAGTGTATACCTGTTTTGTCCGTGCAAATGCTTCATGACATGTGTGCCTCAGTTACTCAGTGACATGGTATTTGTAAAAAGAAAAAAAAAAAAAAGCCGAGAAGAGTATGAGGTTGATACACAAAAATAGGTATTTCAAGAAAACACGCTAACTGCCAATTGATCTGAAGGATTATATCGTGAATATGTCATTTCATTCACATAAGGAAACAGGAGGCTCTTTTCCTGAATCCAGAGTCAAAGGAATGCACAGAGAACATGAAAATCCCATGTTAAGGCCGTAAGCCTAGAGGAATAATTCCCCTTTTTTTCATTCATTAGTGATTTTCACGTCATAAATTAATAACTGCTGGTACACTAAAAACGGAAATGGTTGCTCATTTTTTTTTTTTCCCCCGGTGAAACAAAATGGAACTCTTTGAAATTTATCGTGTACGGTGGCGGTCAAGTCGTTGAGAGGTCCCGGACCTGATGACTGAATGTGATGCCAACAGTTTTTCCCGGGGTGAACTCAATTTCCACCATTCAGGGGAACTTCCTCCCAATTATCTTGTTGTTGTTTTTATTTTAGAGACCATAACTGGCTTATATGCACCGGAATGATGGTGCTATTATTCTGCTAAGAGATCACGACCTTCCTGTGGAGTGGAAGTAAAGTGGGCATATAATAAGGCACATATACATAGAGGCTCCCAGACACCGGGTTTCACCATTACCACAGTGGGAACTAGGAGCGGAGCCCACGAATTTAGCTTGCAGCATCTTATTCTAACAACGCTCCATCCCCCTGAGGAAAAAGTCCTCTTACCTTGTCAGGAAGAAGGGGTCTTTTTCAGCTCCAGTAAATTGCAGGGCTGTCATTAAAAAGGAAAAAGAAACAAAAAAAAAAAAAAAAAAGAAAAAAGAAAAGAAAAGAAAGAGCGGGGGAAAAAGTAAGGCAACGTTCATTCAAAATGTTTAGGGTAATAGCCGGACGGATTGCTTTGATATCTTTGAGAGCAGCTCAGAGATTTCGGCTGAAATGCTGCAATTTTCCCTACATGCTGGGAGAGGTCAGGCTGGTGGTGAGCACAGCTACACTCTCCATCCCGTAGGCTTTCCTTTGTGCTGGGGGCCGAGGGGCAGGAAGGCGATCTCACCAGGCGGACCTGGGGCTGAGGCTGCCCGCGCTCTCTGCCGCCCTGTGGTTATGCACCCTCTGGATAATGGGCTGAATCCTCACATTTTGGCAGTGGGCCCTGCTCACGGTTGTTGCCTTGCTATTGTGCTTGACTTATTTGAGGAAGGAAAGTGTTTCCCCCCAAATATCTCAAAAATGTGTTTTTCCAGATGACAGGGACCCTAGGATTCCCGCAAGATCTGTTGGTAAGTGGAGACTAGGAGTGGAGAGGAGCTGCTCTTGTGGGGCTGGGAGGAGGAACTTTGATCTTTTCCCACTCTTCAGCTTTTGTGGTTTGTCAAAATCAAATCAGTTTCAGAAAGGTCTTCGCCTAGGGATGCACAGCCCTGGGCCGAACCCTTACCAGCACAGGGAGGTCACACATTAGCCCCCATGTCCCACCACACTCGGCCGGTTTTTATTTTTGTCCCTAGCTATCCTGTTCCTGTTCTGTGTCTAAGCTCTGTGTTGGAGTTCCTGAATACTGTTTTCTGCACTGTTTACCCTACAAAATGTGCATGTGTGTGTGTGTGCGTACAATTTTCACTTTGAAAGACAGTTACTATTTTTTTTTGTCAGTATAAAATGATGAAACCGTATTCTCAGTCGTGTGTAATATTATTTGCTGTAACATAAAAGGGGTTAGGGCATATACCCCTGATGCATTACTCGGACAATTGCATTACTGGAATCAGCCAGTGAATCAGTTAGTTCTGCAACAATGAAAATAAATCTCTTTAATGTCGAAGGGCTCAGGACTCAGTCCTCCGACCTCT
Organism: Neomonachus schauinslandi; assembly: GCF_002201575.2. Lineage (NCBI taxonomy): Eukaryota > Metazoa > Chordata > Mammalia > Carnivora > Phocidae > Neomonachus > Neomonachus schauinslandi. Next base: position 6,176,548 of record NC_058405.1, read on the forward strand.
TCTCTCCTCAGGCTCCATTCATCCCCTCGGTGACCTCAGCTGATCTCCTGCTCTGCTGGCCGTTTATACGCTGCAGATGTCCAAATTTATATCGCTAGCTCAGAACTCTCTTTGGAACTAAGTCTCATTTATCCAATTGCTCGCGATCTCTTGACCTAAAAGTCTACGGGAAACTTCATTCTCAGCAAACCCAGCTTCTGATGTGCTCCCGCAACGCACTCCACTGCAGACATCCTCGTCTTGGTTCGCCAAGAGTGACTCCAACCTTCCCGGGGCCCCAGCCCAAAGCTTGGTACCCATCCTTGCCTCTTTTCTTTATCTCGTACCCCACATTCAGGCAGGGAGGGGAGACTGCCGATGGCCTTCTGCCCCAGGGGTCTCCACTGGATGACTAGAATGGGCTCCTTCCCTACCATCTCATCTCAGCCCCATAGCCCCACTGTCCCTTTAAAACATGGCTGGGTTGGGCCATACCTTTGCTTACACCACCCTTGCATTGCTCTCCACTTGAGTCAGAAAAGAAGAGGGGAGCATCTAGAATGAATATATTCAGGAAGGACCTCAGTAGTATTTAACTCATTGCTCTCAGTTTGCAGGTGATGGAGTCTTCCTTGGGTCAGTCAGCAGCTGGTTCTCCCCGACAACCCCTTCTAAAGCCTCAGGCAAATGGTAATAGAGTGGGGATGGCTGGGCAACCTCTCTCTGGTTCTCCCACCTCTGAGCCTTCATGCAGACTGTTCCTTCTACTTACACACCCTTCCCTCTCTTTTCACCTAGCCAACTCCGACTTTCTCCTTCAGGTTGGAGTGTGCAGGTCACCCCCTCAGGGTCCTCCCCAAGCCTCTCCCTCTCACGCAGGACCAGCTTCCTCTGCTCAGTGTTTGGGGATGGGGGGGCTCTCTACTTTCTAATCAGACTGGCTTTTGCAGTCTTTCTTCCTACTAGTCTCTAAATCCCTCAGGGCAAGGAGTATCTATGTCCTGTTCCCAGCTCTAGCCCTAACACCCAGCAGCAGTGGAATGTTTGTGGGATGGGTGATTGTCCACCACACCCTAACCTAGGTCAGATCAGCAATTATCCCGACAGAGAACTGGGATCTGGCCTGGGCAGGGCTCTCATTCCCAGCCACACCGTCCCCCGGCCCCATCGTGCCTTTTATTCACAGAGGAGTGACGCGGCGGAAATATTTTAGAGAAGAGAAAGAAGGAGTCTAAAAACTTGAGTCCCCTCACTTTATGTAACTATTAATTTGGCACAGGTTGAGAGCTTGGTGGGAAACAAAATTGCTTAAGACTTTTTGCTGCTTATAAAGAGCCCAGAGCCTGGTTAGGAGGAAAGGTAGTAAAAATTATTTAAAATATTGGAACAAGTGGAATTAGAGAGATGTATTACTGTGACCATGGTGGCCCTGTGCCTGGGCGTGGAAGGTTCCAGGACTGTCTGAAAGAGTGAGCTTGGCACTTAAGTTGGCTAAGCCCATATACCTAGAGTGGGGCTTGCCAACTATGGCCTGGGGGCCCAGTCTGGCCCACTGTCTGTTTTCGTGTGGCCTGGGAGCTAAAAATGGTTTTTATATATATATTCAGATGGTGGGGAAAAAACAGACAAATAATATCATATGGCACATGTACATTATATGAAATTCAAATTTTAGTGTCTGTCAATAAAGTTTTATTTGTATATGGCTAATGGCGGAATAGTTGCACCTATGGTTATATTTCAAAAGTGAATATAGTGAATATAGTGAATATGCGCCCCTTTACAGAAGAAAATGCTGACGCCTGAGTTAGAGGAGACAGCATGTGCAAAGCCCTATCTGCAAGGTGTTCAGCTTGGCTGGAGTGTGGGGGGGTGCGTGAGAGAGAGATGTGTGTATGTGTGTGTGAGTGTGTGTGCATGTGTGTGTATGAGTGTGTGTATGTGTGTGGTGGTAGAAGGGTGTGAATGTATGGAAGGGGGAGGGATATGTCAGGGGGGTGAGACTGGAAGGGCAGGGCACCATCTTGGATGGATTTGGCATACGCCACTAAAGCTCCAGCTTGTGCAGGCAGTGGGGAGCTAATGCAGGGATTTAGGCAAGAGAGTGATGGGCTCAGACTTACCCAATAGTGAGTTAGCCTCTTGGTAGTTTGTGCTGCGTAGGGGGACCGGGTAGGTAGAGATCAGGAGACTGCAGCACACTTGTATCATTGAAATATCCCATTCTTTATGTCTTCACCAAAACTGCACTCAACCTATAACACTTACCTTTTTTTTCCCCTCTATCCTTTCAAGAAATCCTTTAGAGGCGATTACCTTTGTTACGGAGATGACTTTAGTCTTGTTAGGAGGACATATATATAGAGTCTTTCAGAGTTTTCATGGGGAAAATGCTGCACTCAAGTTACAGTACAGTTGTGATTCACCATCTTTTTGTTTTTGTTTTTTGTTTCTAGAGAAATTTGCCAAGAGTATCCTGCACCCATTATCCTGGAAAAATTTCTCTGCATCTTCCCCTCAAGGATTCCTTAGACTTCGAAGAATACTGCTTGCAGATAGCTGGCAGGAGGAATAGGCCCCAGATGGAGATGTTATCAGTCATCCACGTGTGCACACCTCTGGAAATGTTCACATTTTAAAATTGCGGAATTAGCACGCTATGGTCACCTTTTGGGGCCCTGTTTGAGGTGTATGGTTTAACTATTAATTTTATACTTCAAAGAGTGTGCAATTCATGAATGCAGCTGCAGAGAATTTAAAATATTATGCCCACCATTGTGGTCTCCCCCAGTTTTGTCTGTAAAATAGTAAAGATCGAATGGAAACCTGTGGGTGTGAGTAGTTGGGGCGGTAGTGTTTCTGAAACAGAAGACCATCTCTGCCCCGTTTCTTCAAAGAACAGCTTTCCTCTTGTTTTCTGATGATATTTGTAAGGTTTGACTTCGCTGTCATTCAGGGAAGTGTTCATGTAGGTGAGGGAATGATGCTTTATAAATGTCAGTGTCTTTGAGGGATAGAAAATGTAGAATAAGTTGTATTATAGATTCCCTTTAACATATGAGTTTCACTGGGTGGGAGGAAATGAAAGTTCAAGTTTTAAAATATTCTTTGTTGTTTTTGCTAATAATTTTTCTCTTCATTTATCTTTTACTTGCTTCAGAAATGACACTTATTAATGCCAGACCATCAATTTAAAAAAATGTTAAAAACCATCCTTAAGAAAAAGTCCCATGTATACTATATGGAAACATTCTATAAGTAATGTAAGTGGTGACATTCTATCGTGTTTGTCAGCAGCAAATAATGAATTATAATTACTGTTCAGGTTGATTCACTGATATTTCCCAGAACATGTCTCTGAGGGGTTCAAAAACCTTATATACTTTGTCATCATCATCTGTAAAATACTGTACTTTCCATGTGTGCCTTGGTGTTTGTCAGTTGTCAGTTATTTTTGTTTGTTTGTTTTGTTTTGTTTTTAAGATTTGTTTATTTATTTTAGAGAGTGAGGGGGTGGGGAGGGGCAGAGGGAAAAGGAGAGAGAGAGAAAATCTCAAGCAGGCTCCCCACTGAGAGCCCCACATATGATACAAAGGGCTCGATCTCACGACCCTGAGATCATGACCTGAGCAGAAACCAAGAGTCAGACGCTTAACCGACTGAGCCACCCAAGTGCCCCAGTTGTATAGTTTTATACATAATGTTAGTTACTTTTGACCTGGGTATGAAGGAGTAATGTGGTCACCTGTTCTTGAATAATAACAAAATAGTTGGAAGATACATGGGAAATAATGGTAAAAGTACATGGCATTTTAACACTGCTTAAAGTTTATATTTATAATTATTACTTAGGAATAAATCTGAAATGATGAACTATAAAAGGTTAGTATTAGGAAATTTAACAGTTAAAACTGGGTTGTACATTACAGAAACTCTTACTTAAATTGGCTTAAGCCCAAAGGAGATCAATCCACTGCCTCAGGTAACTCAACATTACAGTGTTAGCTGGACGCAGGGGCTCAAACGATATAATTAGGTTGCAGCTTTTTTCCATCCTGATTTCACTTCTGTGGTCACAAGATGGCAGCCAGCAGATTCCACATCATCTCAGGTACTTCCTGTCTCTTCCTGAGGGGGAAGAGCAAGAGGCTCCCCAGTCGATCAGTCACAGCTCTCATTGTCTGTCATTGCCTCTGGTGAGCTGAAGCCAACGTATTGATGGCTTAGGCTTGGCCATGCCATCCTGGATAATCTTGAAACAAGTGGACTAGAGGTAGTGGAGAGCGTGGATATCTAGAGGAAAATCTGGTGCAGTTACTGGAAGACTTTGTTGGGTGTTCACTAGAGTATGTCCTTGGAAAGGAGATCTTTGTCCGGGCACCTGGTGCTTTAGTCAGTTGAGTGACTGACTCTTGACTTTGGCTCAGGTTGTGATCTCAGGGTTGTGGGATCGAGTTCCATGTCAGGCTCCATGCTCAGTGGGGAGTCTGCTTGAGACTCTCCCTCTGCCCCTTTCCCCAGTCTCTCTCTCAAAAAAAGAAAGGAGATCTTTGTCAGCCTCTGGTTCAGCTCACCTCCAGGGTAGCAAAACATGAGGCTGATGAGATCTGGAAATTTTCCTTAAAGCAGGTTAGTTCTTGGGGTTTGCCTCCTCTGTTCCAAAGAGAGGGCCTCAGGGTTTGTCCCCCACTTTCTGCTTACCGAGTGAAACTCAGGGAAACACTGTGGAGTGGTATTGAAGACCTGAGGAATGCAGGAGGCTGTGGCTACTATTCGGGAGGTAAGTGAGAGACTGGGTCCCACACCAGTGTGGTTGTCCCCATGCATAGAAGGACTTCCACTTGGTTTTTAGGTTCTGTTGTCACCATCTTGAAATTCCCAATTTTTGAACAAGAGGCCCTGCATTTTCCTTTTACACTGGGCCCTGTAAATTATGTAGCCGCTCCCGTGAAGGGCTACAGTTACACTGGGACCAGAAGTAAGCCATGGAGAAGGAATCAGCTTGAGGATCACTGTTACAGGGACCGCATCAGGGAGCATTTACTGCCAATGGCAAAAGCTCAGAGAGGTATCACTTCATGCAGAAGCTGAGGGGGATCTTAAGTAACAGCCAGAGAATGAATTTTTACCCCGTTAAGGGAACCATAAGGAGAGATCTTCATTCAGGATGGTGTTTCCAAAGAACTCACAAATACATTCAAGACAAAAAGAGTTAGCTTTAAAGACCCCAAAGTCCAGAGAACACCGGTGACTGATCAGAACCTCTTCCGTCCTCCTACCTCTCCTTGCTTCCCAGGCTCATCTGAGCCCAGGAAGAACCAGAAGGCAGCCTAGTAGGGACAAGGGTAGGACAAGAAACGGAAGAGGGCTTAAAATGGAGAAGCCAATCCCTTTTCCACTACAGGCCCCCACAAGCAGGCCCAAGGTATGGGGGAGGAAGAGGATCAGGGAGAAAAACTAACTCTAAAGGAAGTTTGGAATTTTGTCAGGTACACCGGTTTTGGCATTTAATTGACTGAAATTAGACTATTTTTATTACTAAAATGACTGCAGGACTTTCCTTATCTGAGAAGGATCATGAATATTAGGCAACCTGCTTGAGATGCTGCCCAAGGGTTGGCACGCTGTCCACAGAGAAGGGACAGAAGAAGTTTCAAATGGGCAGGATGAAAAAGTGAGCCTCGTTTTCTCGTGTTCCATGGAATCCTGCCCTCTCTACCCAACAACAGGGACTGCGGGTAAGTTCCTGTAAATCACCATAGTTATTTTACACAGAAGGTAGATTTCTTGATCTTGGTTTTGAAACAATAAAACACAATGTGAAAAAACATTTAAATAAAAAATTTTATTGACACCATAAAATAAATTGTTAATATTAGAAACATGTTGTATGAAGATGTGGCCTCCCCAAAAGTCTGTTTATGATGATCCGGGGGATTTAGTAATAAAGCAAAACCCACCTTTATGGGACTTAAACTGGAGCAATCCCTCCATTTGGTGAGAATTGACTCTCGTGGTAGCTTATCCAATCAGGGGTCATACTCTGTTGTTAAAGAGAGGAAATTAGATGTCCTAACCAGAGAGTCACTCAAAGTACATTAAGGTCGTGACAGAAACAAATCATAAGGAAATTCACAGCTGAAGCTGACCTTCCTCCATGGACTCAACGGGACATCTAAGGGAAGTGGGGAGGAAGACATCCTGTTGTGGCAGGTATTGGAAGTCAGCCTTAACTATACATTTCCTTGTTTTCATTAGCTTGGGTTACAAACTGAGCATTTTTTGAATGCCCCTTTGGAAAGTGAACTTCCTCTGTTTTTCTCACAGGTTCCAGGGTGAGTAAGAGAACTTCTGTAAATGGTGATCACTCATTTTATTTCTATTTTATGTAAGTTCACAATGAAAGATAAACTTCTCCATTATCATAATTACCTATCTTGTCCTGTGGAACAATGCTTTCTTTGTGCAACAAAACCTTCTTCTAAGGATTGGGTAAAACAGGTTTTGCAGGTTTTCCTCTAGAGCAGAAACCATCCCAAACTAGCTCGGGGGAATGGACTCTCCGGTATTTATTTTCACATAGGAGCAGGTAAATATTAAGTTTGTGACCGGCAAACGTTTCCTCTTTTTTTGAACACTAGAAGATAGCACGAAATTGGTGTTTGTGAATAAAACAAAAAGACCTCGGGCATTTTGTGATCAGTCAAGACAGAGAAGCACAATGCTAGGACTCTGAGGCCAGACCCCCTGTGCAGACTGCAGCCTGCATCCCGGCACCCCTGCCTACCTGTTTCTTGGCAACCTTGAGGTCTACCTGTGGCCAATGGGGCTTGAAGTTTTGCCTCTATTTTTCTAAAACAAACAAAACCAAACAAACCCCCCAAAACACCAAGACCAAACAAACAAAAAGCCCGCCAAATGACTCAAAAATTAGTGTGTGAATATTACTGAATTCATTTGTTGACTAAACGCTGAAATTACATGGTTTATTTTTTTAATGACCCAAGTGAGTATGCAGTTTCCTCCCGTTCTGCCTTCACTGACGTTAGTGAAATTGGGAAAGACAGGCATGCCACGCTACCCTAGCCCGCCTTTAAAGCTGTTGTCTTGACTATCAAAATGAGAAAAAAAGGACAGCTAGGTCAAAGTTTAAGATAAATTCCTCAGTTCCTTTTAACATGAAAGTAACGTTTGATCAACGTTATTAGATGCCTAGTATAACTCTCATTCCTGAGCCTCTTCCAAGGAAACAGGCACTCCGAGCTGTCAGTTTTCTGTAGCAGCATGCTTAGAAAAAACTTAGTTTCTATGCCAAGAATAAAATTCTAGCTCCAAAATATTTGCATAAGTAAACATTTTCAAATTCATATTCCACATACATGCTGAACTTCTTGGTGTTTATAAATGTTTTTGTGATTAGTCTTCAAGTTTTTGTTGGACAGATGTGTAAAACCCACCACTGGAAGTGTGGTGTGGGGAAGTAAAAATAAGGAGAATTTTGTCCGTTGTTAGCACTTAAAATTATGCTTGGCTCTTAACGCGAAATTATGACAAATGAAAGATCGGAGGCAAAAGAATTTGTAATTTTAATTTTACCTGTCTTCAGGTTCATACCCTGTATTTGTCAGGATCATCTAATTTGTCAGCAGGGGAGTAACTGGCTAAGACAAAAGGAGAAAGATTCACCATCCTGGTGAGTTACAATGATTTCTTTTTCTCTCCAGTTTAGCCAGCCATAACTAGACTTGTTTATGTGATGTCCTGTCTAAGACATTATAGTGAATGCATATGTAGTGAATTAAAACAGCAGTATATAAATACATCCAATTATATCCAACTCATCCTAAAAAAAAATCCAAGTTCTAATTATTGGGGGAACACAAGAACTTTATAACAACGCATGATTTGCCTGTTGCAAAATAGAGACGTATGCCTTAATTCCATATTGCTTTAGTGCATATGAATTCTACTGCACAAAGTATTTATAGGAGACTTACCTGAATGATTTCTTGAATAGGAGTCATGAATATCAGTCAGCTCAAAGACTGACTTAATTGTTTTCCACGGTCCCAAAGAGAACAGCTAGTATACATTCCCCGTTCCTTTCTCCCATGTTATTTTTGGGTTCCTCTGTACTTAAGACCACTTAATTTAGTGACCTAAGGTGGAGCCGAGCTTTAGTACTTCTACCTGAACCATGGGGTTCTTCAGAGAAATTGTGCTTGTACGGGGGATGGATCAAGCATGTTAGTACTTACGTCACTAACTCTTTCACTGCACACGCTTCAAAAAATTTCCCCTTGACAGAAAAAAAATATTATTTCTGTCTCTGTCATTCTTCAGTGTGTTTTGTGAGACATGGATTATTTATTCTTTCATCAAGTATTTATCAAGCATTTACTCTGTGCCAGGTATTTTGCTAGAGTTAGAAACCCCAAGAAAGGTAATACATGTTCCCTGAAAGAGCTTATAGTACACTTTTATGCACTAATAGGCAGCATATTTATGCACTTTCATGCATACTTCTTGGTGTGAAATGGTCTAATTTCTTTGTAAAGACTTTGATGTCATGATTTGCTTTTACACCTGCGACAGAGAATATTGTCAGGTAAGTCACCAGTGTTGACATCGGAGATTTCAGTGGTGCCAATGGTATAGGGTGGTTCCAAAATCAGCCTTCAGTGTGAATGATAAAGACATAACTGCTATCGATTGGTGAGTAACAAGGTATTAAATGGAGAAAAAAGGGACAGAAAAAGTGAGGTGTACAGAAAGCCCGAACAATCAAAGTGGTGACTGAAAGGGAGGCAATTGTATTTTAACGCAACTGAAACCATTATCGGTCATCAGCAGAGAAAATAAATTGGCATCCTCATTCTTTAATATATCTTCTAAAAATCAATCAGCACTTATTGACACCTGTCAACCCTTCCACATTTTCTTATATGAGGATTAAGTTCAGTTTCAAGTTTGGTGGGCATCTATTGATTTCGCGTCTTTGAAAATGAAAGTTTAGATTGGTGTGTTGTGGGATCAGCGTTGAGAGGCATAGCAGATGGTTGGTTCTATATTCCAAAGAAAGCCCTGCACTTCAGGGCAGGAGTGTGAATCTTCTTTAGGATGGGAGGCTGCCATCACTTGGCACATTTCCACGTAAGTTTGTCTTGATATTCCAACGACTTTAACTGGGACCTATTAGAATCTGTGATGTTTAGGAGTATGGTTTTAGAGGAGATGACAGTTGTCTCAGGAATGTAATACAAGTCCCCCCCCGCCCCCCAATTCAGCTCTTTTGAGGAATAATCACAGGAGTATCCCACATTTTTATTGAGATCTTACAATGGCTGCGTATTAAAAGTAGAGACTTTACAAACAGTATTTGAGCCTTTAAACAGGCATGCATAGTTAGTACCATTGTTCTTATTTTCCCAGTTTTGAATCTAAGTTTCCGAGAGGTCAATGGCTTGTCTAAGACTCCTCAACTTCAAAGTGTCAGAATCGCTGGTGAAATCCAGGTGTGCCTCTAAAACTTGGGTTTTCACCATCATTCCACACTACCAATGATGAAATGGACTTTATGCCAGAAACTACATGGCTAGGCATTTTTGGACAGAGTTCTCCATTTCTGTTACTTTCTCATGTTCCAAATAAACCTCAATAGTCACAGCAAAGCATTGAAAGGCTGTGGATGGGCTCAGCTACTGTGGTAGCAGAAGGATGCGGGGTGTCTTGATTTATGGGGTGATCATTATTCATGGTTGCCCTTAAGAGATTCTGCAGGGTGACTCATATTTAGGAAATGTGGTAGCAAATCAAGGGTAGACCTATTTGTTTATCATGGAACCGTTGGTCCAGAAGGGCAGCTTCGAGAGCAAAGGTGGGAGTTCTGAGCAAAGGCTTTCAGCTGTTTATTTGCTGCTCTAATACCTTTGTCAAATGCTTTGTCCTGAGCGGTGACTTCTTGATAACTCGTGAGCTGCTGTAAAATGCTTTTGAGCCAGAGATCAAAGTTGCTGGGTCAGAACTGCTAATATTGCTGGTACTTTTGAAGTTATAAACACTTTTATTTTTGGTAACTGTTGTTCTTCCCCGATACTGTAAGGACTTAATTTTATCACAGTTTGCCTTTGGACGACGTTTACTATGGATTGATATATTAGTTATTCAGTTTTTACTGTCACATAAAAATTCCCATTTACTCAAGAAAGGGACTGTATATAAATCACAAGTGAATAAAATAATGGCTTTAGTGGATTTAATTTATTAGTAGTATGACTTTAATTAACTTGTTCATAATAATGAATACGTGAAGTACCCATGATTTTGCCTGACAGATATATTAGTCAGTGTTTGTTCACCTTGAGCATTTTCAGTGTATTAGGCAACAATGCCAATTCAGTGAACCCTAGTATGTCTATATTCATGAAAAAATAAAGTTATACGCAAAATAATTGTCAATTAAGTTTGCTCATGATGTACAAGAGAATATTGTAATCTATTACATGGCTTGTAGTCTGACTTTTTCCTCCAAGTTCTATGGAGATATATTTTAAATACAATAAGATTCACCCATTTTAAGTACATGTATACAGTTTGAGAGATTTTGGTAATCGATACAATCATGTAACTACCACCACTTGTACATCTTATGTACAAATGCATAAAACACTTCCATTATCCTAAAAAGTTTCTCATTCTCCCAGCCACAAGGAACTACAGATATGCGTTGTTGTGCTTCTCATCTCTACTGTTTCCATTAAATTTCAAAGAAATGGAATTATATGATATGCAGCCTGTATTCATCAGGGTTCTCCAGAGAAACAGATTACACACATATATATGCAATATACTTAATATTCAGGCAATACATATATGTAATGTATATATATATGGAGAGAGAAGAGAAGAGAGAGAAATATTGATGTTATTTTCAGGAATGGAGTCATTTGGTTATGGGGATTGGCAAGTCTGAAATTTGCAATGCAGGTCAGCAGGTGGAAGTTCTGACAAAGACTGAAGAGGTGATACCTCGTAAGCCCAAAGGCAGTCTGGAAGCAAAGTTCTTTCCTTTTTTGAGGGAGTTCAGTCTTTTCTTCAAAGGCCTTCAACTGATTGGATGAGGCCCACTCTTATTATGGAGGGTAATCTGCTATATTCAAAGTCTATTGATTTAAGTGTTAATCACACCTAAAAAAATGCATTCACAGCACCATACGGATGGTGTTTGACAAAACAACTGGGTACCAGAGCCTAACTAAATTGATTAATAAATTGGAATTGGAATTGGAAGGGTTGCTTCCCCTTATAATGACGGCACAATTTGTCTCTTCACTCAGGATCACTCTGTGCTTTCTTGAACTGATATAAATAATTCATGAGGCGATCACTGGTGTATAGTGGTAATTCAGGTAGGGCACTTAGTGTTTTCCCTTAGCCCTGGGATTGCTCTCAGATGATCTGCCTCAAGGTTCCTTGCCCTTGACATTACTGCAGCCTGCTGTCCTTCACCAGAGATGCTTTCTTCCTGATACTGGAGGAGTTCCTTAGTGTTGCCGTGATCAGTTCAGCAGGTAAAGACTTGGGGCAGATGTCGTCTTATGTCCCAAGATAATTCAGTCTTAGCATAATTCCATTTCATGACTTGGAAATTCAGATTACTCATTCATTCAGAAATACTTACAGACCATCTGCTAAGGAGCAATGCTATTGTTAGAAGCATCTATTGCTTATTTAGCTATTGCTTTGTAAGTTAATTTTTGATGTGCTTAATATTTTACAGAATTGCAAAATATAATGTGCTCCCATTGACAGATGTTCTATACACTGTATTCTAGGCTTCGTTCTCCTCTATGGTAGGCATGGATCTCTCTCTCTCTCTTCTACAAATCAAGGAAAATGAAGCTCACTGAGATTAAATACTTTAAGACTTTTTATTTATTATTTGGCAGAGAAAGAGAGAGAGAGAGCAAGCACAAGCAGGGGGAATGGCAGAGGGAGAGGCAGACTCCCCACTGAGGTGGGAGCCCGATGCGGGGCTCTATCCCAGGACCCTGGGATCATGACCTGGGCCAAAGGCAGACACTTAACCGCCTGAGCCACCCAGGCACCCCTGAGATTAAATACTTTGCTCCAAATGACACACTCATCAGTGGTTGAGTCACTATTAGAACTTAAGTCTGTCTGACTCCAGAGGGAGTCCTTCAATCCAGGGGTCAGCCATTTTTTTCTGTAAAGATCTAGGAAGTAAATATTTTAGGCTTTGTAGGCTTGAGTCAAAGTTGAGGATGGTGTATGGGTACTCGTGGAGCATATTGTCTGTCAAGACTACTCAGCTCTGTGGTTGTAGCATGAAAGGAGTCACATATAATATATAAGCTAATGGTGCAGCTGTGTTCTAATAAAACTTTATTTATAAAAACAGGTGGATTTGACCTGTACGCCATAGTTTGCCAAAATCTGCTCTAAACTGTTCTGCTGTTGCTTTTATTTGAGGGGAGAAAAGATGTCTTTTTGAAGTTAGTTTTAGGTTATTGGGTAAATGAGGGTTTTAACTTATTGGTTCATTTAGCATGTTTGATTAAATGGCATTGAATATAATTTCATTTTAGTGCCTCCTGTTTACAGAGGTGCAAGAAGATGGGACAATTGTCATCTTAGACAATGCTAATAGATTTAAGACCTCAGAACGTTGAGTTACCTGAACAGAAGAATAGTTAAAACACACACAAAGCTATATCATGTGATTTAATGCCTAAATTGCCTAAAAAAGGAAATATTTCGGCCCCTGTCTGTATAAATCTCTGGTTTTTGTTTTTATTCTGTGAACAGCCCATTATGGCAATTGTATCAGTTTCCTATGGCCTGCTGTAACAAACTACTACAGACTTGGTGGCTTCAAAGATGTAACTTTACTCTCCTATAGTTCTGGAGGTCAGAGGTTTCAGGGAGCTAAAATCGAGGCGTCTGTAGGGCTGTGTTCTTTCTGGAGGCTCAAAAGGACAAGCCACTTCCTTACTGTTTGCTTCACAGACTGCCCACCTCCCTGGGATCATAGCCTCCCTCCCCCCCGCCGCCCCCCGCTTTACTCTGGCCTCCACTATTGTCACATCCCCTCTGACTGTGACCATCTGCCTCTCTCTTATAAAAATGCTTGTGATGACATTGGTCCCACCTGGATCATGGAAGATCATCTCTGCCTCTCAGGATCCTTCATGTAATTACATCTGCAAAGACCCTTTTGCCATGGAAGGTCATATATTCATAGGCTCTGTGGATTAGGGCGTCTTTGGGGGAGCATGGTTCTGCCTACCACATCAGTGATGCTGGGCAGTGGGGGTGGGGAGACCACTTTACTAAGACTGTATTTCCACGGAGGCATGTACGCCCTCCAGATTCCGAAAGTCTGCTTAGTAAGAAGTCCTGTCAACTCGGGTCTGTAATTTTTCCCAAGACAAAGTCGTGAGCATTTCTGTGGCCTCTCCATCGTGCTCCTGCTGAGCACGTGTGATGGTGACAGCCACACTGACTTCATCCGAGTTCGCTAGTTTATCAGTTTGCTGGCATTCTCCTTGTCTCTGTTAGCCAAGCAATTTGTACCATTCAAAATGGAGCTATTGTTAAGGAAATGATTTAAAGATGATTCATATGTTGATGGTATTTAGCACCTACTGAAAGGATTTGTTAAATTTTCTTCTTTGCTGGGTTGCATGGAAATATGTGAAGGCTCCCTTTTAAAAGGATTTGTATAAAAATGCCCTGTGTTATTATGGCTGTAAAAGCAAATGTACTGGGCATTATTTATTCACCCTTATAATTGTTGAGTAACACTGCATTGTTGGTGTATAGATAGGTCTTTCAGAATTTTGTGAAGAACACAAGGTGATGATTTTCTCACCATGAAAAGCAACCATTGGCCGATGCTAGCCTGGTCTACACCAGGGCATGTTAAAGGAAACAGATGATATTGTTTGCGCAGGGTCATTTAGATGAAGGGAAAGCAGAGTGATGAGCCGAACCCTGATTCCAAAGGCTTCCCAGGAGAAATTCTGGTGACTCTGGTATATAACCATCTTTACTAGTGTTCTCTTTAGCTCTGAAAAGATGGCGTAAGCATCTCACTACCATGCAGAGAGAACCAAAGAGGACAGTAATGATTGCAGTATTCTATATTATAATGTAGAAATTGCTTCTGTGAATCATGCTGGCTGGACTGAGATTAGTGGGGAGGTTGGAGCTCATTCTCACGGTTGGATCTGAGAGGCAGATTGCTTTCCCGAATAGGTTACAATACTATCTTGTGGCTCTGTCTTTGGCTACAGAAAGTGTGAATAATGGAATTCTATTTTCAAAAGCATCAGGCTCCAGGTAGTTCCATGTGTGGTTAATCACTGGCAGTAATACCTAGGTTGATGAGTAATTTTCTAACTTTAAAATTCCTTCATGAAGGATACTCCCCAACTTAAGCACCAGGAAGTAGGATTTAAGTTAGATTTAAGAGCTGGCTGATGGAAAGGGTTATTAAATACTGAAACCAGTTATTGACGGAGATGGGGAAGTCTTCTCTGGAGGTCTTTAATAATGGTTTAGGTGTTGTCTTGCCTGAAGGCAGAGGATATTTTTAATGTGTTGAATTTGCATATTAGGGATTTCAGGAGATCTTTGAGAAAGCCCTTAAGATACTCATTGGGGCGAAATGAATATGTATGGGCCAAGTTAAAGCACTACAGCTCTTTGTACCTTCTCTTTGAACAGCTGGTCATAATTTAGACAAGAGCTACCCCACAGCTCTCTCGTTTAGAGGAGCTCTAAGAAAAAGCAGGTCCGTTGTAGAACTTTTGAGGAGCAAGACCTTCGGAAGAGGTGTCAGGTATTGTATCGGAAGTTGAGAAACAAGGAAATTCAGAAATTCCTCCAAGTTTGGGCCCTCTCGTAAGTCTTGGTTCTGAGGCCCGTTTTGACCCAGTGTTAGACTGGGGCATTTCAGGGTGATAAAGACAGAAGCTTGACTAGTTGTGCAGAGACCTGAGCTTCCCGGCTTGGAGGAAAGTTCTGGGTGAAGAACCCACTCCTGTTTTCCCACCCATGTTGGAAGAGAGGCACATGGCTGTGTAGGAAAGTCAGGCCAGCTGCAAGGAACATGTTGTGACTGACCTTATTCACACTGATCTAGTGAGTACCATCCCAGCAGAAGGGAACCGTCCCCCCGAAGGAAAAGGTAGTGACCAGCGATTGTCTCTCAGAAACAGAACAGGTGCTCAGAGTTGGGACTGGGAGGTTCTTCCCTTTATTTGGCAGTGCCTCCCCCTGTCTGGGCCCTCCTATGTTTTCTTTGGCAGAATAGGCGGCTGTTCATCTTCAAGAGCTTTCCCTGTCGATGGAGACCATTAGACTTGCGTGTTTCTCATCCTTGATTAAAGCCATGCTTGAAGCCAGGTGCTCTTTCACGTTCTTGTTAGTGACTTGAATTAAACCAAAGAAGCCCGTGCCTTGTGGGTTGCACAAAGTTGGCCGCAGTCAATACCGTAGATGGCTGAGCCGGAAGCTAGAGAGCTATGTGAACAGGCAAAAACACAGACCAGAAACAGAAAGATGGCGTTTAACAGCATTAAATGTAATGTCTTGTAACTCAACTTTGAACAATTGGTTACATACTGTAAGGCTCTTATCACGGTTCATCCTGTGAGGTCAATGCTATGGGTATCAGATAAAGGAGTAGGGCCTTATCCAGTGACAAAGGCCTTATGTCGAAAGAAGCCGATGAGTTGCACAGCGGTTGGCAATTAGTAGGTGACAAACATTTATGCGAAGATTATTATATTGAAGCTACAGGTTTCTTAAGAATTCTTTACGGTTCCCCTTTTTTCCTCTCCAATAATATCTGTTCACATTTCCTAAGAGATTTTCTCAGTCTGAACTGATTTTCTTGCCTGAACCTGTTGTGCTTTTGTGTATTTTCCATCTTTGTAGCACACAGTTCTTATTTGGAGTTAGTTTCTTGGTCAGTAAATAACATCATAGCCTAGCTCAACCTCCAGGAGAACTTTATTCCCTAAAGAAAATTGTCTAGATGTAATTCTATTTTACTCTCATTCATGATTTTCTTCATTATGCACTATGTTCCCTCTATGAGTAGTGACACCAGCAATTGTGTTTAGTTCCTGGTTTGTACTGTAATTGTTTATACTTGTTGACGTGTAGCTTTATAATAACTTTATATTATGTGCTTGATTCTGTGAGGGATGCAATGCGGAATATTTATATTTTGAGGAATATAATGAACATATCATTAATGTTCATTATAGCCCTCAAATTTTATTCATACATTATTAATAAATTGAGTTCTGTGGAGTTTTTACAATATTGGGGGGGTGGAGAATGACTCCAAACAAAATCTTAGGTTTAACACAATATTCTGAAATCTGATAATGTGACCTTATTTAAGTGATAGCCATCTTTGGTAAATAACAAAACTTGTCACAAATGTGATAATTATAAACGCATGTGTTGGTTTGTACAAATAATATATTGTAATCATTGTAACTCTGCAGACAGTTACTGGTGTGCTTATAAATAAAACATGTTATTCAAGAGCTCCAGCCTACAGGCTTGGAATCTATATCACTCAGTCAACAAAATTTGGACATAAATAAATTTTGGCAACATGAAGGGATTATTTTCTTGGTTTCTAGGTTATGGCTAGGAATCTACAGAGGATATAGGAAGTTAACTTCTTTTTTAAGGTAAGTCACTTGAAATATAAGGAAGGACATCATTACTCTATACACATATGCTTATGTGAAAGCAAAGAATGGAGAAAAATGAAAAGTGGCTTAGGAACAAAAACCAAAGGAGCCTCTGGATGCATGGGGCAGACTTCAGAGTCTAGTTTAATCTATGGCTTAAATACTCCAGCCTGGACTGAATCTGGGTCACTAGGTGTGTGCCAAAAGCTTGAGGACTTTCTGCCAGCCATGCAGGAGACAGATTAATAGGACAACATTCCCCACACAGAAAACAATCAGCAATAGTGTAGTCTGCAGCCACGGCAGGTGCTATGAGGTACGTGAGCACGGAGAGCTCATTTGAACTCAGAGATGGGACCAGACACCCCAACCTAGAGTGATCAGAGGGGGCTGCGAGGGAAGGTGGTGAAGGATGTGGCAGTTGAATTCTGAAGAGCTGTGGGAGTGGAGTGGGGTTAGATAAGAGAGATGGGTACTCCCAGCAGGGGAATAGCCTGCCACATAACCCAGTGTGGACCAAAGCACAAGTGTTCATGGGCCTGCAAGGTAGACATGAATTGTGTGATTGGCAGAATAATGGCCACATGAAAGCCCCGGGACTGTCAGATGACGTGGCAAAGGGGGGGAATGAAGTTGCAGGTGTAGTTAAGGTTGCTAATGGCTCTCCGGAGTTATGCAGGTGGGCCCGATGTAATCACAAGTGGACACAGGAGGCAGAAGTGGCGGAGCCGTGAGATACGAGAAGGGCACATTTTGCTGTTGGTCTTGAAGCTGGAGGAAGTAGCCAGGGGCCATGGGGCATGGGGAGCCTCTAGGAGCTGGAGAAGGTAAGGGAGTAGATTTTTCTCCTGGATCCTCCAGATGGGAATGCCGCCCAGCTGACACCTTGACTTTGGCTCCGTGAGTCTTGTGTGGGACTTCTGACCTCCAGGAGAGTAAGGCGATAGCTTTGTGTTGTTGTTTGAAGGCACTTGGTTTGGATTGTGTTGGCTCGTTACAGCATAGCTAGCAACTTGAGCGCACATGAGGACTGTATTCAGGGTGCAGAGCAAGGAGCCAGGGGGCATGAAATGCAGCCCAGGGTCCAGCCCTGCTCTGCGGTTTCCTCTTTATCCGGAACACAGAGAGGAAGCCAGGAAGGCCTCAGGCAGTGGGCTGACGAGACTGGGTGTGTGTTCTAGAAATAGTACTCGGCCTCAGGAAGAACTAGAGGTTGCGCAACCACCACAACGGATAAGACGTGGGGAGTTCTTGGGTGTGGGGGTAGGGACGGCACCAAGGATGACCCCATGGTGTTTGACAGAGTGCTGGGAGGACGGCAGGAATCTCCCTGAGAAGCCAGCGGCAGAGGGGAGCTCTGCAGTCCCTTGGTAGGGAAGCGGACCTGTTGCCTCCAATGTCCTCCTAACCCCGAGAGGGAGGAAAAAGAGCAGCGTGTTGTGAGTGTGGGTAGGAGGCTGCCGAGTGAGAATTGTAAGAGAACACAGAGTTGATCTCCCCTTTGGATAGGAGTTAGGATTTCTGCTCATAGTGAACCTAGAAAAACAGGTGGCTATGAAGACCCAGGTGAGCCTTGGACTTCTGGACACTTCGCTTCTTGTGCCTGAAAGTGGTTCCTTCCTGTCCTCAGACTGGCAGTTATTAGCTTCCTTCAAATCCCCACCAGGAAGGCCTTTGTATCCCTAAGTCTTCCCTGAAAACATAGGTACCCATTGTGGACACTTGTTAGCCTGGCCTGCCTCGAACTACGTTCTCCTTTTCCGGCTACCTGGCAAGCTCTTGTCCTCTCCATCCTGTCCCCCACCCCAGCTGGGGAGGTGTACCTCGGAGCCTCCCTATGAGTGCTGACCTGTGACCTCGGCTGCCAGGTGGAGCGTTTCTTCAGGAACTCCCCTGGATGCTGAGTGTGCAAGCCCCTGTCCCTGGAGGGAGGCTCTGTGGACCAGGTCAGCTTGGACGTGCTGGGGTTCTGCTGGCTTTGAGGGGGCAGCCTGCCCGAGATGC
The DNA here is from genome assembly GCF_002201575.2 of Neomonachus schauinslandi. Lineage (NCBI taxonomy): Eukaryota > Metazoa > Chordata > Mammalia > Carnivora > Phocidae > Neomonachus > Neomonachus schauinslandi. Next base: position 6,195,273 of record NC_058405.1, read on the forward strand.
AAGGATAAAGCAGGGGGAGAATTCTGCCAGGACCTGGGTGTTGAAACCCTTGGGTACTAGTCTATTCTGTGGTACTGGCTTGATTCAGTTTGGATTTGGCTGCTGTCCCTTGCAAGCAAAACCCTTCCCACTAGTCTTCACCTATAGGTTCCTGAGATTCCTTGACGGCACCAGCTTGACCATGAACTGCCCAATTGCTTCTTCTAGTAGTTTTCTAAGACTTCCTTTAAGTACCAAGAATTGGATGTTTTAAAACAAACTTATTCTCAGTTATGGAGTCTAGAAGTCCCAAAGCAAAATGTTGGCACGTCCTGCTCTCCCTGAAGGCTCTAAGGGGAGAATCTGTCCCATGCTGTTCTCTTAGCTTCTGGTATTGCCAGCAAGCCTTGGTGCTCCTTGGCTTGTTGGGCTATCACTCCGACCTCTGCCTCCATGTCTGCATGGTGTTTTAGCATCTTCCCTCTGTGTCCGTGTCTGAATATTGGCTTTCACATGCCCTTCTCCCATGTCTGTGTCCAATATACCCTGATGTCCAAATCAGCTTATAAGGACACCAATTATTAGATCACCCTCCCACCGTAACTTGCATCTTCACTACATCTTTGAAGACCCCATTCCCAAATAAGCTCCCACTCACTGGTACTAGGGGGTAGAACTCAAATGTACCTTTATGTGAGATGAAGTTCAACCCATGACGCTTGTATAATCCTCCACAAAGTTGTAGACTGAGAGCAGAAACCACATACATACTCTTCAGTGTGGCTTTCAAGTGTAAGCTCTTTGCCTGATGCACACAGCTCCAGAAGTCATGAATTCTCACCGACGAAAGAGTGCATTGCCAGAGGCAAAGGCCAACGGTATCCAGCGCTCTCAGAATCTCACGGCAAACATGCACCTGTAAATCCCAGAGGATTAAACACCAGAGGTGTGGTAAATGCTGTGATTTGGGTTAAAATCCTGCCCACAGCCCGAACATTATGGAAGATGAGAAATTCAAGGCAAGTCCTTTAAGAGCCTTCCCTGTGAGGTGATAGAATGATAATGCTGTTGGGGAAGAGTGTATGGTTGAGGTAAGATACCTTAATGTTTGGATGTGAAGTAAGGTTTGAAGAGAAGTTTCAAGATTTATACAAAGAGCTAGGAAAATAGATGGCCAGCTGGCCAGCAGATCTTCTAACTTTGGACTGGATTCCGGGGGAGCTCTGGTTGAGAACCTGCCACACCAAGGATGTGGTTCTGGTTGGTTTGGGTGCTTGGCCTTTCTTTAGTGGTCCTATTCTGAAGCTCTATCATGGGCCTATAGTCAGATAACCTTTCTCATGAGTTTCCCCTTCTGTGACACAAGGTAGGAATATAGACACCATTTTCTTTGGTCTATATAATTAACATTTAGAAGACTTTAAAAAATGTTCTTTGTCCTATGACTTTTGAGTAACATTGAAACAACATTCCTTTTGGGAATGTTGTCTATTGAGTGAGTTTGGAGCCCTGTCAGGTGACCCCAACAACCTTCCAGGGCTACAGCTGGCATGTTGGCCCATCAGTTCTGCATTTGGATACCCTTCATAGCTTGTATAGAATTCTTTAAGCTCAAAATTGAAAGGAACCTTGGTCATCTTGGCAAAAATCTTGACCTCACACCCAAATCCTTCCAGGCTTTTCCTGAGAAGTGGTTGAACACTCCTGGTGATGGGAACCGCAGGTCTTCTGATGACTGCTCCTTTGTTTTCAGATGCTCTAATTCCTAGAAAGTTCTTCTATTGAACTAAAATCAACCTCTATAATTTTTCACAAGGTGGTTTGACTTCTGGAGCAATAGAGAACTGAATCCTTCTCCAATCTGACAAGTCTAAGTATTTGAAGAAGGCTATCCTGTACCTCTCAATCTCTTCCCTAGGCTAAGCAGTCTCAGTTTTTCAATGTCACCAGTTTTTTCAACGGTTCTTCAAATGTCAAATTTCCTTTCACTATCTTGGCTGTTTTTCTCTTAAAGTACCGTATGTTGTCCTATTTTAAAGTATGGACACCAAGCATTAGAACAAAACCCTCCAGGTATTGTTTGATAGGCAAAATGTAGAGCAGAACATCCTCTCCATTTTCTGTAATCAAAGAAAATTGCTGGCAATTACACTCCTAGGATACTCTTTTTCCCATAAGCTCCTCTCCCACCGCCACTTAGCCTTCTCTATTCTTACCTCAATCTTGTCGTGATCGATTTCTTCGTTCAATAGAGATCTATTTGAGTGTGTTCAGTTAAGTATTCTGCTGCACGTTGGGCTTACAGAATGGGAGAAACCCATCTCTGCTATAAAGGCAGGTAGAGTCCAGTTGAGGCAAAATGCGAGAAAACCACACTGAAGGGACAGATGGATCAGAAGGAGCACTGACAGCACTGGAGGAAGGAAAGACCTGTAGTAGAACTAGAAGGTATTAACTGGATGGATTTCTTTTATCCAATGAATATTGCAGTCCATGCCAGTTGCTCTTGGCACTGAAGATACAGTAGTGAATGAAAGACTGTGCCTTCTCTCTTGGAGCTTACAGTTCAATAACAGGAGATGGAAGAACCCCAGATGATCTGTAACAGCCTTCATCTAGAACAGGGGTCTGGCCAAATCTGGCCAACCACCTTATGTAAAGTCTTAATGGAACAGAGCTATACTCAACTGTTTATGGTCTCTGGCTGCTTCCATGCTACATTAAGAGTTGAAAAATTGTATGCAAAGACCATATGGCTGAAAATACTTGCCCTGGCCCTTTAGGGAAAATTTTGCTGAAGTCTGATAGAGAATCAGATAAGGGAGTGGTGAGCCCTGGGGAGGGGGAGCATCTTCTGAGAGGTTGGTCAGAGGAAGCCATGCTGATGAGGACACATTTGAGCACAGACCTGAAGAATTGCTAGAGCGAGACCCATAGATGTCTGGGGGGAAGAATATTCTAGGCAGAAAGAAAAGCAAATCCAATGGCCCTGAGGAGGAATTAAGTTTGGTGTATCCCAGGGTACCTGCAGCTGCATGGGAGGAGGGGAATCCTAGATGGGGCCGGTGAGGCCTTGATGAGAGGACAGCCCTTACTTGGGGGACATGGGAATCACGGGTAGGTTGTGAGCAGAGCAGGAAGAGTCTTCAGCTGCTCCTACAAGAAGCTGTTGGGACCAAGGCAGGAGGGGAGGGCAGAGGAGAGAACATGGCAACCATGGGTCTGGGCTAGGGTAGTGATGCTACAGATGGCGACAGGAGTCAGATCTTGGACATAATCCGAAAGTGGCAACAGGATTTTCTGGTGACCTGGGCGGGGCGGGTAAAGGAGGGAAGAATCAGCAATAGTTTCATTTTAAAAACTTGATTTAAAAAAAACTTCAAACTCACAAAATTTGTAAGACTAGTTCAAGGAACACCAGTTATACCCTTTACCTAGACTTGCCTGTTAACATTTTACCCTGTTTGCTTCATTTGTCCCTTGTCCCCCTTTGATAGACTCCTATATGTATATACAACTTCATGTCTATAATACATACATGTGAATATATGTATGAAATTACCTTGAATCATCATATAATAAATTACTTCTATGGCCCTTTGCTCTAATGGCCACCTTGCTCTTAAATATATCAGCATATTTCCTAATGTGGATGTTTTCAAATAAAGAATAAATAACTTCTATGTGTTTAGGTATGTTTGTATATTTTGTCTGTACAAGTTGGGCCATAAAATTGGTTCAGAGTAAGTGGAAGTTCTTTTCTGTCTGCTCATGTTTTTCTCCTAGAAATCAAAGACCCACTGTGAGAATGGAGAAGATGAAAGTTTACGTGTTTGAGGAGAGAGGTCAGTCTTGTAGGAGGTAGCAAAAGAGATGAGCCAACAAAACCTAGTGGGTTACGGATAGCACCAAGGGCCCGCATGAGCTTAGTAGAGGTCAAGGAAGACCAAGATGAGTCACCTTGCTTGTGTTCTGTCCACCTACCTTCAGCTATCCCAGCAAAGAATGTCCACTCAGGTTGAACCAGGACCAGGGTTTTGCCAACAAATGTGGAGGAGGTGGGCAGGACATTCAGGGTTCATTCAAGCAGTGCCCGTGATGAAGGAGCTGGAATGGAAGCTGAGGAAGGAGGGACGTAAGGAAGTAATGGGGATAAACCCGAATGAAAAGGTGGGAGATCAGGGGATTACAGGTCCTGGTAGGGGAGGAGGGGTGGTGGTGATGGATTTGTCGGGATGGCCATTTGAGCTGGAAAAGGAGGGGGTGGGGTTTAGAGACTGGGCGCCTGCAGCTGGGCTTACATTCGGAGGAGACCGTTAGGTCCGTGTTCTGAAAGCTGTAGTATGGTGGCTGGTATCGTAGAGGCAGAAGGCATTGTGGGAACTCATGGGGCAGAACACTGTCCAGGTGTGATGTGGAAGGGAGCAAGACCAGAGAAGGCATCTCAGGGAGCCCACATCTGAGCAGTCTTGATATGCAGTATGCATTTGACTTTGAGGTTTTCATGGATCTGTTACTACCTTGAAATAGAGCTCATATGAAAAAAAAACCATTCCACCAAACATTTTATTTTCACTAACCAGTTTTGTTTCAGGTGTTCTTCAGCTCTTTTCTTCAGTTTGCTCTATGTCCCAGTTTCTAGGTTGTCACGTTTTATAATGTCTCCAGCATATTAGTGTTTGTGTTGTACACTTATGGTGGAGGAATTGCTCAGGTGAAGGGATCTTTTAATCTTTAAGAATCCTTAGTTGAATAAAACAGCACATTATACAAAGTGCTTTTTAGGGCCATGTGTTCACAAATGCTAAAAATAGAGAAATGCGGACTTTAAAAGAAGATGTGCCTCAAACTTGATGATTGAAGACCTTTGACACTGAGGCATATTTGGTCAAAGCCTTAGAGCGATACTTTGTTGTCTAAATAGAACTCAGCTAATCTCAGATCTTTATATTCTGTCCCACCAGGCCAGGTAGAGCTCTAATTCTTAAAAATTCCTGTTGAGCAACTGGAAGAGGTGCGGAGTAAGGTAGGCTTAGTTTACTTGGTTAACCCATTTCAGAGAACCTAAAAGAATGTTGTCATTGATTATAGAGAATAAGACCAGAGGTAAGATTCAATAAGTACACACTTACAACCAATTACTTTTAGGTTTTAATTTAATTTGGTTCTTTGCTTGAAGCCAAACTTTGTCCTAAACTAATGGATAGATTCTTCACTTGTGAAACTTTTAATTACTTAGTAGTTTTCTCAGAAGAGAATCAAGCTCCTGTTTTTTGCTTCATCATAATCCTTGGATAAAGGCAAGCAGGGTCCTTTTGAGAGATGAAGCTTTTGAAGGAAAATGCATATGTAATTGGTTGTGTGGTTTGGATGAGAAGGAAAGGGATTTAAAATTGGTGGGCCTCATTTAAGGTTTAAAATGTAAGTTTTAATCAAGCACAGATCTTAAAAAGCATAACGGTCACTGCCAATGATTGGTTGTAATATAGCTCAGAGAATGTATTGCAAACGTTAACTTATCTCTGGAGTTCCTTACTTTAGCCAGATCTAATTTAATACAGGTGAAAATATCCATTGAAACATGATACATTCAGCTAAGGTGTTCTTTTCTTTGCATAAAAACAGAATTAACACACCGAAATATCCTGGTTCTAATTGCTTGTTTTCCCACTAAAATAACCTACTTTTATAAAGTAATGTTGTTTGAGTTGTGTTCTTTAGAGCAGAAATGGAATCATTCTTTGTAAATCAACTAGGCTACAATCTTTTCCTTTCACGAACTTACAATAATGTACATAAAGGATGACCTATTCTTTGTTACCTTAAAGTGTCATTTCAAGATTTGTTCTTAAGTAACTGATTCCTAAGGTGTAAGACCTCATCTATTCAATGCGCGTCATTCAGTAGCCCTCCATTAAGCATGTGCAGTTCCACATCATGTGCTTGCTAATGGGGATGACCAAGTGAGCCCTTCACCTAAGTGAAACCCATAGTCTAGAGGACTGGTTTTCAACTGCGGACAGTGGTCCCCAGGGAGTATTTAGTAATGTCTGCGTATGTTTTTGATTGTCACAACTGGGATAGACCTCTAGCGAGTTAGAGGTCAGGGACGCTGTGAAACCTTTTACATTGCACAAGACAGTTCCTACAACAGAGGATTATCTAGTCCAAGAATGCCTGTAGTGCCAAGATTGAGAAACCTGGATTCTGAAGGAGCCTGTAACAGCTACAACAAAGTAAAAGTGCTAAAGCAGAGCTATCGTGTATAATATGCTCTCACACCTCCGAGGAGGCAGCATCTGATCTTGACCATGGTGGGAGGAGGTGGGCTTGTGTGGAAGACTTCCTAATCTGTGTTCTCTTGGTGGAGGCTTGAATGTGGAGTATGAATTTGCTTGAAGATGAAGTTAGGTGCATTTTCTAGTGGAGGAAACTTCCTCTGGAAGGTGCTAGAAGCTAAGAGGTAGTCTAGGATGACTGGGGAATTGTGTAGTTAGTAGTTCGTATAGCTGATCCATGTGAAAGTGACATGAACCAAAGCTTTGAATGCAGGTGAGGGGTCATGACGATGGTGAAGGTGTTGGATTGTCTAGATTGGTAGAGGATCACTGAAGAGTAAGCAGGGCTGTGACCTGCTTACATGGAGTCTTAGGTTCTCTTGACAGCTGTGTAGAACATGGTGTGGTACCGATTATCAGAGCCAGTTAATTGTCTAGAGTAAATGAGAGAGATGAGATGGGTGAAGAATCTTTTGAAGATCTTTAGAAGGCAGAAATGGCAGACATTTGTCACTAACTCACTGTGCAGAGCAAGGAGGGAGGGAGTCAGAAATGTCCCCGAAGCTTTTGGCTTAAGAGGTTGAGTGGTTGCTGGTGTCATTACTGAAGAACTCCACACCGGGAAAGATGGTAAACTCCAGTTGGGACTTAGTGCTGCTACCAGTGGGTCATCTGGTCAGGATAAAAGGTCTGGGAAAGGAAAGTACAGTTGTCCTGGAGTGCTCAGTGTCTCTGTAGAAGGAGAGGGATTTGGTGACAGGAAACTTAGGAACAAGGAGAGTCAAGACCTAAGACAGCCGTAGGTGGGTTCATGAAGGAAACAAAGGACTGACCAGAAGCAGAGGGGAATCGGAGTATTATCAGTGCTATAGACTGAATATTTGATCCTATGAAATCCATGTTTTGAACTTAATCCCTGATGTGGTAACACTTGGGGATAGGGTCTTTGGTAGGTGATGAGGTCATTTGGGCAAAGCCATTGTGAAAGAGACCCTAGAAAACTTTAACTCCCTCTGCCATGTGAGGGCATAAGGAGCATATAGCTATCCATGAACCAGGAAGTAGGTCCTCAGCAGACAGTGTTGGTGCTTTGGTCCTAGACTTTCAGGCCCTGGAACTGTAAGAAATTTCTGTTTACAAGCCACCCAGCCTATGGTATTGTTAGACAGTCAGGGCATCCAATGAGGACCGTTTCTGGGATGGTATGCTGCTTGGTGTCAAAGCATCAAAGAAGCTAGAAGTCCATTTATTTCGAGCCCATTGATTTGGACACCATAGAGGCGGCTGGTCATGCAGCAGGAGAACAATGGTGGTGGGACATGTCCAATTACAGTGAGCTAAGGAGGACCTAGGGAAGGTGGAGAACAGGAGACTGTGTAGTGCACTTTGAGAAGACTTGGCTGAAGATGGACAGCATGTTAGAGGGGAGATAGCAGTGCTTAAGGCTGGAGTTGAAGTGGGCATGTTTACCTAGAGATGCAAGGCCAGCAGTGTTTTATTTATATTTTAAATAGTTGTCGATATTGCTATTTTTAAGAGATTAAAATTGTTTCTAAGATTACTGAACCATCAACGTCTGCTAGACATAATACCAAGGGCACAGAAAGGATATAGACTCTATTGAAAACATTGAACATCTCCGTTTCCTTACAACAAAAGAGACATTCCTTTTAGATTAGATGGACCTTGGATGGGAAAAGAGTTCACAGCCAGAGACTGGTGGCTGAGTGAAGAGGGGGTTTGGTTCTTCACAGTTCGGGTTTGGGGGAAGGATACAGAAGGACAAAGAGGGAAACTGAATTGCAGCAGGCTGCAAGATGGAGAGTGATGTCTGAAAACTCTTACTAGTTTTAGAAATGGAATGAAAAGCCCAGACTGGAGAGTAACTTCCTGCTTGGCATGCTGAAAACTTAATTGTAAGTGCATGTCTGGCTGTGGGAATGCTGTCTGGTAGGAGATTCTACTGAAGCATCTTCAGCTGAAATGAGAGAGAGTGTGCGAGAAAGAGAGCAAGGCTCCCATGACCACATGCCCAGCATGCAGCTGCTAATTCTGTGATCCCTTACGGTGTATTTCTTTGTTACTCGCCTATAGTATTCTGCTTATTTTGTTCACCAATCTTTGTTAGTATTCTTCCACTGAGTTTTTAGGTTCTAATTAATGTGATATGTTCCATATCCCAGTAACTTTTCATACTTAACATCACTCGGTGAGGTGCTTGTTACATAGTAGGCGGCCAACAGATATTTGAAATTGAACTGAAATCTACTCGTGAAAATGCAGAATACAAAAGAGGAGAAGCAATCCAGGTTTGGTAAAAATGTATACATCTGGTATTTTTACTGGTGTGATTTAATTCAAAGCCTATAAAGCAAGCATCTATGTACTCGTTCAGATCTATTGTCATTAAGAGCTTCAGGATCCATTTATTGGGCATGATTTGAATTCTCCAAATTAAATTCAGGCTGTAGGAATGGAGTCCATTGAATTGAATTCCTAACTGAATCCCTAGATTCAAAGAGCAGCACTCTTGCTTTATTTATAACTTCTCCTTAACTGGTCCATCTCTAAAATGGGCCAAACATTACCTGCTTTACAGGGATGATCTAAAATGTAAATTAAAATGAACATTTGTGTGCTTCCTTTGGAGTGAGGGATTTTGGAAAATAAACCTAAGTATTTTGGAAGACACTTAAGGGAGTGTTTTTTTTTTCTTTTTTGCATGTTGATAGTGGAGAAACAATGGTAACTCTTCGTCCTCAGTCGGAGAAAAATTCAAAAGTTATCTATGGTGATAGACTAAAAATGACTAGATATTTTGAACATAATGAATCTATTATATTCAATATCTTTTTAAATTAGGTTGAATGTTTTGAAATCATTTTTAATAGGTCAAAAGTCGAGTATTAGCAATTTCCTCTTCAATCTAACACAGAAGCTACATTCCTCTGAGAAACCGACCTTTTGAATCATAACCTACTAACAGAAATGGTGGCCTTGTGTGTATTTTCCTGTAAGCCATTGGCCTGAAAAGCATCCTCTAGCATGGAGATATTTTTTTATGACTTTAAAATCCTTGACAGAAATTTAAATTGTGTAATTCCCCTATAAGTTGGGGAACAGTGGGTCTATTTTTTTAAGGTAGACTAAAGTTGGATTAGGTTAACACTTTATATAAGCAAAGCCACAAGCATTGTCTAAACCCATGGTAACGTTTATTTGGAAGTTAGAAATGGCTTTTAGAGTGTCCATTAAAAAAGAACAACCCTTATCTTAGTAGACAGTCTCTTTTGAGAAATACTATTATTTTTTATTCATTAAATAGAACAAATCAAGTTCCAAATGCCATATTGAAATTACTGTGCTTTTGGTGTTTATTATAAGAATAAAAGAGTCTGGTCTGTCTTTCTTTTTGCCTTTGAGTGGAGGTTTGTAGAGGAAGTCAGGCATTATTTTGTTTATAATTAAAGACTCTACTAAAGCACAATTTGAATAAGCAACTTTAATTAATCAAGGGGAAAAAACCCAACAACCTTCTACACCCATATTTTGGTTTCTAAGAATGAGTAAAAAGGGTTTTCTTTTTTCCCCTTTGAGGTTAGAAGCAGGTCAGGTCAGTAATTGGAGCTGGCTAGTCATCAGCTGGTTTGACCTGCTAGGCTAGAATTTTCTTTACTACGGGAAAGTGTAATCAGAAAACCAGATGTATCCCCGTCTTAAGACTGGAGCATAATGAAAAACAGGCAATTCATTTATTTGCTCCAAGCCTTCAGATCTTCATTCAGCCATTTGGGGCTTGACTTTGCACCGGGCTGGGGGACTACAGTGGGAGGCATTATTTAACTGGATCCAAGTCCCACGATGCAGAAATTGAGATTCAAATGCCCATGTCGTCTCAAATCTCCCATTTCCTTCAAAAGTTGATAGCTATTACGTGTCTTTTTTTTTTTGCCTGAAAACAAGGCATAAGTGAGAGACTTAAAGCTAGAAGCCTGTCCACTGAAGGCTTATTCTGATCATAATAGCCTTTTCCTGAGGTCCTATAGATCCCATATTCATGGTTGGGGTGGGGGAATCAGCCAGCATGTCCTTCTGAGCAAGTGTGGGGAGGGGGAAGGGAGTGAATAAGCACATTCAATATCTTGTTTTCATGACACAAACTATCTGATTCTGTATTCCGCTCTGTACACTTATTTGTCCTACTTTCCTCCTAAAGCTTCCCATGTGTTCCCCGGTTCCATTCGCTATTAAAATTCATCTTTGTATCCTTGTCTTCTGAAAAAAGGAGGTCATCGAAAAGTGTTTCTACCAAATTTTTGTAGGCAGTCTTGTATATCCTGATACTGCTAATGTTTTATAGACCGGTTTGAACTGTTTTCGGCAATAACTGTTCAAAGGCTCTAACAAATGAGAACAGCATTTATTGGAAGTACAAATGAATAAAGAATTCAATTTATGAAGCTATTGGTCTAGAGGAAAATGTTTGACCACAATTAAGGAGGATTCCTTACCACAAACTGCAGAAGAGCCTCTTCTTTAGATTTCTGAAAGGCACTTCATGTAGGGTGAAATGGACAGTCCGGTTCTCTTAACTCTAAGTAAATTTTCAAGGAAGTTAGGTCAGAAAATGATCTGAAGACTCATGATGCCTAAGCATCCTATATGTATGAGTCAAAACTGGAATTTTGCCTAGGATACAGAAGAGAAATCTGGGATTCTTTAGTTTCTGACTATAATTTGGTGAAGGTGTTGAAGGAAATAAGTAAAGCCTGGTGGAATCTTTTCTTTTATGTGGTTTGGATATGGTTTAAAGAATTGAGGGGAAGATGGGCTATAGAGGTCCAAATAAGAGATCCATTAAAAAAAAAAAAAAAAAACAGTTGCTGAAAACATGTATTCTCTTTGAATTATCTCACTGAGACATTGTAAATATTTTGTTTTTTGGAGCACTTGAAGCACTATACATGAGTATTTGTGCATACAGTAGGTATCTGATCATGAGAAGGTTGGGATGATCTATCTTGGTCTTCCAAACGTCTTGTCCCAGGCACCGTTCCTGGAAACACAGAAGAAAAGCTGAGGAGAGTTGAAACCCCTTCATCCTTCCCATTTTTTCTAGAGTCGAGAACCTCGCTGCTTTTCCCTAGATCCGAGGTAGGAGGGGGGGTTCTCTCTGCAGGACTGTTGAAGACTTTAGTCACAAGATAAAATAATTGCTGCTAACTTGGATTGTGACTGTATAGAATTCTGTTTTTGAAATTCTGTGGCAAGGAGGGAAATGGAAATACTTCGGATCTGTGCTCTCCGCATGGCTTGGGCACTTAGAATGAAGGGGAGAAATACAGCAAACCCTCTAGATGCCTGTTGGTTGATGTCCGCTCTCCTCTCTGAGCAGGTATATGCTGTTCCTACAGAACACCCACTCAGCCTGACCTTTTCTCTGCTTCCTCTTTTCTGACTTTTCAGTTCCACCCCCAGTCTTTCCTGCACCGAACTACGGACAGGTGGGGGAATGGTGGCTCTCAGCGGCTGTCTAGGAATCGGTTCTCCATTTAAGGTGCTGGGTAAGTAAACATCCTGCTTGCGTGGTAACACTGGCTTCTTCCAGAGAAACCTTTCAGCTAAAATGTTTGGACCAGCCCTGAAGAACTTAAAAAGGAGCATTCTGCAATTTCAAAATGTAAATTTTGAGGTTTTCTTAAGTAATTCTGTATTCCTGTATGGGCTTAAAGCAGGAATATCTTTGAAAAATGGTTATTATAAACTTGAAGGATGACCAAGTAGAAATAAAGATGGAGAAAACGCACTCCTCAATACTACAATGATGCGTGACTTAATCTTAAAGATTAATCCTGCATGAAATTAACAGCTTATGGAAAAATAGACCTTTTTATATGCAGAAAACTAACCAACAAAGTGAAATTCTTTGCTTTAAGGTTTGTTTGGTCAAAAGTTTATTCCTTTAAAGAGTGTATTTGCGTGTAAACTCATCTTTAAAGCCTGTGCACAGCAAAGTAAGGAGAGATCAGATTCTATATTACTGCTTTGGGAATGGAGAATAGTGGTTGCTTTTTCTAACTGGAAATTTCCTTTTTACCTCTAGAGGGTCCGGAGACAGAGGTTTGATACTTCTATCAGTACCATTTCTGATTCAGGCAACCTTTAATATTTTTAATTCTATTGTAATTGACCTTTGTATCCTTTGATTCCCTCCTCACCCCCTTCTCAGGCTTCAGATTCCTGGAAAACCACAGAAGGAAAATGCAATGGGGATCTTGGGAGCAATTGGGTTAGGATCCACCACCACAGCTGCTCTCTGGGGCTCCGACTTAGGGACTTCGGGAACTGGGTGGAACAGCAGTTTGGGGTGTTCTGTTAGCGATTGAGAGGCAACAGGTTGACCAGCTCACTCTACCAACCTCTGTGTGAAATGTAGCTTAAATAACCGATGGAAAATTCTTAAACATTGACCGGGTTGTCACATGTTTGCACTTGGATCTATGGAAGCACCAATTCAGAAAACATTACTCACGCTTGTCCTAAACCTTGGGTTTCTAGGACTTGATAAAAGCAGTATTTCTAATGTATCTTTTTGCATAGAGACCTTATGGGATTCAATGTGGAGTCCTATTTTAATGTTTCAAGGTGTCGACATTTTCTGTTAAGCAGATGGGTGTATAGAGCTTTTCATAGGTAGAAAATCGTTAATTAGGGGTTATATCTTTGCAATGTGGATGGAATCTATTGAGTCGTGGTGGTATTGTTTTGTCTTCTTTTTTTGTAGATTTTTGAGAGCAAGCAAGAGTGGGGAGAGGGGCAGAGGGAAAGGGAAAAGCAGACTCCCGCTGAGTGCAGAGCCCCATGCAGGGCTCGATCCTAGGACACTGAGATCATGACTTGAGCTGAAGTTAGATGCTTAACTGACTGAGCCACCCAGGCACCCCTAGAATCTATCAAGTCTTAAACAGTATCAAAACTTATCCATGCAGATGAGAACTCTCCTTCAAATACCCTTCTTTAGAAGATTCGGAATTTGATGACTCTTACTCAGATCTTGTCTTGGAATAGCTTTCAAGAGTCCATTTATGAACCAAACAACATAATCCATCTACATCTTTTAGAGTACAGCACTTATTTCAACCAAGTAGCATTACACAGCTCGATTACTGCCCTTTATTCACAAAACTTGGCTCTGAACGGCCATTGTCTTTTCCCCCCTTCCAGAAATAAAACCGGAAGTGTGAAGATTGTCCATTACTGATAGTATTCCAAAGAAAGGCTTCGGAAATGATTCAAAAGGGGAATTCAAATATGGAAATGCTTTTGAGTAATGGCAGCATCACGGGAATGATATGGTCATGAAGCCACAAGTGTGGATGTGCATACAGCTCACTTGCCAGGGCTCCTGGGGAGGGTGGATTTTCCTCAATACTCAGGGAGGGGCACTGGAGTAGCAGAAGGGGGTGGGGCCCCATTGCATTCTAGGCCAGTGCCCAGGGACCTAGCATGGCCAACCTGAGACCCTGCACAGGGATGCTGGGGGAGCTACCCCAATGCTGTAGGACCTCACTGGGGACGTTCTAGGCATCCCACTTGTGCAAACAGGGGACCTGGGTGCAGGACTCCTGGTGGCAGAAACTAGTTTGAGCTGCTGGCTCAGCTGTGGACCAAAGAGAATGCCTGGTGCTGGTCTGGACTGACCTTTGTGGGGCTCCCCAGGTGGCCAGCCTGCAGGGAACCCACCCCCAATTTTCCTAATAAGCTCCAAGTGGCCACTTCACAGGGGGCAGCATGGGCTTATCTGTAAATTCACTAGATTGAGTGGCAAGTCCTAACTATCCCTGGCTCTGTGACCTTGAATAAGTCCCTTTATCTACCTAAGTCACGGCTCCTTAATCTGTAATGCCACCAAACAAATCCTAGACTTTTTGCACTCTTAAGAGGTTCTTACACTTTTGCTGTATGATTAAGGACCTAAGAATTCTCCATACCATTGATTGTTGTTTCAGAAACTCGCGTGTGTATGTGAGTGAGCATGTGTGCAGGGGTAGTCTCTTAATACAGCACCCGATCCATCATCTATCTAGAAGATGAATACCCAGAACATGTGAGATCAACCTAGGTAAACCAGTGTACCTTTACTGTTTGTGGAAGCAATTTGAAATTACACATTAGCTTTCTTTTGTCTTTAAATTCCTATCTCCATGTCTTTAGGTTATCAAATAGTTGGGGGGCAAAAAACTGAAAAGCTCAAGGGCGCCTAAATGAGTTACAGGCACCTCTTCTATACGTAGACTCTTTCAAAGTTTCCACTTTAATGAGTCTTTTATGGAGTTTTGTATGCGGCAACTTTCTCCACACATCATATAGATTGTTATTTCTTTTTTTGAAATATGCCTGGATTGCACACCCTGACATGCTTATAAACTAAATGCAGAAATAATAATTTCATGCATTGCATCCGCAACTGATTTCCACTGTTTAACCTCACACACATTGCTCTCATTTCCACTCTTCACAAGACATTTGTTCTTTTCACTGTTCTCTACTTTAAGTGGATGAGGTTCATCTGGTTTGTTGATGTTATAAAATATGGAATTCTCCTATTAATGGTTCTGAAATCATACGGGAGTACTTTACACCATGTCTTTGCCATGATGCAGCATTACCTTGTATCATACAGAATGAGTTAACATGATATTAAATTACTCCTTTTTATGTTATTCACATTTAAAAAAAAATTTTCAGGGGACTTTTGTCTTCTTATCTGTGAAGTGTGCAATTGTCGCTGAAAAAGGAAACCTCGTAATATTTGCTTGGAGCTTGACTTTTACGTAAAATTATGGAGATCAACGTATTTACTCAAGGGTTTGAGAGCAGGGATGTCAAAAAGTAGCCTTGGAAGACATTAGATGATCTCGTTTGATCCATCTAGTCAGGTTTCTTTTAAGCCTACTGACCTACTTTGTCTATCAAAAGGTTCTGAGCTTTTCTGAATAGTGTCAGTGGGCTTTTCTCAGATAGTAATTTTGCCTAAGATAATGCGGGTCAGGGATTCATTAGCTAAGTGAAAATCAGCAGATTATCTTGGTTAAATTCTTAGCCAGCTTTGACCTAATATATTTAAAGATAACCACAACTTCATCTAGGAGCCAATTTCCTATAATTGCCCTCATTTTATTCCTATTAAAATCTTCATGGTTAGTAAACTATTCAAGGCCAGAATACCAGTTTTCAAATGCAAGTGTGCACCAAGTGCCATGGAGGGCTCCTTGGCTTGGTAAAGCAGGCACGGAGTCCTGTCCCTGAGTTTCTGATTCAGTGTGCGGGAGAGGGCAGGAGACTGCATGTCTAGCAAGTTCCTGGGTGATGCTGCTGTTGGTCCAGAGCTCCTACTCCAGAAACCACTGGGGTGGACCAGGAAGGGAGACTGCAGGGCAAGCTACCCCTCACTCTTTGAACATCGTTTCTACTTTAACTTAAAATAAGAGTCAAGATTCAAAAATGCCAACAGCTGGATTCAAATCTAAACCAGAACTTAAGGATACAGATCTAAAAACGGTAAGTTGTTAGGAAAATAGAATCTCCCTTTAATTTCCCTTCCCCATAATCCTACTCCCTGCCCCTGCTCAGAGAACTCTCCAGAGCCAGAGACTCTGAGAGTTGGAAGAGCAGATGGAACAAAACCTTTGAGCAAGCCTAATCAGAACAAATGAGGGACTTCAGAGGAAAGCACACAGGATCCAGCACAGGAGGCTGAGCCTCGACTCTTGCACTGAATTCCTCAAGTCTTGAGAAATTAAGGGATCTAGTAAGGATACCCCCACCTTCCCTTAGAAAGGAAGGAAATAAACTTAAATGGTGGGGTTTTACAGTTGAGCATTCAACTGAAGCCCTGTATACATGTGCAAGATGACCGTCTAAAGAACCTAGGCGGCTTCTGGGCCTTTACCACTCTAAACTGTGTTAAATTTGTTTCCATACCTAGAGGAAAGGGTTTGTTAGGCAATTGGCCATGATCGAGAGACTACAAAAGTCTGTGATGGACTCCGAGAGTCTTACAAGCATGTATGGGTAGCATCCCTCTAGAGAAGAGCGGGATGCTAGCTGAGTCGCCACTAGGAAATGTCACCGGCTTGATGCTGATGGAAGGGAGTTTCTTAGCCAAGCGGCCTCCAGTGTTGTGGTCTCGATGGCAGACCCCATCTCTTCTGTGCGTGGCCATCTCGGTGCATCTTTGTCAGATGTTGTTAAAATACTCCACTCTCTTAACCCCTTGGTTCTGAGTCTGCTCACAAAACAACATTCTGATCATAGTCTGGCTTCCCATTAGGTCTGCCGACTTCCAGTGTTCTGGTTTCTGCAACAGTGAATTCTTGTAGTTGATGAGTAAGTTGGCTTATGACCTAGAACAAGCTCAACACAATCCTCTCAGGTCCCGATACAATAATTCTTGGTATCTCAGAGAAGAGGCCCCTGATTACGACTTGGTTTTTCCTATAGCTTAACCACTGGGACAGAATGTGCTGGTCCTGCTGAGTGTGTGTGGCAGTTTTATTTCTCTGAAATTATTAAATTGGCATTCTTGCTTTATACTAGTCTAATGAGCTTGGAAAATGTGCTTCTGCCCCCGAATAGATGCTTGTAAAGCTGAGGGCCAAATCTCGGACAGTGGTAAATCCTCCAAGTCCTTAATGCCTTGCCTGGGGCCTTTGGGAGCCAGACGGCTGGCCTGGGTCCTCACTGGTAATAAGCAGACATGACTGCATGGCGAGCGTCAGCATTTAGTTTGCTTCATAGATCGGCTATTGTTATAGCACAAATTATTGAACTCTCTTGGGAGGTTCAGATAATGGGTCCAATATCTGTTCTGACTTGGAATTCAATAAACTTCATAATATAATGTAGGTCTTGACTAAATCTCAAGGGAGAAAATGCTCATTTAAGACACTAAAGATTTCTGCCAATGCGTGACTTACACTTACTGACCAACTGCGCTCGAGTTCACGGCCATCCTTCCCTCTCACGCACCACACTGTGTCCCTCTCCTTTAACGTTCCCTACAGCTCCAATTTTGTCTCCACCTTCCTTCTCACCAGATTTGGCTTTGTGAGGATGCCGTCTGTCCCATCGCATGGGACCCCGCTCTCAGAAGCGCCCTGAGCTTCGCTGGATGCTCTGTCAGGGCCTTGAAATTCTTCGTATTCTCTGCACAAGGGCCTATATACTGGGACCCCCAAAAGACCACCTGTGTGTCCTCGACCTCAAAATCCAGATCTGGATTTCAGAAGTCACCTGTGAACTCCCAGATGGAGTCTCTAGAACTATCGAAAGGCCATCAGCACCTAGATGATAACACTTCAAAACAGGCATTAAATTCCTTTCATCGGCCCAAGAAAGTATTTTCCAATTCAGTGGGAAGAGAGCTCATTCAGACACTCGGAGTTCAAGCCGGAAACTTCGTGTTCCTCACGCCTTCCTTTCTGGCCGGACAGTTCAGTCAGTGGGCCCAAGGATTCCCCGTCCTGACCTGTACCCATGGCGTCTCTTCCCGATCCTATGACCCCTGTGTCCTGTTCACTTGGGTGTCCTTGGTGCCACTGTCCCTGGGGTTCCATTCCACCCACCACCGTCTTTTCGAAAAGGCATCCCTGGCAACCTCCCTTTCCTGTTTAAAATACATGCAGATAAAGTCCCCATCCTTTCTGCAACCGTGTCCACGTGTAACCATTGCCTTTAGTTACAGTTTGACCCTTTCACATGGATGTCTCTGCTCAGGCTATACCAAACTAGCGCTGATCTTCTAAAATTGCTAAAATGCCCATGTTCCTGTGGCTGTTGGCCTTCACAAATGCTATCCCTATGGCCTGGCATGTCTTTTTCCCTCCCTCTCTCTGTCCAACTGCATGGTGTTCTACACTCTCCCCCGACCCCCCAAAATGAAACCTACCTGTGGCTTTTATTCCAGACCTTCTGACCTCTGAGATAAGAGCAGTCTTGTAGCCTGGGCCCCCAGACCCCCGCATTCATGATTTCATCAGCCTACTTTTCATTGAACGAAAATGCCCCACTAGAAAGGGCTGTCCCTTAAAGCAGGCGGTCTGATTCATTCAGCCTCCCAACTGCTAACACGTCATAGGTGTTTGCGAAGTGATCTTGGACTGAAGGAAGAACCAGTGGTTATAGCAGTGGTTATCTGGCATTATACTGGAAGTAGCTTCGATACAGACTCCTCCCCTTAGTAACTGATCTTGGATTCAGCATGTCGCTCCATGCCTCAGCATTCTGCTCTGTAAAATGGGTACAATGATACCTACATCAAGAAGTCGTAAGGATTTTTTTTTTTTTTAAGATTTTATTTATTTATTTGACAGAGAGAGACACAGCGAAGAGAGGGGACACAAGCAGGGGGCGTGGGAGAGGGAGAAGCAGGCTTCTCGCGGAGCAGGGAGCCCGATGCGGGGCTCGATCCCAGGACCCTGGGATCATGACCTGAGCTGAAGGCAGACGCTTAACGACTGAGCCACCCAGGCGCCCCAAGAAGTCGTAAGGATTAGATCACACAGGAAAAAAGAAGCATGCCATAAATATTAGCTATCATTGTGGCTTACAGATATTATCACCTAAAACCCCAAAGTTCCTGAGAACAGAAACCATATAAAATTTGTCTCGCATTGTATCTAGTATTACTAATATCTAGTATTAGTATGCTTTCCTATACCTAATTAAATGATTGTATTTTCTGTTTTCTTTCCATAATTAAACATACTTGCAGTGGCACCATTTGAGAATGGCAATGCATTCATTCCTTCTTCCCTCCTCTAATCCACAAATCTCTGTTGAGCATACACTATATGCCAGACACTGGTTTAGGTGTTAGAAGGAGCTAGAAATAAGCCCAGTAGTGTCCATGCTGTTGTGGGCAAAAACTTCTACCCTAGTGGAGAGATGAAATGGTTTTACTAAAATGAGCAGTAAGCCCAGTAGTATGAAAAAGGGATGAAAAGCACAAGCTAGAGAATTCACATTTGTTTGGTTCTGGAAGACTCGTCCCATTGTGGAGTCCTTCTGAGTGGCTGCTCACTCCGCGAGGGCAGATACAATGTTTCACGCTTCCCCACATCCTGCTATAATGTCCAGAATGTCCCAGTGTTCCCAGCTTACTGATGGATTTGGAAGTATTAAACAGAAGGCGAGAAATAAAAATGAACAAAAGCTCAGAAGTCATCCTGGGTTTGGTGTTGGATTCCATCTCTGTGATGATGTGGCTAAAGGATCTAAAACTCCCCAAATGGGAAGGTACTTTGTCCCTTTTCCTTACTAAGTCTCCAGTGCCTAAAACTGTATCTGGAACCTAGTAACCATTCAATTATCATTTGTTGACTGAATGGAAGCAGGAATTTGGAAGCCCAAAGAATATAAAGTGTTTCTTAGAGTAGTATGTGCTATTAAAACTCTTTGCATGGTGGAGGGACAGACAGATCCAGGGTTTTAATTACACAAACCCTGAGGTGGTCTTAATGGATTCATAGACCCTAGGGTCAGGAAGGCCATTGATGTGCAAACTGTTAGAGTAAGTCTAGAGAGAGGTGGGACTTGGACTGTGGTTCATGTGGCATGGGGAGGGGGGAGATGGGGGAAGACCTATTTTGAAAGCACCTTCACCTTTCCTCCTCCTGTGGTCTGATTACATCAGACGACGAAATGCAAATTTAAAATGATAGGAAGGCTGAAGACAAGCAAAGTCAACACGTGGGCTGATGGAAAGACCATGGAAATGTTGTGGTGAAACTCGGGAAGCAGATCCCTACCCCTGATAGGAGTGGTGGTTTTTTTGGAGGCTGCGAGTAGGGGTGATGACGCATACCTGGCCTGGTGTACATGATGGAGCTGTACTGGTGTTTTAAGGTGGTGTCCTTGCCTTTTGGTTATGGCCTGGCACCCCCAACCAGAGCAGTGACCAGCCTTTCTGTCACTTTAAACTTGGTTTTCTGTTACTTTTAATATTCCCCTTGCCTGTAGCCATATCTTACCTTTCCCTCTGCTTCTTGCTCAAGGTACACCTATTTCTCCACTCTGACCTAGATTGTGGTTTGTTGTAGGAAGAAAGTAATATCTATACTAATATGCATGAAACCTATCTGTCTTGTCCATTGCTGACATATGCTGGGCCAGAAAGTTTCTCCAATCATCTTCTTGTTGGAAAGTAAAAAGCAGAAAAGAAAAGGTGTCTTGAAGATATACTACTATAAAGCCATTTGGATAGAGAATGGCTGGAACGAATCAAGAAATCAACGTATAAAAGACATGGAGCTTTCGTTTGGGTGAAGGATCTGGGTCTGGTGGCCACAGAATAAGAATGAGTGAACTGCTGTGAACTGAAGGTGCCCTTCTGTGTGTGTGTTCCCCAACCCCCCAATATCCTCTGTTGAAACCCTAACCTTCCATGGGCTATTTGGAGATGAGACTTTTGCCAGGTAATTAGGGTTAAATGAAGTCAGGGTGGGATTATGGACCTTTAAAGAAGAGAACATATGGGGCATTTGGGTGGCTCAGTCGTTAAGTGTCTGCCTTCGGCTCAGGTCATGATCCCAGGGTCCTGGGATCGAGCCCCGCATTGGGCTCCCTGCTCAGTGGGAAGCCTGCTTCTCCCTCTCTCACTCCCCTACTTGTGTTCCTTCTCTCACTGTGTCTCTCTCTGTCAAATAAATAAATAAAATCTTTAAAAAAAAAAAAAAAAGAGAGAGAGCATAGAGGAAAAGTCATGTGAGAGTACAGGGAGAAGGTAACTGTCTATAAGCCAGGAAGAGTGTTCTCCCCAAACCCAACAGTGCTGGCACCCTGATCTCAGACTTCCAGCCTCCAGCACTGTGAGAAAGTACATTCCTGTTGTGTAAGCCCCTCACCTGTGAGTCTGTGGCATCCAGTTACCGCAGCCCAAGGAGATAGACACCATGACCTCATTAAGAGTTTTCCGTGCTGCTGACCCTAATCTGCCTATAGGAAATCCTGTTTTTAAAGTTGATAGTGGTATGGGGTCTGCCTGCTCTGTGGGTCTATTTTGCAACCTTTTAAGAGTATCTGAATTTTCTACCGAATTATCCCAAATGGAAGAAGAGATTATAAATACATTTATTCAGCAACTATTTGATACCTTCTCTAAATGAAGCAGTGTGCATCCCTGGGGGTGCATCATGGGCAAAACAATGTCTGCCCTCCTCAATCTTACAGTTGAGTGAGGTGGAGGTCCTAGCCAAAAGGAACAGGTTTCTTTGAAGTAGGAGTTTCCTTTTATAAATTCACATCAAGTACACTTATGCTTGGTTTAAAATACTGTACTTGGAGGGACTCCCCATTCACAAGCTCAATTTATGCAAGAAAGAGCAAAAACGCTATCTTCTACAAATTTGAGGACTTCTTGAATGACCTTGACCTCAGTGTTGGATTTCTCTGTCCTCAAACCCCTCTCCCCCCTTTCTACACCTGTGTCAAGGAGAGCTTGAGAGTCAAAGTGTTAGAAATGGAAGACCATGTTTGTATCAGATTTTGCCACCTATCCTGAGGGTCATTGTGCCCTGGACAGACCCAGCTGACTCTGGGCCTCCATATCCTACTTTGTGTGTGGGCACCTTCCCTAGACCACCCATGGTGTCTGCCTAGAACCATCTGCAGCGGTCTGCCCCTGGGCTTCTGACCAGCGTTTTGGATCCAGAGAACTCTTCTACTGGCTACTAGCCAGCCTGGAGAATCTAATCTTGAGAAATTTTTTCTTGCGTGGTTGCAAGAATATTTTGATACATTGGGTGTTCCGTATCTTTGGAAACAAAATGCTTGGATTTTGCTAGAATATGACCTTGTGCAGCCCTTAAAAAAATAGGTTCGACCCACACAACCAACAGGATCTGATACACAGGGAGAAAAACAAAATACAAGTTAATATCCTATTAAAACCAACACGGATGTTTTTCTCCTCAAATCTTCTGGGATGCTGTGTTATGTTTATCTTAGGACTTAGATTCCTCTGATGTACAAATAATTCAATTTCTCCTCTTCAAATTTGTTGAGCACCTCTTATGCACCGGGGACTGCTCTGGTCATCATGAATACTTTGGGAGAAAGTCCCTGTCACACAGGGCTCCTGTTCTAGAATGGAGGAACAGAGGGGCAGTGATGGGTGGGGGAAGGGGGCTTGGTGGGTTGAGGTGGCCTCCGATCTAATGTCATCACCTGGTCACATAAGGAGCTTTAAAACGTTTCTGAGGTTGAGCAGAAAGCCAAGCATGGTCCATTTGGCTGGTTTCAGTCAGTTAATGAGATTTTGAGTAGTGTAATGACTGGTCACCCAACATTAGTAGTAAAATTAAATTTGAAGAAGGGTCAGACCACAGACTACTTTTATTTTTATTTATTTATTTATTTATTTATTTATTTTAAAGATTTTATTTATTTATTTGAGAGAGAGAGAGAATGAGAGACAGAGAGCACGAGAGGGAAGAGGGCAGAGAGGGAAGCAGACCCCCCGCTGAGCAGGGAGCCCGATGTGGGACTCGATCCCGGGACTCCAGGATCATGACCTGAGCCGAAGGCAGTCACTTAACCAACTGAGCCACCCAGGCGCCCCACAGACTACTTTTAAAATGACTTTCTTGGGGCGCCTGGGTGGCTCAGTCGGTTGAGCGGCTGCCTTCGGCTCGGGTCGTGATCCCAGAGTCCTGGGATCGAGCCCCACATCGGGCTCCCTGCTCAGTGGAGAGCCTGCTTCTCCCTCTCCCTCTGCCTGCCTCTCTGCCTACTTGTGCTTTCTCTCTCTCTGTCAAATAAATAAATA
Organism: Neomonachus schauinslandi; assembly: GCF_002201575.2. Lineage (NCBI taxonomy): Eukaryota > Metazoa > Chordata > Mammalia > Carnivora > Phocidae > Neomonachus > Neomonachus schauinslandi. The sequence goes on from NC_058405.1 coordinate 6,218,358, forward strand.
AAATCTTTAAAAAAAAAAAAAGACTTTCTTTTTTATTAGAGCACTTCTGTGAAATATAGCTAAGAAATATTTGAGTCTAAGGGAATTCTCTTTCCTGCCACCCCACCCTGGGGGCCACCTACTCCAGTTTCCATTTTGCAGTATTTGTTAAGCAGTTATTTTTATGTGTTGCTGATGCCCCAAACACAGCTTTAAATAAAACAACAAGGAACCTCTGAAAAGCCCTGAATACAAAAATAAAATATTCTCTGTGTACCTTCAGGTAGATTTGCTCGGCCACTGAGGGAAGTGGACTTCAAAATGAGATCATCTGCTTAGCAACCCTAAAAAACAAAGTTCTCGCCCTGCTGAAACAGAGAAGTAAAAATCCGGGCCATTTTAAGCCAGCGGGAGGACGGCCAGCAAGGGCAGGACTCCTGAAGGAGTGTGACAGGCGTTGGTCATAGCAACAGCAAAGGAATCCCCACCCCAGGGTGTGTGCGGTTCACAAACAAAAGTGCTGCCCTGTAGCCTTCTAGAGGGGGAAAGTCTGGTCTTTTATCTGCAAGTTCCCCGGGCACTGGGAGGGCCAAACAAAAACTGGGCTTTTTTTTTTTTTTTTCCTGTGCTTACCCTGTCTTGCTGGAAGGGGCCCTTCCTTCAAATTGCTTTCCTTTCCTGCCTCTAAGTCCGGACTGCGAGTTTGTCCCCACTCTGCCCGTTTGCAGGTGTATCACTGCGGTACTCAAATTTGTCAAATAGACGAATTTGCCAGTGGACCGAGAGCCTCCCCTACACCCCATTCCTACCCTACCAGGGATGGGACGAGGGTGTGTGGCATGTGGGACTCATGGATTCTGATGGGTTCCATTTTTATCTTTTCCGTGGAAAGAAACCAGCCACTTAGCGAAGCACTGAGCTCGGGTTAAATGAGAACCCCCGAAATAAGATCATTAAGAGCTGCAGTTGGAACCCTGTGTCAGTCCTGTCCAAGGATGGGGATTCATGGCCTTTGTCATTGCTGCCGAGTTCCGCTTCTGAAGTGCCCAGTTTGCTTTTGATAAGCTGGAAGTGCATTGTCGTGCTTGAGTGACCTCCTCAAAGGGAAACCATGGAACTCTCCCGCCTTAATCCTAACCTGTCCCCAGCACCGGATCTGCTCTTGGCTCAGGGCTGCGGGCACACAGTATCCTCTGAACTCTCTGGGCTGGCCCCGGCCCGTGCACCGCCCCCCCCCTCAGCTCTGCAGTCTGGCTGCCTTACACATGCAGAGCGTTTCCTTGTCACAGACTGATGGAATGCAAAATGATGAAAATTAATGCTGCTATTAAAGGATTTTTCAATTAAATGTGCAGTTTAGAGCCAGATGCTGCTTTCTTAGAGGAAGAGAAGTTTAAGTAAAAAAATCTGACAGATATTCGTTCCATCTAGCGTGGCAGGATTTATAGTAGATTACAGTCTTTGATTTCAGTGGGCTTGAGTTGTCAGGTCCACTTGCAAATGAGCTGTGGGGAAGAGTTGCTCTGTTGTAATCTGAAAACATATGGGACATATGGTGAATATTACACCCATAACTGTTACGATGTTTTGCTTCCTTCAATCTCCTTTCTTCTTTGCCTCCTGTGGGTTATTTGCAAGAACCTATTACCTTTCTACCTCTAGTTTCCCTTGGAGTACAATTTGCTTTATTCTGCTCCTTCAGAATCCCAGTAACAGAACTAGGAATTAAGAGTTTTTCTTCCACGTGTGACAATGTGCTGTTCTACAACCTCTGATCCTCTCTTGAACTAACCAATGTACATCCCGATTTTCATCTCTGTGCAAAGATCTAGGCTGTTTTGTGTTTATTTTCATTTTTTGGTATTCTATTAAACTGTGCATGTAACATGCAGTAAAAGCACTTTAAATTCAATGCCATTTTAAAAATGGATAAAAATATTACGTTATCCACTCATGGGTATTTACAGATATTTATGTAACAGAAAGGATCTAGGCTGTTTTAAAAGTGAGTTTGGGTACTGCCCCCCACCCCCGGCTCCCCTCGCCCCTTATATCTTTAAGGGGATCAGCTGACTAAGTATTGGCAAGTTGTGACGCTAGGTCAAAAAAAGTCTCTGGGTTTAAGAAAATACACCCAATAGTTAACAACATGGTATTGTACGCTTTGAAATGTGATAAGAGGACAGATCTCAAGTTAAGTGTTCTTAACACAGAACAAAAACAACAAACCCACAAACACGAGGAAATCTTTGGAAGCCAGATACATTTAGTATCTTGGTCATGGTGATGTGTATGTCCAGACTCAAGACATGTACATTAAATGTGTGTAACTTCTCATATATCAACTATAGCTCGAAGCTTAAACTATTTTATCTGGAAACCAATAAAGGTCACTATAGAATGCAAAGTTCAGTGGGAGTGCAGAGGAGTTAGAGATCACGTCTGCTTAGAATGATCAAGAAAAACTTCATTGTGGGAGACTCGTGTGGGATAAGCCTATTAAGGATGTTATAAGAGGCAAACATGGTTAATTTGGGGATCCTACTGGGAAAGGCTCCTTGATGAGTTTATAGGCTGCTCTGTGACCTCTCCCATTGTAACATGGCCTGCTGGATTCCAAATTTGGAATGGTCAAGAGTGGACCAAACAGGGTGGTGATCTCATGTGTAAACTCATCAGGCCTTAGGTGGCCAATAAATTATGTGGGGGGCCTGGATGGTGGTTGGCCACATTCCCAGATCCCCCTACCTGACTCTGTTGATCAGCTTTGACAATCCCCTGGAATAAACAAACCTCAGTTAGAACCATCCCTGCCCCCTGACCGAAGTCCAGAGCTCTCCACCAACATAGCATTTGGGATAGTCACCATCTCTCCCAGAGAGGATGCGAGCAATGGACTAACCCGTCTGCCCATCTCCTCCAGTCCTCTTTTTCGTTGCAGTTAGGGTTACTTTTCTAAAATGACAAGTTGACTTATGTGACTTCCTGGCTTAAAATTCTTAAAATAGAGGCTCCCCACTGCCTCTAAGAGAATGTTGAAGTTCTTTAGCATGACCCACAAGATGCTCACGATCAGATTCTTGCTCATTTTCCCAAACCCCAATCACTGCCTGATTCTTCTTCCAGGACTCCTCTGGACCCCACTTCCTGTAAGAAGGCTTCTTTACATAAAAATCTAGCCCAGAAGCCTACCTTTAGTGATCTCTTTACAATTATACTCCTAAGACAATGTGTTTATTACCTGCTAGACAATAAGCTTCATGAAAATAGTTGACTTACTTTCCTCAACCTCATATTCCTAGAACGAAGTACTGTGTCAACACAAAGTAAGCTTTCTACAAACATTGCAGAAAGAATAAGTCAAAGAAGGAGGAGGGATTGAAAATCTATCCCTCTTGAGGTTCTACAATAAAAAAAAAAACCTGAGGAACAAATTTTATAAACCATAAAGAGTCTAGCAGGATTCTCAGGCTTTTGCTTGATAGAATATAATTTCTTATACAGAATTTTTACTTTACAATTTGCGGGTGAGATTATAGGTTATTCCACAGGATATCCAAATAGTTTTTATTACTATTATAGCTCCTTTTAAGTATATCCCTCAGATTCAGAAGGATATCCTTAAAAAGGTCAAACGCTTTAAGCACCATTCACATTTTTTAGATCTAAAATATTTTATCTGCATTTGGAGGCTAATATAAATGTTAACTATTAAGTACCCACAAATAGTTCAGGAAAGCCTGAGAAACTGAAATAGCCTACTAGTTAAATTTTGTTTTGCAATAAAAAAATTGTTTAAAAGAAAATTTGCTTCCTGACTTTTCTAGAATTCTAGTAGAATAGGAAGGACTGCAGCTCTTGATTCAGGAGATCTCCAAATCATGCTAACTGCTTAATTTTTTATCAGCCTCTTAATCAGTTTAAAGTGGCTTTAGGGATTTTGTTTGCATTTACGCTTCTCATACCTGTGAACATCTCTCTAGTTCATGGATCCATGAAGGTTCAGTGTCCTTAGTTGTCAGTACGTTTTAAGGAAGGGGAGCTATCTATGAAATTCCCAAAGCTGCACATAAATGTTTGTGTATTTACTTATGTGCTTTGTCTGGGGGGAAGACCTTAAGTTTCACAAGATTTTCAAGGCAATGTCTCAGGCGCCGGGGTGGCGGAGTTCTAAAATTTGCCTAATTTATGGTAAAATGTCTAACCACAAAATAAATATATGTGAACAGGAAATAAGTACAGTAAAAGTGGCTAAGGCTACAAAGAAAAGTACAGAAAGTACAGGTTTTACTGCTTTGAATGGCTATGGGGGAGATCAGGACAGGTGAGTCTGGATTGGCACAGAAGCAAACATTTAGCAAGGTCCTCCATCAAATGCTTAAGTACCTCGTTTTGTGGAAAAATGCTGAGCTGTTGTGAGCAATTAAAAAAAGCACACAGAAGATCTAGATCCCTGCTCTCCAGGACTGTGCATATGTAGGTATGTGTGAGTTTTAAAGATCTGCTATAGAGTCACACAGATTTCAGTTCAAAGTGGTGTGGAACACTGAGCATTTATAAGGGAAAGAAGAAAAGATGGATTGCAATTGGGAGATTTAGAAATGCTCTGGAAAAGCTGGGATTTGAGCTGGGTCTCTAGTAGGTACACCAAGAATGCCAAGGGAGAGAAGTATTGCAGAGAAAGGGAACAGCTGGGCATAGGGTGAAGCAGAATTGCAGGGGCTCTGTGGGGAGGGTGGCAGGGAGTGGAGCATTATGGCAAACATAGGTGGTTCTAGGGAGTGGAGGAGAATGGAGAATAATACTTGGAAGATAGGTGGAGGCCAACTAAATATTTGCATGCTCGGTTGGGCATTTGCACTTCATACCTGGTGGGGAGTCATCAAAACCTTGAGCATGGAGTAATTAGAGTCTTGTCCAGGAACATGGCCTGGGAAAGCCATGTCTAGGCTAGATTGGAAGCAGAAAAGACTGGGGAGCTCTCAAGACCACATTGAAATAGCTCAGGTGGGACATGAAGAGCCTTTGGAGAATACATCAATGGAGTAGAAAGGGGTATAATTCCATAGAGGGATTTTCCCAGGATTTCCTGTATGATTGGGCATGGGTGTGAAACAGATACATCAAAGATGACGGTCGAGTTTTAACTTCAATTTCCTGGGCAGTTAATGATATCATTAACTAAAGAGTGGAATAGAGTTAAAACAATTTTGTTTTTTGGGGGGAGGGAAGGCAGCTGTGTTCTATTTTGAGCATGTTTTTAGGCTTCATTTGGAAACTGTCTAATCCACAGCTGGAAATGTGAGTGTGGAAAGAGGAGGGCTTGAGGCATGGACAGGGAAGTCATTTGCAAACTGGTGATAGTTGAGTCCTATAATAAAAACTTCAACAGAAGGAGACTGACAGGAGACACAGGCAAGCTAGAGAGGGTGTTCACTGCCACAGAATCTGCCCGGATGAGAACGCATGGGGGCCAGTGAGCCATGGGATGGGGAAGGCATTGGCTTCTTGGATCAGGAGAACGTTCCGGGAGCATTGGGGCCGACACCCTAATTTCCTATAATGTAGGGATAATGAGGGAGGTAGTAAGTAGAGGTAAGGAGCCTGGGTGAGTCCCTTTAAAAAGTCTGGCTGTGCAAGGGAGAGAAATGGCATGAGGACCGGTGAGCTGGGGTGAGCTGGGGTGAGGGGTGCTGGGTCAGGTGGGAGGAGACCTTGAACTTGTCTGCTGGTTGACAGCAGAGAAACGGCAGACCTGGGAGAAGAGCTGGAATAATCCAGGAAACCAGGTGCAAGGGCAATCCACAAGCCCTCAGACAAGGATGGACACACAGTGGGAGAGCATGGGAAACCAGACCGAGCTCTGAAACGGAAGGACTTCAGAAGGCTAGGGCTGCTTATATGGCTCTGTGCCTCTACAGCAAGAAACTTGTGGCTGCGCTGGACAACGAGTAACTTCACTTAGAATCAGTAGCTTGTTCAAGTTTTATAAGTGTTCCCACAACGAATTCTGCTCCATGCAAGGCGAAATCACAAGTCGGTTCTCCTAGACGCAGGGCATCTGCTTTATGACCATATACTCTGAGCATTTGTGTGTTGATGACTGGACTACAAAGCATCCTACAGATAGAGAAAGGTTTTTTTCAATATAAAAGACTAATTTGGACTCAAGGTAAAACCACTAATAAAAGCCATGATAAATCGTGAATTGATATCTGCACTCAAACCCCACCTGTTACAAAAATGAAACTTTTCTGGGAACACCGCATTGGTTTCCATAATAAAGTTTCATGGAGTTTAATATAGCTGTCTCCCAGATTGGATTTGTGTTCCCATCGTAGATACTGATCCACTCTGGGACAAAAAAGCAGCCCCTGCACCCTGGGGCCCTATTTCCTGACTCATCCCCTAACATCTACATACTAAGAGATGTCTAGGAATAAAATAGTTATACAAATTGCACATTTTTCCTGCAAAGATGTTAAACTCTTATTATAAACAAAATATAGTGCTAAGAGTTGTAGGGCCTATAAAAATGGAGCTAGCCGTTCTGAATGAGAACTCTTTATTTTTTTTATTTTTTGAGATCTAACCATCCGTGAGGCATGGTCTTAAATGCTTCACCCTTTCAATGACTCAATATCGTATCATTGTATTTTAGATGAGCAATAAAGCTCCATAAGTAAAGTAATTTCTTCAAGGTCACACAAAGCTTCTCTGGTGGTAGAAAAGGGATTTCTGTTCTGGAGCCCTTGACACTAGCTCAGAAAAACAGATTAATTTCCAGGAATTTTGCAGCTGCTGGGTAAGCAGAGCCATTAATAAACATTTAACGGACATGAACTTATACAGTTACGGTTATATTTTATAAAGATGAAAAATGCTCAATCCATCCCTTCCTTTTTTTACTACACTTTACTACTGCCTCTGTGTCTGAAGTTGCAGGTTGTTCTGTGCAATGGGAATACTGCACAGTGGTGTGCTTTTGCTTCTCCAATTCTGCATTCAAGGATACCATGTCGGCTGCTTGACATCGGTGATGTGGGAGTGTTTACAGCACAAATTGGCACGCACTAAAACTGTGCGCCCCCCCCCCCCCCCCAAGAGCTAGTCGTTAAGCGTTGGCCAGCAGATACTGGCTTTGCGCATGGTGCTCTGACTACCAAGTCTATGTCTTGCGGGGGAGCGGAGCTAAGAATCTGACTGCGGGAAGCCCTCCCGCCTGGCCTGCGAACGTGGTGCGTGTGGAGTGCTACGTGGAGTGCACATGGAACTTCAGATCAAGGCTCTGGACAGCGAGGTCAGGTTCAGAGAAAGATGATTGGGGAGGTAGCATTTGTTCGTGATCTTCAAGGAGTGAGTAGTCCAACTCAGATGTGGAGCTCGTGGGAGGCGAGAGGGTGGGGAGAAGAACAAGAGTGATGGGGAGGAGACAAGCATGCAAGGGAGGTAGCGAATCCTTTTGTTCTGGGGACCTACGAGGTCTTTTGGGGGTGGGGAGATGGGTTGGGGCCATATTATGTAAGGCCAAGGAGGTTGAATTTTTCCATCCGGTGTTGGAGGGGATTTGATCAGGGAATGGGGAAGTCCCTTCCAGTGATAGCGGCATATGGGATTCCTGAAAGGCTGATGCACAGGAGAAAATTTAAGGGGGTCCCAAAATCATTGGTGGGTGTAGAAATCAGGAGGCCATGGGAGACTCCCTTGAAGACCTGGGGACTGTTGAGGGGTGAAGGCTGAAGAATGAAGTTGAGGACCCTGAAGCTGGAGTCTGGGGAACTTAGGATGTGCAAACCTCATGTAGAGCTGACTGAGAAGTGGGGGAGCTGTCCCTTACAGCCATCCCAAGACATGAGCCATCATGGATTACAGCTGCACATTCCTCTATTGAAGACAACTAGGTGCCTTCCAAATACTTGACACCAAATTGGATGATTTCAAAACTAGGGTATCTGGTTGGAAACCAAAGGCTAATATTCCTCCATTTGATTTTTTTTTTTTTTTTTGGTCTGTTTTGGCTTGGTGGGTGTATTTTTCTTGTTGAGGGTCATCCTAACTTCTCCCATTTCCCATGGGATTTGGAATCCCAGAATCTCATTTTATTACAACTCTGCAACTTTCTGTTTTGATATCTTGGACTGCTAATAATTCCAGTCCCAAAACCCAGCGTACTCATCTGAAAAATGAAGATAGTAGAAGTCCCTGCTTCCCAATGTTTAAGTATCAATAGTAATTTGAAAATTTCTTCTGTATGTTTTAATGTACTACTTTAAAAAAGTAGTAGGTATTATAAACCTCATCACAAAAGAAGCAATATTAACATATTTTTAGATCTTGATAATATACGAGAGAATGTGAGCTATTCATTGAGGTGGCCTTTCAACCTACTTAGACATTTCCAAGCCCACATTTTGAAACGTTCTTTTGAGAGTTCCTGGAGCTGGATATTCCTTTATAATGGACAGTGGAATACGTATCTTAATGCTTATTTTTCTTTAAAATTTGAATTAGAAAAGGTCACGCTGCCCCTTCTGCCTTGACTTCTGGGGAGCTCTCTTGCACACATTGTGTGGAGGAGGATGCCAGGGATGCACATCCGCTCTCACAGTCAAGTGTCTGCGGTCCTGGAAGATCATGCGCAGCCGACCTCTCCCTAGCCACGCCCTTCCCGAGAAGCCTGTGGAGCACGTGGCAATTTTACGCAAGCTGGGATTAATTCAGGATCAAAGTTGGAGCTCCATCTGCCTCTTTCCAACGATTCAGTATGGTTTATAGCGCTTTGTTGGTTCAGGGTGTTACAAGTTTGGTTTAAAATCTTCCCTCTATTTGGGAGCGTTTTGGTTCTAACGTGTATGCCACACTTAAGATAATGTAACTCTGGAGTCTGATCTGTTTGTCCTCTGGTAAAGTGAGAGGGGGGCTTTCAATCTCTCTGTGCCCTTTATAGCAAAGACACATTTGGGGAAGATGCTATGAGGCTTGCTGGTAGCATCTGCTCTACAGACTTTAATTGACAACCCTCCTGCCTGCCTGAGTAAGATGTTACTTTACTTACCATGGTTAAATTGTTTCCCCAAATTGAACGGTTCAGCCACTTCAGGATTTGAAATCCCTTTACATGATGGATTTTCCCTTTCCTTTCTGAAATATGCTTTTGGAAATAGGGCTGATGTCTTTGTTTCTCTTATTGTTAAGCTGCGTTTTAACTGCTAATATATTTTCTTGAGGCAAGCAATTGCCAAGCAACTGAGAGCATAAAGGGAAATTTGTACTATGCAAATAAGGGACTTAATGCATTAATTAGATGGATTGGAACATTGTATTTCCATGTGTTTCATGCCTTAATTCTCAAACTGAGAGTTGGAGCCTCTGGGAGGGGAGGGCTCTGATGGAGTTCCAAGTGAGTTTTGGAAACCAGAACGTTGGAGTTGTGAAAACCTGTGTGGTCATGGTAGGAGCCAAATGAAGTCGGAAAGAGTGATGGGTTCTCTTGAAACTGCCTTCTTCTGTTATAATGGGACAATGTTGCAGAGTTCTAAGGCTATTTGGTAGACGCCGTCTCTAATAAATTAAAACTGTATTTATTTTCACTTCTCACAGTGGTAGAATGAACCAGCAAGCCCCCTTCCCCCTTTCTCTATCAGAGGGAAACCCAGAATAAAAAAAAATTTAATCAGAGCTGGCATCCTGAAGATGGCACTACTCCTTCTGGATAGCAGAGACAGCAACCGGTGACAGCTCCCAAAGTGTCTCTTGTAACACAGCCAAGCTTCAGTCAGGACAGTAAGGAGCTAATGCCACTTTCTTGGTCTAATATGGTGGAGGGAAGTTGAGTGGGGGGAAAGTTTTTCCCCCAATGGTAAGGCTAAACTCATGTCAACAGGAGATACTCAGTTTTTCACTGACTCACTATTGACTCCAAAGTATTATGGAGCCTACTGTGTTACATGCGGGGGGGGGGGGGCGGGGAATGGACTGGACAGCTACACAGATGCAGTTCTGTTCTCACCAGGTTTAGCCCAATGCCATGTAACATCAGTGTTGAATATACAGCTACAAACTATAAAAGTTGCTTCCAAGGGGAGGAATGCAGTTCTATGAAATCATGTTTCCAAGGACCCTGGCAGGGCGGTCAAGGAAGGACTTGCTAAGAAAGTGATCAGATGAGGAACAAAAGGATGAGTTCACCTTCACAGGGAAAGGGTGAAATGTCTGTGGTAGACTGTGTTGGTGATTTTATGGCAGAAGAATGGGCAAAGTGATTCTGAAAAGCTGACAAGATTAATGATGCTGGCATTGAGCGAGGAAGGGGCAGGGTGGTGGGGCTAGAGGAATGGGACCAAGACTATTAACATTCTTTAGGCTACAGAAGGGATGGGTATGTATGCATAGAGCAACGGAAGACACGTGAGATGTATGTAGGGGGAGATAATGTATGTGATGGGACTGAACTCTTGTCTCTAGGGAAAAGTGATCATACTTTTGAAGGTGTGTTAATACTGTTATTGATGCCATCTCTATGTAACTTCAAGCTTTATCATTAGAATTGGGTTTCTGTGGATGGAGCTTTGTACCTGGTCACCAAGCTAGGACCCTCAGTCACCTTTGAGTCCTCACTGTTCTGTCTCCTCTACCATTGGTCACCAAATGGAATGACATGTGCAAAATATATTACAAACCTCCTTCCCCTTTCTATTACCACACTTCCTATTTGGTCTCCTCAGCTCTGGTGAACCCTCATTTCAATCCTTTTAGGAAAGACTTTCCCCCCCGCCTCAAATACATAGATATTGATTTGATGTCATCTTGACACTGATAAAAGGAAAAGAGTTAATTGATATGTTACTTGGGCATAGGGACAGGCAGTTGAAAACCAAAACATTAAAGTTCCTTCTTTTTTTTTTTTTTTTTTTTTTTTTTAGTTAATGATCATTTTCAACAGACACCCTGATGCCACTGTGAGCCTTAGGACATCCTTGGCCATCCCAGGTCATCTCCTCCCTCCCTGCACCTCCTCCCAACTCTTAGTCCAGCTTTTTACTTCATGCCAGGAAATTGATCTTATCCATTCCATTTTCTCCATAACACTCCTCACTGTCCCACAGACCATGCCTTTGCATAATCAACAAGATAAATTTCTAAGTTCTCAATGTGGTTTTAGGGATCTCTGTTACCTGTTGCCATCACAGATTCTAAGATCTCTTTCCTCATCTTTTATACCCTTACATCCTAATTTATCCAAATCCGCCCATTTTGCTGCACTCCTATGCCTTTCTTCCTCTTCTTTCCTTTGACTAGGAAGTTCTCTTCATGTACTATCATTTGGTGAAGTCTTCCTTTCCCTTTTAGGACACATTCAAATGCAAAGCTTTCTGACGCTACAAGGCAGAAATATTTCCAGAAACATAATCTGTTTCTCCCGAAGCCCCTTCTGTTGTCTCCCTGTCCTTGGCGGGTGTATGTGTATCTGTCTCCCTCTATCCCTGGTGCACTAGGACTATGAAGCATTTCTTGGAAAGTTTTGTTTCATGTCAAGAAGAAAACTTAGACTAGAAAAAGACCATCCCCTCTAAGAATTTCAGCAAAATAGTCAACAGTTCAGTCTAGAGAGATCTCGTGCTATGGTCAAATTAATTTTGTGCACATTGCTGTTATAATCTGCCTCTGAGAAAATGCTATTCCTTCTCCTGGAAGGAGGAAATACCAAATGAGTCTACTATACTTTTCTAGGAAAATGCTTTACTGTTTTTGTTAATATGAAACCTGGCAGGCTGTCACTCTCTTAATTTAATTTTTCTCTTTGTTTTTCTACTCTTCGTAAAATGTTCCCCAGGTTAATGGGATATGGTAAAGAGGAAAAATACTGTATGAAAATATCAATTAAAAAACCCTCTTAGTTGTACCATTTATATTTACAAGGGAAGAAAATCTTTAATATTGGCATAATTTGTATCTATATGCATCCTTCTTTGAAAAACACATGAATTAAAAGCAGTGTCTGTAAGTGCTGCCTTTTGGTTTAGAAAGAGACTTTGCCTAGTATCCTATCACATTACTGTTTGTATTGTAACTTGATATAAAACTTGAATCAGAAGTACGGTACTGAATCCTCACATGTGGCAAGTCCGTCATTGGGTAGCCCAGTGCTAATTCTCTTCAGAGCCAGTGACTTCTTAAGGCATCCGAAGGATGCGTCTTGTTCTCTTACAGCTTCCTGGACTGCCCCATCCACAGCATCCTATGGTTGGCCATCACAGGGGCTGCTGGTTGAACACCATGCTAATTACATGAGACCATTTCCTTGCCCTTGTCTCTGCAAACCCACATAACCCTACCTCCTACCCTGTAGGCCCAGTACATAATTGTCTAGATTCTGTGAACATAGCTTGTATGATTTGTACTTTTAACTATTAGTTATAATCTATAACTGTGTTCAGTGTAAATGAGTAAATATATCTGAATGATTCCTAATACTGTTGAGGAAGCTAGTCAGTAATGGATGGATTGACTGTTTTAATTAATGACCACTATTTTTAGTCTAAGCATTCAAATGTTAGGCTTCACTGGTAAAGTCTGAATATTTTTTTTAGGTAGTTCCAAAGTATGATTCTAGTGGAAGTATAAAATATGGTTTTGTCACTAGCATGTAAGGCAGGAGAATATTGGAATTCTAGCCAATGTCCCTTAGTTTGTACCCTGGGTAATCATCATGATGGCCTAGTAATCTTCTGACATTTCAGTTAGGAAAATGGCCTACTGCCCTTCGAAGCTGTTCTACCACAAATCACACACTATTCCTTTCATATGATTGTCCATTTGATCAAGGATGTGGCTCCTTCATACATTTAATTAACTGGGAAATTCATCTGCCTGAAATGAAGTTGGGTGCGGGGTGGGGGAGAAAAATCTGCTTTTCTTGGAAATAACTAGATATGGGGAATCAAAAAGCAGAATTGAGAATCAAGACCTCAGAAATTTGATGTTGAGGAAATTCTGTCTTTTTTTTTTTTTTTTGGTGTAAGACCAATAAAATTCGGACATTTGGTATGTTTTTTTCTGTGTTGCAAGTTCAATAACAAACACAATGCTTCATTGCTCTAAATCTGCCACTCCTATTTTGAAACCTTGCTGGAAAGGATCTGTGCAGTGAGGGAATGAATGACCAGATAAACTGTTCAGTTCTAGGTTAGAAAGAAATCATAGTTTTGGACATTTTCATTGGATTAGGTCACTGTCACGTAACAGAATTTCAAGGTCAGGGTTGTGGGTTTTGGGTACAAGACAAAAGCGTGCAGCATGGGACACATGTTTAGATCATCTTTGTCACATTCTATTCTACCTGAATTAATATGCCCTTCAAAATAGTGAAGAATTTAGCTCATTATATTCCTTATTAGCTAATCTGGCTATAATGGATTTGTCGGTTTACTGATTACAAATGAAAGTAATTTGTAACATTTTGTTGATTGAAAATGTGCTAGTCCCTCCTATGGTGTGATATTTCCCTTTGATTAAGGGAGATTCTAAAGGTTTAAAATACTGTAATCCTAAAGGATGTTCTTCAGAAAGATTAAGAATTCTTTGGGAAGAGAAGAGCAATTAGGAAGTATGTGAATTAATGTACAAAACCGACTAGGTCACATGAAGGTGAATTTCTTCATCGATAGAAGCAACTTCTTTGCTCAGAAATAAAAGCAAAGAGTTATCTAGTATGTTTGAAACAGTCTGCATCAAGGGAGTGGCCATTAAAAATGCAGCTTTGCAAACCCCTCTCTCAACCCCAGTGTAAAGCCTGAGAATCTTGGGGTTGGGCTCCAAAATCTGGGCATCTGCATCTTAATGAATTTCTCCAAGAGATCATTATGTCTATGAAAGTTAGGGAACCACTAGTTGAACAGTAACTTCCAGCGTCAGAGCTAGATATCAGTAGTTCCAGAAAGGGTATTCCTTGTTGAAGGGTAACCCAGATGTTTGCTGAATTAGCAGCTTCCATCTATCTTAGTGTTTTTTGCTTTTGTTTTTGTTTTTTTTAAAGTAACTTCTGGTTATTTCCAGAAGTCCCGAGAAGTATCTTCAGGCAGATGTGTTCCCCACCAGGTAGCCACTCTGTCGTCTTTCCTCTTTTTCTCACTTGCCTGTTTTACTGTTTACCCCACCTTTGGAAGGGGTCTCAGTGACACCCACAATCAAGGCAATTCCAGTGTTCAAGGTAAGGGGAGGTGTAGTCTGGGCGCCCCATTCTCAGAGTGCTGATTTCTAGGCATAATCTCAAAGAGTCTCCAAGTCTCTGAGCCAAATTTACAGCCTCTGTCCTGTTAGCTTTGAGGGTTCAAAGTCCCACTGTCTGCCTGAGCAGCTCCATCGGCTTGCAGCCTCTGCCTGCCAACCACCAGGCTCTAACCACCAGGCTCTTGTACCCAGCACGGAGCGCCCAGCCTGAAGGAGAAATTATTCTAGCCTCTCCATTTTTATCCACACTTTTTAAAAGTTCTACCTTTACCTAAAGGCCTCATCAGTACTTACAGATTTAAAAAAGGTTGTGTTTTTTTTTTTTCTAAACAAGACTGGAACCCTGTGTATGTTTTTTGTAACAAGTAGATTTAAATGAGTGCCTTAAAAAGAAAGCGAACAACAGGCAATTTTTGTACCTTGACATTAGGCTAATTTTTTCAATCACAAAGGCCAAGTAGGGCTCCACATTATTTACTGGAAAAAATAATGTGGATTGTACAGCAGTAATATCCTTCAACATTATCAGTCAAAAGAGACTCACTGTGCTACAAGGAAGGGAACTTGAATATAAAACTTAGAATAAGAGGAAGCTGCCAAAGGTCTTTCATATAAAATCTGTTAAATATTTACAAACTGGTCCCTTTTCCCACAAAATGAGCCCTGATTTGTAGCATTTGCCAATTTCTGTTGTATAAATATTCCCATCATGGTTGATTTAAACTACTAATATGACTTCAACTGGCTTGCAAAAATTCTGTATTTATTAATTGGCCCTTGCTAGCTGGTAGGAACACCGATGTGTTTGGAGAACAGGATACAGGACTGATGGAGGTAAATGTCCATTTATAACATTCCGGGCACAGGGACAGTTGGTTTATTGGCTTCTCTCAAAGACTATGTGGGGGTCAATGTGGGTGATTTCCCCAGGAAGCCTGGTTAACACAGCGGTCTCAGTGGGGCCGTACTGCCTCCTGGAGGATTTCTCTTCTGGGGAAATTTGTGGGGACATTTTTTGTCACAATGAACTGGGGACCATGATGGTTGAATAGAAGCCAAAGATCTTAGACATCTTGCAAAGGTCAGATCCCTAGGATAGAACACAAAATTATCCTGAGTTTTGTAGATTTCTAATGTTTTATAGGATAATCTTCCGGGTTAAGGAAAAGAAAACTTAAAATGATCTAAGCCTAGAAGTTAACAGTTTTAGGTCTTATTCTTGATGAGGCTTTAATTGGTATAGTGGATTTTCTAGGAATATATGTTTTAATGTAAATTGAAGTATGTTTGTATTTTTTGGTCTAAAATTTTATCAGGAGCTATTCGGCATCCAAGTTCAGGATAGCAACAGCACTCTTAGGATCTGAGTCTAAGGTAACATATCTGTATCTGTCGGGATTTATAAATGTCACAGCCACCATGTTACTATGTTGAATGTAAACATTTCACATTTTTAACAGTATTATATATGCAAGTATAGAAAATCACGAAATTATTTCAGGATGGGAAAAGAGGCATTATATAGTACAGTAGAATTTATATGAGGAATATTACTGGCCCCTTTCAAAATGTGCCTGAATTAATGTCCAAACTTGTCCTCCTGAAATCAACTCCAAGACCAAGTGGATGGTGTGCAGCCTAACAGATAGCAGGAAACTGTGCTCTGTTTCAAGCTAAAATGTGAAAGGCAACCAGAGTTTAGGTGATCTAAGCTCTTAAATTTCTTGGAATGTGATAGGACACGGAAACTTAGTATTAAAACATCTTTTGTGTCACTAGAAGGAGCCATGATCATGACTCATCATAAGGATACATTAAAACACAAGAGGAGAATAAAATTATTATGTACATAATTATATAAAATTACCATAGCATTAGGAACAGTATGAAAAAATTCAATTTGGTTGTGTAGGGTTACTTGTGCAAGTGTGTGTATAAATGCAGAGGTCTGTGAACTCCTTGAGTATTTGTATCCCTAGCAGTAATAAAGTAGCTGGCCCAGAGCAGGAACTCAAGGAGTGTTTCCTACATTCATGCATGTTGGAATGAATAATGCTAGAATTGCTGAAAATATTTGGATGCAATAGAGGGTCTAACCACTGGTGCTCTACTGAATAGTGAATGCTACTATAGGGCAACACTTGTCAAATTTTAATGTGCACAGAAGTCTTGTTAAAATACAGACTATGACCCAGTAGGTCTGAGACGGGGCCAGAGGTTTGCATTTCTACGAGGTTCCTGGCTGATCCCGTGCTGCTGGTCTTGGCCCAAGCTTTGATTAGCAAGGCTCAGGGTTTCTGGGGGAGCATCTTAGTTGCTCTGCACCTGCAGGTCAGCACTAGTACTTTGAAGGAGAGAAAAATTACGGTAAAAAAACTTCTACTTTTTATTTAATCCTTCATACAATGTGAATATACTCCCATTTATCCATTGTGGTGTTGGAAACCATTTGGGTTGTTTTCTCCTTATGGTTATTTGTGATCGCAAAGAAGATTTGTGTACCTGTCTGTTCTACACATAAGCAAGAATTTCTCTAGGTTGTACATGCACATGGGAACTTACTGGGTTGTAGGATCAGTGAATGTTCATGTCAAATCCTATTCCAAGGTGGTCGTGCTAAATTCTCCTTCCATCAACATTGCTGGTGTTGCCTTTTACTCCTATGCTCCTAAACTTAATACTGCCAGACTTCATGAGTTTTGCAACCTAAGGGGTATGAAACAGTATCTTGTCTTAATTTACATCTCCATGACTACTCAGGAGGTGGAGAATCTTTTCACATTTTTTTGAGCTATTTGCATGGATAATTGCTCATGTCTACTACTACAGGATATGAGAAATTATTGTTTTGGTTATATGTGTTGTATCTTCCCTTTTTTGTCTTCCATACTTTTTCTGTACTTCTAACATACAGAAGTCTTAATTTTTATTAGAGATCAATTTTTAAATAATGCTTCAAAATGTTTGTCATTAGGAATTAAATTTGTTCTAGGTTTTTCGTAAGTACTTTTATATTATCAAGGAGTCTCATTTCTTTGGGTACCATTTTTGTATCCTGAGTGGATGTACTCAAATACATTTTCTGCCTCTGTTGAGATGAATATGTGGCTTTTTGA
This sequence comes from Neomonachus schauinslandi, assembly GCF_002201575.2. Taxonomy (NCBI): domain Eukaryota; kingdom Metazoa; phylum Chordata; class Mammalia; order Carnivora; family Phocidae; genus Neomonachus; species Neomonachus schauinslandi. The sequence goes on from NC_058405.1 coordinate 6,235,682, forward strand.
TCTTTTAATGTGGTGTGACATACCTACAAGTTTTTGTTATTTAAACTTATCTCCCTTCCCAGTATAAAACCAGCTTGGTCGTGTGTGTGTGTGTGTGTATGTGTGTGTATGTGTGTGTGTGTGTGTGTGTGTGTGAGAGAGAGAGAGAGAGAGAGAGAGAGATTTCATGACTCAATTTGGTTTGCTAATACATCATTTAGGAATTTTGCTTTAAGGTTGCTGAGTGAGATTGTTCTAATCTCCTCATCTCCTGCCATGCTCTGTTCTTTCAGCTTTGGGATCAACATTATCCAAGCCTCAGGGTACACACTGAAAAGCGATTCTTCTTTTTCTGTTTTCTGAGGAGCTTATATAAAAGTCGAATAGTATGAAAAAGTCCTATAAAACCATTTGGGCCAAGTGTTCTTCTTGTAAAGTTTTTAAACTACTTCTGAAAGTCTCCTTTTAATAAATTAGAACACTTTGGGCTTTCTATTTCTCCTTAAACCTTTTTTGAAAATTATATCAATAAATTGGAAGGTAGACAAGTTATTAGGAAAATCTAGATTTGCTCATAATATTTTCTTCTCCTTTTAGTCTCAGAGTGTATCTTCCCTTCTTTCATAGAATGGAATGTTTCTGCCTTCTTTTTGACAATAGCTACCATTCTCACCAGAAGATGGTCTGCTTTATTAGTTTTCTTGAAGAGCCAATTTTTGGTTTTGTCAATTCTGTATTGCATATTTCTTATTCTGCATTATCTCATTTTCTTAAAATGTTTGGATTGATTCTGTTGCATGGTTTCTAACTTGTTTTGTTGAGATATCTGTCCTATCATTTCTGTTGTAGTCATTTAAAGTCTAATGTTCTTTGAAATACTATCTTGCTGAACCTTGCAAGTGTTAAAATGTGTTTTGATTGTTGGTTATAAACACTTCTTCATTTCCATTGTTTCTATCAATTTAGAGGTGTCCCAGATTTTCCAAACAGAGGGATTTTTAATTTAACTTTTTGTTTTTATTACCTTGTTTTTCTTTGTGAATCCTTTGCAAGTTTTGACTTATGAACTAGTATGTGACAATTAAAAATTTCACATATGCTTGAGAAAAGCTTGTGTTCTCTGTGAGACATCCTGGGGAAATTCATTCTGATAGGATTTTTATCTTTTATAGGTTTCCTATATCTTTACTATTATTTTTGTCTCCTCAACCCATCAGTTGAGAAATGAATTGTGAATTTGCCCAGATCTCCCTACAGTTCTATAGGCTTTTCCTACTTTTTTTTTTTTTCTTTAAATAAATCCGGCTGTGGGCATGATGTCTTCACTGGACTTTGAAGGCAAAGGGGCATAACCGATCGCCTCCTTATGTCAGCTGCTGAATGAACGAATGAACGAAATGGGAAGGCTGAGCAGGTTTATTAATCTGATTTCCCCGTACAAAAATGAAATACCATAGTCACAAGAGATAATCCCAAAGACTGTACAGGAATGGATTATGCCTGACAAAGCTTTCCATTAGCTATCACTTCACAATAGCCAAAGATCTTGTAACATTAGTGAAGGACCTTCCATCAGTTCATGTTTCCTATCATCATGGGTTAAGGTTTCAGAGAAAGCAGTGGGAGTTCTAGAATTTGGAGTCATGCCTGTTAGTTAAGTGAAAGGCATTTCACACATTTGCTTTTATCAGTTTATTCATGCTGATAGGTGCTTTTAGAAGGAATTCACAGCTCATGAAAGGCTCTGAATGAAAAGATCCAGCGAACAAAGTCTTCTGTTTATCTATAGAATGTGCCTTACGATGGGTATCAGCAGCCCCACAAACTTCTCTGTGTTTAAATGCATAAATGGAGGAAGAATAGTCAAGATTACTTTTTATGGAACTTGAGTCCATTAGATTAAATCAGTATTTGGGCCAATACATAGCTTCAAGGCACATTTTTAATACTTAGGCTCATTTTATAGGGGAAGCTAATTATTTAAATCAGTGAAATATGTTCAAAATTTTCAGACACATTCAAGTTTGATCCAGTTGAAAAGCCTTGTAATTCTGAACATGGCTCTTTACAAGTTTCAAATCAGTAACATAACTGCTGAGAAATGAAAGCTTGACCCTACATTTATCATCCGTAGCATGTGTGCATGAATAATCTTACAAAACATTCAATATACTAATGCTGTTTCAGAACTTTACGTGTTCACTTTTCAGTAGTCACTGCCCTATTGACTGGCCATTAGATCTCCTTCTTTCAGCACCCATGAGTCCGCAGAGCTGTTCATTCTTCTTGTCTGGAAGGAAAAGTTATTTTAAACAGTAACATAAGTTACTCAAAATAGGTATTAAACTCACGCAAATTCTTTGAATGAAGCAGGAAGTAATAAAATGGAGCTGAGAACTATTTCTCTGATACTCCTCTCATCCTGGAAAAATACCCACCAGGATCCCTAGAATTTTTTTCTGAATTTTCATAATGTGCTCAAAAATGCAAAAGGATGGCTAATGTTGTATTTGTGGAAAATGCTGGCATATCGTCTCTTCTAATCCTATTCCTTCAGGAAGACTCAAGGTTTCCATGGAGTCCGAATTTCTTTTGTTCAAACATATACCAGTTTGGCTGCTACTTTATGAACTATGAGTTTTTTATCCATGGTGGTAACTAATCCTAATAAATGACAGGTTCCTAATTTTAACATCTTTTTAAACCTCTTAAATTATTGTCTGAAAAGCAGAACAGAGTTAGGCAAGCCATCCCATTAGAGAAATAGAAATGGTATATATTTTAGAGGCTTGGCTTTATTCTTGGATAGGTAGTAATCAGATATTTAAGAACTGAGGAGCGGGGCTCAGTCGGTTAAGCGGCTGCCTTCGGCTCAGGTCATGATCGCTGGGTCCTGGGATTGAGCCCCACGCCCGGCTCCCTGCTCAGTGGAGAGCCTGCTTCTCCCTCTCTCTCTGCCTGCCTCTCTGCCTACTTGTGCTTTCTCTGTGTCAAATAAATAAATAAAATCTTTAAAAAAACCCAACAACTGAGGAGCACTTGGGTGGCTCAGTTGGTTAAGTCTCTGTGTTTGGCTCAGGTCATGATCTCAGGATCCTGGGATCGATCCCTGTGTCAGGCTCCCTGCTCAGTGGGGATTCTGCTTCTCCCTCTCCCTCTGCCTGTGCCCCACTCCCAACTCATGCTCTCTCCCCCTCTCTCAAATAAATAAAATCTTTAAAAAAACCTCAAGCTTTACATTACTTGTGAACTTTCACCTTAATATGTCATTAAGGTAATAATTGGTGTATGAGTTTCAGGTGTACAACATGATATATTTGTATATATCACAAAATGATCACCATAAGCTTAGTTAACATCTGTTACCATACAGAATTACAAAATCTCTCATGATGAGAACCACCTTAATATTTCTTAACACACTTTATGCTGAGTTTAATTTTTTTCTACTTTAATGTATATTTCCTTTAATATAGAAGTACCCTTCCATTTAAGGCAGACTGTAACTCGATATAACTTTAACCGTGTTCTCATGCATTTGAAACTCTTACTTCCACTTCATTTCTCATTTTTAATATTGAGCAATTTAACCATCTCTCTACAGATCCATAGTGATCATTGCTGATTCTTTCTTCATCACGGGTGTGCTGGAGGTGGATTATGTGACACAGGACTGTAAGTGTCTTTGAGGGCAAGGACCATAACTGTCCTGATCAGAAAACACATGTAGGTAGTACCACGGTGTCCAGCATATAATAAGCGTTCAAGGATTGATTGACACAACCATGAAGGTCATAGCCAGTAGTCCTTTCCTGTTTCTGCATACAACACTGGACTTCTTGATGTGTATGTGCTTGCTCTCTATATAGATTTTATATGTATGTTATATATATATACATATATATATATAATGTATAATCTATCTATATTTTTCTAGTGCTTGCAGATTGTATTACAGGACGGTGGTGGCAGCAGCCCACCCTTACCTGCTGTTTCTGTCCCAGAAGTGGTGGGGCTCATGGTCCAGCAGCAGAACTGATGAGGGTGGGGTTGGGAACAGCAGGGCAGGGATCTAGGGACACAAACTATGTACAGGGACTGGCAGTTGCTGCCCCAAGTCCCCCCTGGGCCAGCAGTTCTCAGAGATGAATGAATCCATGACTTCTTTCATGGCCAGGTTGGGGATGAGCTATTCCTGAGTCTGGGGGATCTGGGTGACAGGGTCAAAGTGGCCCCCCATGCAACAGGTGCTCCTCAATATCCTTGTCCTAGGTGATGCCTTTGGGCGTGATGCATGGTGGCTCCTGCATGAGCTCAAAGCTGACCATGCCACACAGGTAGTTGGGGATGTCTCACTTCTTTCTCTTCTCATCCACCTGGGAGAAAAGGTCATCTAGGTCCGCTAAGTACTTGTCCCACTCGGCCTCGATGCAGGCCTGCTGGGCCCGGATGTGGCCATTGAGCTTCTGCATACTCACGTTCTTTTCGGGGCTTCTACTCTCTGCTACTTGCCCTTCGTGGCGCTACGTGCCATAGCCTGGGGTCAGCTCCCAGGCTGTGCATCCAGCTCGCCCTGCACCCGCAATCAGTTCCACCAGGTCCAGTGATTATACATATATATATATATATATATATATATATATATAGTGATCTATATAAATATATAGTAATTTTTAAACAAGCTGGAGTAAATAGATAAGCGGAAGAGATTATATCCCAAGGAGGGGCAAGAATTTTGATTCCTACTTCTAATAAGATAAATGAAGCCACAGATTAGATCAATGCCTTATTCAGGGTCAGTCAGGGCAGAGCAGGAGCTGATGGGGGAGTAACTGACTGATAAGCAGATTTGTCTTTCCTTCCTGTATATTTCTCCCGGTGGCACACCTTCCATATACCTTTCTCTTCGTGCCCTCCCCCAAGCCCATAAGGTAACAAGGCTCCTTTTGAGGACTTAGGATCCGTTCTTGCCTTGAATTTTTAGACCTCAAAGCAAATTCTGCTTACATACAACTCTATTGAACGTTAGGGAGAAATGCTTTTGAGGTCCAACAGTGGGGAAATGTTCCCCCCAGATGAAAAGATGGAGGAGGTCTCGGGTACAGTGTAGGGGGGTGGCAGGGCCCCATATAGGGTATCTGATTCGTGCATCTGGCAGGCTAGCTTTGGGACAGTCTGCCAGGCTCTCCGCAGACTTTCAGCGCCTTGGCCACAGCATGGAGGTGGCAGAGCTGCCAGATCTGAAGGGCCAGCAGCAGGAGACTCTTGGTGACTTGGTGATAGTAAGAGTGGGTTGATAACCCTTTTTGGAAACTGGTCTCCAGCTCTTTGGTCATGCAGAGAACTCTGGGATCTTAGCAAATCCCTGAGAGCAATCCCGAGTCAAGAGGATAGAATTTCCTGCCCATGAGTTCAAATGGGACATTAGAGTCAAGTATAAATTTACTAAAGAAGAGAAAAAGCGACAAAGAAGTGTTCTTTTGTTTTGTTTGCGGGGGGGTGGGGGGGGGGGATGACTTATTGCTAACTTTATATTCTTCTTTTATTTTCTTCTGTGGCAATCTTCTGCATAAAACCCTGTTCTGTTCCTGCTCTAGGACATCCACCCCTGCTCTATTAATAGTTATGGCTCCCGATTCACTAAAGCTTCTTTAGAATCAGACAAAGTCAGGATCTACTGGCATATTTACAAAAATACTCACCTAAGATTTCTTTCCCTAATGAAATATTTAGGTTGTGGCTGTACTAAATGTATTCTCTTGCTTGGGGCAGACATGAAGTACAGCATATTCTTAAAAGGAAGACCTTTGCTAAGTTGACCTTCTCCAAGAGAATCTGTTGATTTTGTTAGGTGAGGTGCACCTATTCCATGTAACTATTTTTTTTTTTTTGATGGGAGTTTTAGAGTTTACTTATAATCTCTACACCCAACATGGGACTTAAACTCAACCCCAAGATTAAGAGTCACATGTTCCATAGACTGAGCCATCCAGGTGCCCCCTGAGTAACTGTTTTTAATATATAAAAGCTTTATATAATTTGGGACTTTGGAGGACAACAAAAAGATTAGTCGACAATGAACCCATCCTCTGGGATGGGAACTCTATGCTTTAGAACCGATGTCCTTAAGCATAACCACATAGTCAGCTCAGTACAGCTGCAGTTCTATGGCTGAGCCCACCTGTCCTCCTCAGGGCTTGCTTGAGTCCTTTTGTTAGTGTGGCTCAGAAGTAGCTCTCCCTCCTAGATGATCTCCTATTTGTGGTCTGCTCCATCATTCAAGACTGCCTACTCTTCTTAGCATCAAAGGCATTTTGTAATTTTAGAAGTGTTCTCTCAGTTCATCAGAGTTCAGACCTTTGTACAGTCATCATTAACTTTAAAGTAAATTGCTTGCCTCCAGGAGGCTCAGACTAATGAGACCTGGGAGGTTGCCTCTGTTCTGGGTGCACACTCTTCTGTCCTTCCCATGATGGGAGACGTAGCAAAGGGGAGAGCCTGTCCCAGGTTGAGTTTGATGATGTGATGATTCCTTCCTCAGAGATTATCTATTGTAACACTTCCTGTATATCCTTGCAAAGTAACCTGTCTGACATCTAGCCACTTTATTTTCCTTTATTTATTCCTACCAGTATAATTGGCAACTTTCAGAATTCTTTAGGACTAAAATGACAACATATCAAGAAATCAACTAGTTAGAAAACAGAAAAAGCAATAAATCGAATTGTTTATGGGGTTACCATGAGAACATCGATTTACTGCTATTGTCCATAAGGCCCTATAAGGAACAACTCAAGTACACCTGATCAAGGTTTCCATACTTGGTAATCATCACTCTTATTACTCCTTAAGACAAACAATACTCATTCTTTTTCTTTTAGGCTTCTAACAGCTCTCATCTGACTGCTAGATGAGGCAGAATGTCACAAATACCCTTTGCAGTCATCCTCGTTTGCAACGACTTTTTCACGGACAAGTAATTAGGGGCTTGATTCTAAGGAATAAGGTCCATGATGGTTTTCAACCCCAGGCACCATCTAACACAGGCCGGGAAACAATTGTTTATGTTCACTCAGATTTCCCTCCAGGAGGAAAACACCAGAACAAGTAAGAATGTTCTAATTTCATCACACCCAGGGAATAAAACCTCAGGCCAGGAGCAGTGGAAGAAAAGGGGTGTATGAGCAAGCTTTCAGGCTCACCTGTCTACACGACCCCACAATTCAGTAGAACCAGAGAGCAGTTGCTCTCGGAAATTGCTTGACTTACGGTTCCTCTCCACCAGCAGGTCTCACCTGTGCTTTTCTTTTGTATAGGTGGCTCGGGATCTAGATCGGTAGGGATGCTTCCAATCTTCATTGTCTAAAGTGCTTAACAGTGTATAGGCCATTTCAGCTGCTCTTCATTTTCTAGAAAAAGTTCTGTGGTTCTCCCTCACTCCTCATTGCCATATACATCTACCGGATCGTTCTTGTTGCCTAGATGATGTTTGCATCCAGATGTGGAATAGGTACATTTAAATAATTTTTCAGGGTTTATGCCTTAAAGGAAATCAGGTTATTTCCATTCTTTTTTTTTTTTTTTAAGATTTTATTTAATTGACAGAGAGAGACACAGCAAGAGAGGGAACACCAGCAGGGGGAGTGGAAGAGGGAGAAGCAGGCTTCCCACTGAGCAGGGAGCCTGATGTGGGGCTTGATCCCAGGACCCTGGGATCATGACCTGAGCCGAAGGCAGACACTTAACGACTGAGCCACCCAGACGCCCCTCCATTCTTTTTTTTAACAATATGTTCCTCTGAAGTTACTGAATATTGAACACACACAAAATGTGTTTTTCCTCTTTGTAGCTGGGTTGTATTGCATTATTTTTTTTCCCCCAGAGATGTTTGTATGCTTGTGTTCATTCAAAATCTTATAAAAAAAAATCTTTGCCAAGAGCTACCAAATTAACCTACAAACATCTTCACGAAATACATAAAGACTCTTCCTAACTAATGGCTATCTTCTAAAAATTTTCAGGAAAGCCCTTCAGAAAAGGTGTTGCTCTAGGAGTTATGTACGTGTTAGTTGTGGTCATAGACCATGCCACCAATTCTAAAGATCCCTGGGATGTTTCTGAATGGTCTTAAATAGTACCTTTGAGGTAGAATCAGCTATAACTGGGCTTCTGAGGGAAAATCATTTGGGGTTCCAGTGTAAGGCCCCCAGAACCTCTGCTCCAGCTGCATGCACGCTAACGGGTTCAAGAGCCCCTGGTCCTCTTTCCTTCTCTAGGTGGGGACAGAGGAGGGATCTACAATTCTAGAAATCGCTTGAGCTAATTTTAATGGATGGGCCTCAGCATGATGGGGTTTGGGAGGTGGGATGAAGCTTCCAAGAGGCCTTAGGACAAAGAAGAGGGAAGAGAAAGTCCAAACATGGGCATTTGTAAACTTCCAAAGCCAAGGGGGTTTAACTTCTTGGTTTGCTTGGTCAGCATTTTAATGACCCCATTTCCTCCCTCCCCTCTTTCTCTCTTCGTGAGTGATAAACGGGCACTGATGTGTTGGGAGAGAACTCTTCATGGGTTTCTTGGTCTGCATGTCCTTTGAGCAAGGTGCTGACTGCCTGTTGTGGACTAGCTTGTGAAGGGTGTTTACATGGGGAACATTTTCAGAGATTGAGCCACATGTCCCTGCAGAGCAGAGAGCAGGCACGCTCACTGCCCAGTAAGCTAATGTCTCCCGTGGGGTACTTACTACCCCATAGACAAGATTCAGGTTCCTGTCCTGTTAACACCACCCACTGGATCAGGTGAACATCATCTGACCCTTTTGACACCACCTGTAGGTACTGGGACTTAGGGAGCCAGCATTAGTGGTGGGCCTCTGGCTACAGCAATTGCTAAGAAATACCAGGCTGTCCTTCTTGGACCCAGGAATCCTGTGTCTTTTGCCAGTATCCATGAAACTGTCACAGACTAACTTTAGTTGAAAATTCTCGGCCCTATGTTTCTCAAGGGAATTGTGTAGGTTGGGATGGTCACAGATGAAGCACAGGGATAGGAGAAGGAGGAGGGGGAGGAAGAAGAGGAGGAAGAAGAGGAGGGAGAGGGAGAAGAGGGAGAGGGAGAAGAGGGAGAAGGAGGAGAAGGAGAAGAAGGAGAAGGAGAAAAAGAGAAGAAGGAGAAGAAGCTTCTCTCTTGGCCAGCTGTCCTATGGCAGACCCTGCTCTGGGCCATGATGGAGTGACCCTAGAAATGGGGACAAGGACAGAGAGGGGGAAGTAGGTTATAGGGTGTGTGGCCTGAGGAGGGTGGGAAGGACAAGTGGAAGGCCAGGAAATCCAAGGTGGCTACAGAAGGGGTAGGATGGTTTCCAGCCTGACCCTAATATGCCTACGTGGCTGATCCCCTTGCTCAGCCTTTTCTAGTAAAATCTTTTATTTCTAAGGGATACTTACATGTTGTTTACTAATTGTCTTCAACTCCCTATCATGTGTAGAAACTGAATAAGTGACACCATTTAGAGTAGGAAGAGTGTTTGGGAAATAATTGAAACATTTTTAAAACCTATTAGCTTTGGACTCTGTGGTGCCTTAATTGTAACATATAGTGTAGTTCTAAATATTTTTTTTTCCTTGAAACTGGTAGTGGCCTAGGTACCCAGGGCCAGAACAAGTCCTAGGTCAAGGTTCATGTTTCGGTAACAGTGAATTTACGGTAGCTTACTCTTGTACATTTTCTCAAGTTCAGGAACATTACTTTTTTCCAAATATGACAATCCGAGTATTGTTCCCCTTGGCTCTTGTAAGCCAGGGAGAAGGATTTTCTTTTTGTTTATATCCAAGAAGGAGATTCTAAACTTCTCCTTTCTTCTTCCTTATATATAAATATATTTCTTGATTCTAATATTTGTGTAAAGAAAGCAAAGGAAGCTGATTCGGAAGGAGGCATAATCCAGGTATTTAAAAACATTCAGAATGTTTCTCCCTCTCCTTTAAACCGGAAAATGTCACAGTTTTATACTAGGTGCCTAAATGAAGAATAAAATATGTGGGAAAGTCCTAGGGTTACGGATGGCTAACCCATGCATAGGTTTGGGGCAAATACTGTGCTTTTTATTCTCTATTCACTTCAAGAAAAGTGACCAGCTCCATTTACTCCTTTCTCTTGCTTTGTTTTTAAATTCTCTCAAGTTGTGAGTCTTTACCTCCCTACCAGTCTTTGAGTGTGATGACAAATAGAAGCTCTATTTAACTCTGTGGTTTTGTGTTCAGGCGGCAGTTCCTGAAGAATCCTGTCACCTCTGTCAGCATGGAATTTTTGTTTCCAATTATAATGATTCTCCAAATAATTTGAAAGAACAATAATTAGATCTGGGTTTATTTTTTACTTGCTGTGTGTGGTCTTCTCCTGTAGTCTTCTAATTTAATCAAGTTAAGTTATTTCTAAGCTCCTAATTTGTACTTTTTCTGTACTGAAATGCTGACATTTTATTGACCTAATTCTGTAACTTTTGCCGTCCCAAGCTTATCTTACCTTGGACTTTGTTTCTTTTTGTCCTGTCATTTTCTCTGCACAGCTGGTCCTGTCTCCAGACCACCCATCTGGATTTAAGGCTTCAGATTTTCGGTTCCATAACACAGTCTAGCAAAGGGGAATGAACATTTAATTGATAGGGCAGACGATATGAAGCTTGCCTCATTAATTAATCAATTCAAATATACTTAAATGAACCTTTGGGTGACCTCCCATGTGCTCCCAGCCTCCGTTGATGTTTGATTATTTTACACCTGTCAACAGGAGTCAGTAGAGGAAGAATTTCTAGTCTATCAGCTGGTCGGGTCCAATTTGTGGAAAAGTCTGTCTCAAGTCCATGTGGCAGCAAAGCAGTAGGGGGAGCGCATAGGAACCTACACATTTGAGTGTGGATGGAGTTACCTGTGACCCTGCATGGGTTGAAGGATATCTGTTTGGACTTTCAGATGGTGCTATTCTAGACTCACGTGCTGGTAGGTATGGGAACGTAATGCATCAGGTCTTTGCATCTGTGCAGTAGGGCCTGTAATATCTGTTTTGCTTAATGGGTGGCTATCAACAAATACAAATAAGGAATAATGTAAACAAGACTGCCAATTTGTAGATTGCAAGGAAAATTCATGAAAGCAGTGTTAACAGCTTTGAGATTAAATGGTGAATAGTATGGTGTATGAATTGTAAAATATAAAATTTAGTGGTTTTCAGTACGCTTACAAATGTGAACGATATCCCCACAATCTCCTTTTAGACCATTTTTATCACCCCAAAAAAGAAACCCTTTACCCATCATCAGTCACTGTCCATTCCCATCCCAACTGTTTAGCAACTACTAATTTTATTTCTGTCTTTTGGATTTGCCTGTTCTGGGTATTGCACACAAATGGAATCCTACAACAAGTGTTCTTTCTTGACTAGCTTCTTTCACTTAGCATAATGTTTTTAAGGTTCATCCATGTGGAGTATTTTTATTGCTGTGTGGTACAGCATTGTCATGGATATGCCACACGTTGTTTATCCATTCATCCACTAAAGGACATTTGGATTGCTTCCACTTGTTCCCTGTTACACTAGAACATTAGTGTACACAGTGTACATTTCTTATATGGATGAATACGTCCATTTTTCTTAAGTAATTAGAATTCAATGGCTAATTACAAGTGGTACACACTTACCTATGTAACAAACTGCCATCCTGTCCCATTCACAGATCTTACCCACGCTTCAGGAGAGAAGATCATATAGGGCCTTACACCAGGGGGCTGGGCTCTTAGGGATCATCTTGGAATTTGAACACAGTTGATATGCAGTATCTTTTTGAATATTTTGGATTCTACTTGTTAAAATTTTGTTTAGAATTTAGGCATCTATGCTCATGAGGTATGTTGGTCTATCATCGTCCTGTAATGTCTTTATCTTTTTGTTACTGTGGTTATTCTAGAATTCACATATTATTTGGGAAGTATTAATTCCCTTTTCAATTTTCTGGAACATTTTTTGTAAAAGTAAAATTATTTCCTTAAACCTTTAGAATTTGGTACCTGGGTGTGGAATTTTCTTTGGGAACAGACATTTAATGACTCATCTAATTTCTTTAATAGATACAGGATCCTTCTATTTTATTTGTGTGGGGCTGGGGGAAGGGAGGCAGAGAATGAGTGTGCATGAGCATGCTTTGGTAGTTTTCAAGGAATTTGTCCATTCCATCTAATTTGTTGATTTCATTGGCACAAATTTGTACATAATATTCCCTTTTTTTTCATACTAATATATATAGAAGCTTTTAGAGATATCCTTTCTCTTCCATATTGATATTGGTGTTTTGTGTCTTTTTTTTACTGATCAGTTTGACTAGTGGTTTGTCAACTTGATTTTTCTCAAAGAAATAACTTACAGTTTTATTGATTTATTCCATTGGTTTTGTTTTCTATTTTACTAATTTCCACTTTGATCTTCACATCCACTGATTTGGGTTTTATGGGGTTTTTTGTTTATTTTTGCTCTTCTAGTTTTTAAGATGAAACCTTAGATTCTTGATTTGAGACTGTCCTCCGTTTCTTAAATTCTTTTGCAAATTTTTCCCTTTGCAAATTTGTGGCTTCTCACAGATTTGAGATGTTTTATTCTGATAGGTCTTAATTCTCCTTCAGTTCAAAGTATTTGCCAATTTTGATTTTGATATCTTTGACTCATGGATTATTTATGTGTCAGTTTCCAAATATATATTCTCCAAACATCTTTTAATTTAATTCCATGTTCTCAGAAAATATCTCGTATAGCTTAAATCTTTTTAAGTGCATTTGGGCCTATTTTTACAGAGAGAAAGAATGTGCATATGCATGTGCAAGAGTGAGGAGGGGGGCAGAGGGAGAGCGAGAACCTTAAGCAGATTTCACACCCAGCTTGGAGCCTGACACGGGGCTCAATCTCATGACCCTGAGATCGCGACCCCAGCTGAAATCAAGAGTCCCATCCCCAACTGAATGAGCCACCCAGGTGCCCCTAGACATGTCTTATAGTCCAGAAAGTGATCTATCTTGGTAAATGTTCTGTGGACACTTCAAAAGAATGTGTATTCTGTTCTGGGGAGGAGTGTTTACAAATGTCAATTAGATCAATTTCATGGATAATATTATATAAATACTTGCTGTCCTTTATCCTTGTTCCATCCATTATTGAGGAGATATTAAAATCACTGTAATTGGGAATTTATTATTACAATTCTAGGAGTTTTTGCTTTATGTATTTTGAAGTTCTATTGTGTACATAGACATTTAGGATTTGACTACTATGTGTCTTGATGCTGTTTTCTCCATGTTTCTTTGCTTAGGGCTGGTTGAGTTTCTTGGATATGCAGGTTGATAGTTTTCATCAAATTTAGGAAAGCTATAGCCATTATTTGTTCAAACATCTTTTTGTCTTTGACTTCTCCCAATCTTGTCTCTTTTAGGGACTACAAATATACATATTAAACCACTTGACATTGTTCCACAGGCCACTGATGCTCTGTTATTGGGTTCTCTTTTATGTTTTCATTTCGGATAGTTTTTATTGTTGTATATTTAGGTTCACAAATCTTTTTTTTTGGTAATATCCAATCAGCTATTAATTACATCCAGTGTTTTCGGTATTATTCATTTTTTTAATCTCAGGCATTGTCGTTTATATTCTCTAGAAGTTTGAGCTGGATCTTTAAAAAATGCTTCCCATGTTTCAACTTCACTTTTTAAATATGTGGAATATATTTGTAATCTCTTTTAATGTCCTTCTCTGGTAATTCTAACACCAATATAAATTCTAGAGCATTTTTAATTGATTTTTATCGTAAGTCATTTTTCCTGTCTCTTTTATGATAATTAGTTTGGATGCCAGACATTGTAAATTTCTCTTACTCGGTGATGGATATGCTTTTTAAGATTTAAGTCCAAAACAATGCTTAGTTTAAAGCTAAGTTTTCTCCATTACTGAGACAATGCCCTTCTGTGTATTTTCCTCAATGCTTGTAAATCTTGAGGTCTACCAGTCTGACGGTGGGAACAGGCATTAGTCCTGGTCCTATGCCTGTGCTGGGCACTGTTGTTAATAATCACCTCCCGTGTCTCCTTCCTCCCTTTCAGGCAGCTTCCTGACCTGCATGTGCTGATCAAGCCAATAAGCTAAAGCAATTGTCTAACTTACTCGTTTCCTGACTTTCGGAGATCATTATTTTTTGTGAACTGCTATCCATTGTTTTGCTGACTGTTTCATATATTTTCATTTTTGTCTCAGATGGTAGAGTAAATCACATTTGTATTTCATCATGGCTGGAAGGAGAAGTGTATCCTCTTTTTAAAAAATGCTGAATTTTATTGTGTGGCTCTCCCATAGCTTATTTAGCTAATTCCTTGTTGCTGGACCTGTATGGTCTGAATTTTAGGGGCAAGTGTAACTATAGGAGAGAGTTTGAAAGTGTGACAATTGAATCAAAGGGTAAGTGTGTCCATGATTCTGGTATTTCTAGATTTCTCTCCACAGGTAGGTATTGTACCATTTTTGCATTCCCCTCTAGCAATATTTGAAAATGAATACCTTTTAGAGGACTGAGGATCTATACCAAAAGGAAGAAATCTTCAGCGTCTAATGAATATCTTACCAGATTTCATTCATATCTCACTCTCCTGACAGTTTTGTGGCACAAAAACAAAATATCACAAGGCTGGGTCTGTTTGTAGAGTCAATGAACAGCTCTCTTCTCCCAGGGCTAAGAATCAGGGGGAGCACCATACTTCATTTTCCTGGTTTTTATGTCATTTTTAAAGAAGCAATCTGATACAACATTTTCTCAGAAAAAGACCTATTTCATTCTGTGAGTCAATTTCCTCTTTCTGAATTTGAAAATTCAGCTTATTTGATCACTTCTGAGAATAGATACTGTAAACATAACCCCCCTTCCAAGAATCTGGGGAGAATCTGAAAGTTTACCATGTCAGGTGCAAACTCTTCTATAATTATATACACCTCTTTCCTACATAGCCTTATCTTCTAGTGTTGTCTAATCCAGACTCTATGTGGTGATCTGTGTTGTAAGGTGGTACAGAAGTATAGGAAAGAATAAAGCAAGTGCTTTAAAAATGACAACATTTGAGTAATACTTGTTCTCCAGATATATTTTTCACATGTCCACATTCAAAATCTTCATTCACTTTATCCCTTATATTTGAGTTCTCTCATATATCTAGCAAACTCTAATCCTATTGATGGTACTGACTGCCCAGTAATAATAAGAGGAGGATAGTCAAGCCAGATGTTCAGGTGTTCATGCAAAACAGTGGGGAAAGTTTACATTCACTTGTTTCTTGTGACCAGAGTGGTTGATCTTTAAAAAAGTGGCACTTTCCATAGATTGGTTAGGTTTCCTTATTGTTCTCTTGGTTATGACAGATCTCTTCTGTATCAGAGAGACCATCTATTGTAGGTTCCCTCCCTCCCTCTTCCCAAAATGTAAAATTACATCATCATGAATGGAAAAGAAGAGGAATTGATTAAGGGAAGTTTTAAGATTATTCTTTACCCATGTTTGCAGTCTGGAATGGAAATGTTCAGACACAAAAATAGTTAAGAACTCCAATCAGTACAGTTAATATTTTTCTCTTTAAACGACTCACTTCTTCAGGAAAATAATTATTTTTTTCTTTATTTCAACTGCCTTTTCAAGTTACAGTTTTAACCCAAAACATAAATTTAAAATTAAATAGTATACATAGTAATTCTCTGTATAATATAACGTAGGGAAATACCTTTGAGGAAAATTACTAGGAAATAAGCAAAGCTTTCTTTTTTGGTAACAATAAAGATTAGAATTCTCCAAGTGGTGGAGCAAAAATAAGAATCTGATTCAGTGATGACCTAAAAATAACATTAGAAATAGCTTGGAGGTGATTATAGAATGCCTGTAGCTCATAGGAACATTGCATAATTTGTCACCACTAGGAGGACAGAGTTGCTAATATGAAGCCATTTAAAATTGCATTTGTATAACTGAGTTGGATAAACATGTAGGGAAATTGTTTTGTGTGTACATGTAGGAATAATGGATCTGGTTGCTCATTATCCAACCATTGTATTGAGAAATACTTATCTTAATAACATCAAGTGCATTTTTCATCATTCCCCCATGATTTTATCAGGAATTACATAGCCCAATTTCTCATTATTAGCCTTAAAACGTATTTGTATTTTTAATCTGAGTTTAGTGTTAACATTTAGAAGATGCCTCTCAAATATCCTCAGCAACAGGGGGGCAGGGCATGGGGGCCCTCACCTGCATGGATGCAGGGTTTGCGCTTTCATTCGCATCCGTGATGAATTATGACAGTTAAAGTACCAGTTGTCAAATTCTTAATGCATCAGCCATCTTCATCAACCACTCTTCCTTCTACTTATAAAGCCAAATGGGGCAAGAAAGAGTTAGAGAAATGTCTCTAGATTGAAAGTCAAGATCACCAGATTCTAGCACCATGCCTTTAAAAAAGTTCACATCTGTCAGGATCTGTGGAAGCTGTACTACCTTTTGCCAAGGCTCATTAAATATAGAGAATTTCTCTCCCTTTTTGTCCCAACCAAGGCCCACTGTGGACGGTTGGGAACCAGCCAGCCACTGGGGGTGGGCTGGGGGAGGGTGACCATGCCCTGAATTGGGCCTGGCTAGGGCAGGGCAAGTGAGCATCGACCTAAGTGGAGTTTGAAATCTTGACAACTCCAAGGGAGGAGAGTTTTTAATTAAGGGAATGAGGGAGTTATTGGGACCAAAACAAATAGATTTATTACCTGAGAGTGGTAGGATATAGCGTGAGACCAGCCTGAGATTCTATTTTAAAGGTGAGGAGGAGGAGGAAGGCCTGATGGGGTGGGTTTTCAGGTGGCAGTTTCCAGGAGCAATGGTTTTCTCCATCTACTTTGTGAGGCCTCGTCTGTTGGAATACTGGTTTTGCCTCTTAAAAAAAATACCAATTATTTAAATCATGGGTCCACAAACTCTTTTTGTAATGGGCCAGATAGGAAGCAATTTAGGCTTTGTGGGCCAAGGATAAAATTGAGGATATGATGTAAGCACTTAAATAACATGGAAGGAAACATAATTGTACAAACTTCTTATCAAACTCAAAATACAGTAAAAATTGAGCATAGCATCTTATAATACAGATCTGCTTATGAGAAGAAGAATGATTTTTTATCATATTTCTTAATTGGTGTTCATATTCCCTTATCAGTAGCAAATGTTCATATGTATAAGGCATCCTTAGCTTGCGGGCCATACAGAGACAGGTGGAGGGCCAGATTTGGTCCTCAGGCCATAGTTTCCCTAATTTGCTAAATCTGGTATAAAAAAAAAGTTTTACTTTGCTTTATCACATTTACAAGGATAGATGAATAGAATGTGATGGTATTGCTCCTAGAAATGTATTAAATTTGAGGGCAGCTTGGGGTAATAGAATAACTCCTACTGGACCAAAGTAGGGCTTCTTTTTCTCAACAGCATGATTCCATAAAAGCCAAGAATCAGAACAACTAGAAGTATCCCTTGATGCTAAAGTAAATCTTTATTTCCTCCTCAGCAATTACATAACTGCTCTGTATTTTTATGCATTCTTTCATTATTGCTAAGGTCTATGGAAGTGCAGATATTAGTCTATTCCATTCCATCAGCCTTTTCCTTGTTCATGGAAGGACATGGAAGTAGTCCTCTAAATGCCATAGTTCTCAATATTTACCTCTAAGTTACAAATGGTGTGTGTGTAGGTGTGTTGGGGAGGGACTAAGTACAAAAGTGAATGAAGAGGAAGCAGAATGAGCATAAATAACCATGTAAAGTGGGATGGGGGCTGCCAGGGCAGAGGATAGCTTATAGACTTGAGACCATGATACACCATGTTTGGAAATTGTGGCTGAGCTCTTTCATGGGTCCAATGTAACATGCCGGGAACCTTGGACGTTTCTGCCCCTCACGGTTAACATAGCTTCATAAATATGCGCCAAGTGAGAATATTAATACAGGAAGAATATTAGTTCACTTATCATTATTGCACATTGAATTGGCCAGAGTTGTGGATGAACAATCCCAATCTCTGAGGCCTATAAACAGTCCCCATTACAACTATTCCTATGGATATTTTTGACTACAGGTACCTTGCAGTTTTGTTGTGTTCAGATCACCTGTTACTTGTTTCTTATCTGTGGTGTCTCTGTACAGCATGCTTTCAGAGTAAAAGCTATAAATGAAACCTCCAAAATGATGACAGAAACTAATTCGCTCTAGGTAGTTATTTTATTATTAAAGATTTTATTTTTAAGTAATCTCTACACCCTCTACACCAAACTTACAACCTCAAGATCAAGAGCTGCATGTTCTACTGACTGAGCAAGCCAGGTGCCCCCAAACATTGCTATTTTAAATCGAAATTTCCTACCCTGTTATAGGTCAGGATCAGGAAAAAAAAATACTATTTATTCACCTTTTTTCTACTTATACTTAACATGGTCCTATCCAAAGTCACCCTGTAATAATCCTTAAATCTTCAAGTATTTATTGGGCACTTGCTGAGTTTAATCATGCTGAGTACTGTGAGGTTTTCATAACTTCTTGGGAAGCAATTCTCCACTCTACAATGTTTCAGTCTTGGTGACCTTTGCCGTTATTTTTAGGTGATGTGTCAATAGGGTATAGATATAACAAATTATACTTTCATAAACATACCAGCTATAGAAGTAATTATGTTCATTTTTCTTGAAAGATGAGCATTCCTTCATTTTTACCTATATTTCATTCAACTCAATGAATTTTTCCAACTGGGCTTATCTGTATATTTCAGTACCCTGTAGCGCACTTAAAATTTCTCATTTTTTTAAAATCAATACTTTATTTTTATTTTCTGGCTTGCTAGTGTTGAATTTTAAACTTTAGATAGCATTAAGGAAAAAAAAAAGTTGTATTCTACATTTTGAACATTTTTAGGAAGCCCAAAAGCTCAACTTCTCAACCAATGAGGAAACTTTCTGCACCAGATCCTTAACTGAACACACTGAATGACAGGAAGCTTATAAAGAAATCTTCCATAGGGTTAACTTAGCAATGAAATCAATTGATTCTTAAAAATCTGAAATGAGCTTACAATTTTAAGGCAGTACACTCTTGATCTAGGTATTTGACTATCACTACAAATTCACACATTTGTATTAATACTCATTTTGTCCTTCAAATCATGAGATCAGTTAAGCATTATGATCACTGGTATACCACTGAAGTTCAAATGTGTTTAGTGACATAAACACCAACAATCCAGCATAGGGTTCCCAAATTTTGCTGCATTATAGAATCACTTTATTCCTCTCAAATCTCACACCCACATCACAACCAATATTAAATCAGAATGGGGATGCGAGTGAGGCATCAGTCACTTTTTTCTAATTATATTTTAAGAGCAATTTTATGTTCATTGAAAAATTAAGTAGCGAGTGCAGAGTTTTTTATACACCCCTTACCCCTCTGCAGGCATAGCCTCCCCAACTATCAACATCCCCCCTGACCAGAGTGGGACATTTGTTACAATGGATGAGCCCACATGGACATATTCTCTCCCAAAGTCCCCGGGTGAGTTGACTGTGCAGCAGAGCTGAGAACTACTGATCGAGCAGTGGGACGTGAACAGCCAATGGTGTGCTGGTTTTGGCATTTAGAGCTCACATTCATGCTGACTGGTCAGGAATCTATATGAATAGTCAGTGGCCTCATCATATGTATTGTTTAAACATCATGACTATGATGAGACTGTGAAATCCATCTTGATGACTTCCAGACCCATAATCTTATGGAAACACTTTTCTTATGTGGACCTTCACCTATTTTAGATTGTGTTCAGGCATTTTAACTAACAGTGTTTACATGGAAAATCGAATGTCCAGGATAGTCTTTGCCACCAATATTTTAAATTTTTGGATTTTTTCCCCCAAAATAACTTTTAATTTCAAAGTAAATAGCAGAAATTTACCTTTCTACCTTTGAAAGTAAATTTCAAAGGGGGTAAAATGCAGAAAAAGCAGGATGAAACCATCAGGTAAGGATCCCACTACTTGAGCCATCCCCAGTGAGATGCCTACCTGTCTCGCCAGAACTGATCACCAGAGGATGCCTTTCTCACTGTGTCTTCTGTAGACAGGGCTTTGTTTGTTGGGACTGCTACAACAGAATACCATAGATTGGGTGCCTTGCAAACAATAGACATTTATTTCTGGAAATCCAAGATAAAGGTGCCTTATAGAATCAGTGTCTGGTGAGGACCCACTTCTTAGTTCTTGGACAGCTGTGTTCTTACTGTGTCCCTGTGTGGCAGAAGTAGGGAGGGGGTGAGTGAGCTCTCTGGGGTCTCTTTAATAAAGGCACTAATGCCATTTATAAGGGTTCCACCCTCAAGAGCCAATCCTCTCCCAAAGGCCCCACCTCCAAATACATTATCACCTTAGGGTATCAGGATTTCAACGTGTGAATGTGGGGTGGGGCAGACAGTCCATCTACAATAGCTGATCTGTTCTCCTACTCTAAGGGTGGGGATAGCTTTATATGGTTTCACCAGACCAGTAAAACTAAGCCAGTAGAATTCTATTTCACTATTTTCATAATTTCCACCTTCCTGGTGCAAGCTAAGATGTCCTAAACTTTCCTGAAATGAACAGTCTGGGGATATCAAGATGTACAAAGCATCTTAAAATTGTTTCACAGTAGCACAGGACTCTCTGAACCATTTCTGAGTTGATAACACAGCTTTGATTTTACTACTTATCTTCTTTATGCATATTGGAAGACGGGTATATAAAACCATATAATGCTGCTCCATCAGGAAGATTACAGGCTTGCCTTTATGTCAGGATATCACCAAGGATAAGAGTACTTCACATTAAGTGTGTGTGTTCACTCTGTATAGATCTGTGGATCTCTCTAGATTGTGTCTGTATTCTCTTTATATGTTCAGGTCTATCAGTGATGGATACTATATAGATAATCTGTATAAGTATATCCTGGCCTAAAGGCAAGCCAGTAATTGTGCAATACAAAATATGAGAAAAATTTTATAATATGTATAGAGAGAAGCTTAATTGACCCTGTTCTTCAAAAACCATGAGATAGACCAGTTAATTCCCATATTCCATTTTCTCAGACGAAATGGTCTTCTATGTAATCATATGTTTCTGTTAATGGTATTTCTTACATGGGATATTCCTGATAATCCGTAAGAGTTAAGTATGAGTGATGGTGTCTATTTTATTACCTCACTATCCCCATAACCTCCACTCATCCAGCCATCTAGCCAATCTTTATTCTTTCAAGAAGGTGTTGAATATTTCTAGTTCACCAGGCACTGTGTCGATTACAGAGACCAGAGAGGAAAACACATGAGGTCCTCTGGTGTCACACAGCCTGTCTGGGAGCCTTACTAGCAAGGCAGTTGTGGTGGTACTGTGTGGCTAGAGCTGGGTTGTTCCAGCTCTCCCTGGCTTTGTAAGAGGTGTGATCTAACGGTAGATAGCTGGAAATCACTGGAGGAGTGACCTGGCTTTCACTGAATGCTTACTTGCTCTGGTAAAGGACTCTCCACTAGCAACATGAAGGAGGGACTGTAAGCAGATGAGGAGGAAATAGATCGAGCAGAAGCCCTTGTTGCGCTCAAAATAAAATCTAAACCTTGACTATCCTTATAGCAAGGGGAAGGAGAGGAGGGGACATGTGTAGAAACGTTAAGAGATGGAATTACAGGGCCTGTTGAATGGACAGGGGAAGGCAACAAAACGAGAAGCTGGCAGTGACTTTGGTAAATTGTGGATTAGCCCACGGAGGTGACAAATATTGCTGTGACAATGTTTGGGGCCCTTTGATGAAAGCAGTGGCTTCTGTTCTGAATTACTTGTGCCACATGCTTACAGATTCTTTAGTGCTCGCTCCATGCCAGGCGCTGTTCTACGTGAATGGGCTCATTGGATCATTAGCATAAACTTACATGAGTAGGTCTTTATTCCTATTTTAACGAGAGGGAAACTGAGGCATAAGGAGGTGAAACAAGCTTCCCCGGGTTAAATACTGTTCAAACTGAGCCGAGCCGAGCCTCCAAGGTGCAGGTGGTTCTCTGGCTAGCGCTAGGGGTGCTGTCCATGGAGGGGACTGCGCAGAAGGAGGGAGCACATTTAAGGGAGATGCATTGAATGGGAGAGACCTGCCACCCAGGCTGGCAGAGGCCTTTCCATAAAGACCCTGCACCGTGGTGAGAAGTATAGACAAGGGTCATGATTGCTGGGATGGAAGGTGAGGCGAGGAACAGGGGGGTTCCACAGGGGAAAGCACATGAGTGAGAGAAGGCAGGTAGCCAGTCCTGATGATGGTGCATAATGGTTCTTTAATGTGTCTGCACCTCAGGATCACCTGGGAGCTTTAACAGTTCCTGCTGCCTGGGGTTCACCAGTTAAATAAATCAGAATGTCTGGGCATGAGACCCAGGCATGGACATTTTTAAATCTTTCCAGGTGATGCTGTCAAGTTTAAGTGTTGCTGACTTAGAGCCATGGGTCTCCCACTGTAGCATGCATCAGAATTCCCTGGATTGCTCCTCACAGCACATGCTGTGCCCCACATAGCACATGGGAGTGCAAGTGCTCTGGTCTCCTAAGAGCACTAACTTAATGGGGACCCCACCCTCATGACCTCATGTCAACCTACTCCCCTCCACAGGCCTACCTCCAGATAACCATCACATTGAGTTCGGGCTTCCACAGAGGAATCTGGGGGTTGGGCTGAGGGGACACAAACATTAAGTTTGCAACACCCCTGTGTATTGAGCTGTGCTCCTGCTGTGCAAATGTATGAATGGTGATAACTTCTACTTAGCATATAGGTCTCTGATAAACAAGGACCTCTGTGTCTTCATTTTCCTGTGAAAGCCTCTGCACTCGTCTAATATGTTGTATTTTTTATAAAATGGGTCATATGTAGCAGTATGTGTATTAGGATTAAATGCAACTCCATGGCTGTTTGTGCACATGGCTAATGTGAGGGGGCGAATGACAGGATGGACGAGATACATGAGCTTCGGGAGCTAGTCACCATACTCTTAAAGAACATTATGAATATTGATAAAGTTAATTGTTTAAAAGACGTGTGTAAATTAGTGAAATATCCTCAAGTTGATACACTGATTTTGCCGATATCTCTAGATTATTACTTTGAAGTAGGGGTTATTTAGGTGTTGCATCCCAAAAGGCTAGTTTTGAAAGAAAGTGTGCCTGGATGACTCTGACATTCAGAAGGCTGTAGTCTGCAGACCCAGGTTTTAAGAAGGTTGGTCTCAGGGTATGACCCCAGACCATAGAAACACTCGGCTGATGAAGACCTTAGTTTCCCTGATATGTCTCTATATGCCCAACAATTGAGCATCTGGCTTTGGAGCAAACTCCTCTAATTCCAGAGAGTTCTTCCCCATGCAACCCCCTTCCCTACCACAATAGTGACATCTTTCCATTGGATGGTCTCACCCTCTGCCTTTACCTGTTGGTTAAACAATCATGGAGAAAGGAGAAGAAGTGGAATCTCTCGTTCACCTTTGTTCTTTATGCCCTTCACCTGCTCCATCTTCTCTCCAAGAGTATAATTTTAGTTTCTTTACCTCTGTTTCTTCCAGAATATAGACTTAAGACTTCCTCCAGTTATGCCCTTTTCTGAACCAGATATATGTGTGTAAATCAATAGATACTTGTGTGTATACACACACACACACACACACACACATATCCCTGTGCACTCCTCTTTGTTCCCAGTTGATGGCTCTGTCCCAAGTGAGGGATCAACTTTTCTCCTGTGTCCTCATTGTTAACGAACGCCCACCATACCCATGCTTGTGTAGAGTAGCTCTGTTTGAGAGCAGTTACATTCCTGCGATGAGAAGAAATCACATTCATGATACTTTTCGTTAGTAATTTCTCTTTTTTTTTAAGATTTTATTTATTTATTTGAGAGAGAGAGAATGAGAGAGCATGAGGCAGGGAGGGTCAGAGGGAGAAGCAGACTCCTCGCTGAGCAAGGAGCCCGATGCGGGACTCGATCCCGGGACTCCAGGATCATGAACTGAGCTGAAGGCAGTCGCCTAACCAACTGAGCCACCCAGGCGCCCAGTAATTTCTCTTTTCTAATTAGAAATGACTTGAGAGGAGTTAATAGCCAAGAGTGGTCCTGGATGCCTAGGATGGGTGTCAGGGTGTCTGCGAGACATCTGAATGCTTATGAAAGATTTCGATATGTGCATTTTTCTGAAGATAGGATCACAGATTCGGTCACAGTCTTGAACTGCCTATGTCCCACACAATATGAATCACTGACCTATGGTCATTTAGTTCTAAAAGATGGCCAATATTTCCCTCTTTATTTACTTTTGTTTGTGCTTTTTTTGTTTTGTTTTGTTGTTGTTGTTTTGTTTGTGCTTTTTATCAGCCTCCCCAAATCCATTTTGGAGTAAGGTAGAAAAGTGCACAATGACCCTGGTGAATATCTGAACTAGTAGCTTGGGAGTAGTTCTTAACATTAAGTTTATTTAACAAGGTCTGTGGAAAACTCTCCATGTAGACAGCTGTAGGGCTTTTACCTTTTGGTTGACAGTCTGGTTAACCTCTTATGCTTCAGATTTCTTACCTATATAAAAAAGAAATGTTATGCTTTTGTGTCCAAAAAATTAAGGAACATACATGAAAGCACTCTTAATTCAATGAAGTCTCATTTTTATTTTTTGCCTTAAATACTTTGTGCTGGACATGTTTCCAAGTCCTTTACAAGTTTTCATGCATTAAGTACTCCTAACAACCTTATAAGGTAGATATGATCATTCCTAATTTGTAAGGGGAGAAATTGAAGCACAAGCAAGCTAAATGACTTGCTCAAGGTCACACATCTGTGTGGAAGAGATAGGATTTGAACCCTTCTATTTATAGAGCTCACAGGTTGGGTTTGTTTCTTTTCAAACCACTGTGCTGTCCTATGCTACCTCCCAGGAGCTGGGGCGGGGGGAGGGGGGCCCAGGGCAGACTGGAGAGGGGACCTGTGAAGAATGGGCAAATCATTCTATGCTTTTTTTCTAGAATCCTGGGTTAATAGGAGAACCATTCTTCTAGAGCCAGAGGTCCCACAGCTGTTGGCAATTCAGCTTTCCTCTAACCCTCTAGAGGTGTCAGAAAGCAGCTGTTGGAAAGGCTGAGCGGCCAGCAACTGTTGAGTGAGTAGGGAATACCTCACTGCGTGCAACAGGGTGCCTTGGTATCAGCAGGGTGACAGAGGTTTATCCTGAGTAGTAGCCCAGGGCTGACAAGGGGGAGACCATTTCCATTTGGGATTTCTTTCCAAGAAAATGTTTTGGAAGTAATAACCGATTTCAAAACATGGGGTGGTGTTAAGGCATCTTGGTGTTCATAAAAATCACACCCAGAAGCACATGTGCTCTCTTCAAATGGGGATTTAATTCAAAGCTGATGATTAATGAATACCTTAGAATCTGTATGTGTATAACAGTCATGTAAACTCTATATGGGGTGAACAAAACAGTCATCAATTTGAAGGTACATTTTCTTTCTCAGTCCAACTTTCCAATGTTCCTTAAACATGTTGTTTATGTAAAATTTATTTATAGTAGATTTTGCCCTCACTCAGTAATCACTGCAGAGATATATAAACAGGAAATCTCTCCCTTTAGTCGCAGCTAACACCTTTGTTATTTATACCAACATGCGTAAGTCTCGTTATGACATAACATCTGTTGCTGGAAGAATGGTTTTTTGGCAGAAATGAGTAATGTATTTTGAACGAAGCAAAAGAAGAGATCAATCATGGAAGAGAAAAATAATCTTGCTCCATACATTCATTATAATTCAGGCCAAACTTACACACTTGCATGCAAATCGACAGTAATTTAAAGCTTTTCCTACAGCGCTCCTAGATGGCAACATAAACTGAGAATTTGGGCTGTAGGTCCGCTTTCTAGATGATCTTACAAGGTTTTAGGGGCTCTGTGGTTTACCTTATTCTTGCAAAGGGTTTTCTACTTATGAAAAGTTTGTATTTATGCCAATTCATGTTTGGCCTTAACTATTCTGTCTCTTAAAATTGTCAACATTTCTTATGAAATTACAATTTCTTATTGTAAAATCCCTTCCAAGTTCTTTAGTGAACTCAGTTCTTAATAGAACTTATATGTGCATATATATATATGTTTACATATATATAATATTTCCCTTAGCTGTATTTTTGATAAAGCAAACTGATATAAATGTGGTTATGAATGAAAATCCTAGCCTATGTAAAAAAACAAAACAAAACAACACTCTCCTTTTTGAGATGAGATTCATTTTAAAAATTGTAAATCTGACGTGCACTGCAGGAAACTTGGAAAATATATAAAAGCAGGAAGAGAAAAGATGTGCTTATAACATACTATTTGGGACTTCCTCTGACATCAGAAGTCCAGAATGGGGGCGTTGGATTGGAGAGAAATGAAAACTGCAGAAATCAGTTGGAGCGGATCTTTATCCTAGTTCATTAGCCTAAGATTTACAGCTTTGGGTATAAAAGTATAAATACCTGAAAAAAAAAAAGGAAGCAGTGCGTGTGTTCCAAGTTACCATTTTACAGATCATTCATATTTTATATTTGTCACTACTGTAAAATATTTTTTCTTGAGATTTACAGATCTCATTCAACAAATCCCATCAAGAGCATCTGTGGTCCCACAGGTGAAGCTGACTCATTTGAACAATATAGCAGTTTAGAGTGACTTCAGTAATGCTGAAGTCATTATTCATTATTATTCATTATTATTCCCATTATTGGGAAGGATCGTTAATTATCTTTCCTTTTCTTCCAGTGGTCCTACATCGAAAAGAAAACATCAAGTTTATGAGTGATGTTAAATGAACCAGGGCTATGCCAAGGGGGCTGAAGGGAAGAGCAAGACTTGTTTTCAGATTCCCAATATTAGATTAAAATAGATTCTGAAATGATGAAAGATAATTATGCTAGATTCCGTGTTGATATAAATGTATTCTTCAGGTTAAAATTGCAATAATGTTTTAAATCCTCATGCTATTTGAAGAGTCCTTTTCATTCTAGAATATAAGGTTGTGCATTTAGGTCTATCAGGGATTAGAGGCAGAGAGTGGGTGTTTCTTGCATCTTGGATTTTTCTCTCTTTTCTAAAGCAAGCCTTCCTGTATTCTGTGCACTCTAAGATTGTGGACACCCCACAAGATGCCGTTCCCCAACTAGTGCTTTTTCTGTGGTGCTAACCCTCGTTTGCAAGTCTCATCTGGTCTAAGACTGCATCCGTATCAACAAATTGCTGGTTCCCTGATTGGCATCTCTGGCTTTTCTCTCTTCCCTGTGTTTCACTCCTTTATTTCCACCTGTGAGCCACACGTCTTAAAGATGTCCTGAGATCACCTCAAATGCATCATGTATTAGTACGATCTTTTTTTTAAAAATCCAAAACCTATTTTTATTTGCAGAGGACATTATTTGAGTCTCCAAAAGCTCAAAATCTGGGAGGATGATTGGAACTGTTCTCAGTTTTATATTGGTAAATGTTTAACCAGATTTTCTCAAAAACAACAATCCCCGATACATAGCATGTGCTGATTAGTGGGGTAAATATTCTCACCAGAAACCTACCAGTGAGAATCGTTGATTGTAGAGTTGCAAAGACATGAGCACAGTTGGTTCTGATAAGCTGGTACCAGCCTACTATAGTTTTCCAGCGGCTATTCTGAAATTCTGGTCAACTCAGAAGAACTAATGTGGGCAGGGGACCCTGGGTGGCTCAGTTGCTTGAGTGTCTGCCTTTGGCTCAGGTCATGATCTCAGGGTCCTGGGATTGAGTCCCACATCGGGCTCCCTGCTTTGCAGGGAGTCTGCTTCTTCCTCTGCCTGCCACCCCCCCCCCCACTTGTGCGCTCTCTCTCTCACTCTCTCTGTGTCAAATAAATAAAATAAAAAGAAAAGAACTAATGTGGGCAAATGTCAGTTGAAAAGATAAATGCATGACTCAATAAAAAACACAAATACTCAATATAAGTTTTGTTTCTGTTAAGAGAAGCATAGTCATGCACAGAACATATTCTTAGAGACTCATTGGGTGGGAGTGAGAACCTGAGCTTTAGTTTTACCAGTGTTGTTCAAACCTTGTGTGGTAGAAGTTGGAGAAATGCAGACTGCATCACCGACAAGTTATGTGGATGAACAGCTCATTCAGTCAATACTTAGAAGTGTTGCTTGAAGGAGTACTGTCAGTCTGGCTGAAGGTTTCTGGCGGCACGCCACCAGGCTTTGTCTTTGATTCTTTCAAAATGTATAGTGTAATTATAAACTTAAAATTTGGTCATTACCCAAAGCATGGAGGAGTAGTTATTCCAGAGGATGACAAAGTCGGGATTGAAAGAAAATTCTGACAAATTAAAATAATGAATCACCCTAACAACAAAAATGTAACAGTGGTGCCAGACTTTGCATTAGGTTAAAAAAAATAATTTATAAAAATATAAGTGTGACCAAACTGCACAGTATTTACTAAAAAGATATGCAGGTTTTAGTTGGTTGCAAACTCCATACAAAGCAACAGAGAATGTGATTTATAAGCTAGTTAAAGCATTCTTAGGTGACTTTAATAGAAATGTAGCTAGCACACAGCAAGGTGCAGCAAGCCTGTGACTAGCCAGTGGAGCAGGTCTGGAGCATCGGGCTGCAAACCAGAAATTTCCAGGAGGTTCTGCATCCCACCATGACCATTATATCCTAGCCTGGGAGATCATCTCTTCTAGGAGGTCCTGCAACCTCAAGTCATGTCATAGCATTTCCATCTATTTGCCTGCACTGTTCCATTGGCCTATCACTACTTCTCATTCTCCCCAATTAAAATCCATCTATGTTTTAACTGTTAGTCATTTTTTAAAATGTCAGGAAAAAAATATTTAAACTCTTCCACTCTGCTTTCTTAAAGATCCTCATACTCGGATTTAGCACGTAGTTTTTCCGCCTTGGCATATAGTTAGTGGTCTTTCATGTCACGTACACATTTATTGAATGCTCAGTTTATGCAAGGCCCCATGCTATGCCTTGTTACACACTTGATTCTGCACTACAAGTTAGTACTTTAAGGACAGAGATCCTGTCTCATCACCTCCATTGGACTTTTAGTGATTAGTGGTGCTTAGGAAAGAGAATGGATTTATCTCGAACATGAAATAACTTAGATAAATTTGAACTTCAAGAAGGTCATCATGGGGGGCGCCTGGGTGGCTCAGTTGGTTAAGCATCTGCCTTCGGCTCAGGTCATGATACCGGGGTCCTGGGATCGATCCCCACATCAGGCTCCCTGCTCAGCGGGGAGCCTGCTTCTCCCTCTCCCCACCCCCCGCCCTGCTCATGCTCTTTAAATCTTAAAAAAAAAAAGAAGGTCATCACGGAACTAATACCAAGAACCAAGCTTCTCCCAGGTTTTGGGGCACCCTTGCAGTACCAGTAAAGGTGACCTGGCATGGCTTGTATTCTTGACCTTGGATTCTCACATGCATGTTTATTCACATGTGGGCCAGGCAGTGTACTAGACACTGGAGACACAATGTCTTACTCAGAACTTTTTAGTCCGGGATTTATCTTTAAAAGATTTTATGTATTTATTTGACAGAGAGATAGAGAGAACAAGTAGGCAGAGAGGCAGGCAGAGGGAGAGGGAGAAGCAGCCTCCCTGCTGAGCAGGGAGCCCAATGTGGGGCTCGATCCCAGGACTCTGGGATCATGACCTGAGCCGAAGGCAGCCACTTAACCAACTAAGCCACCCAGGCGCCCCTGGGATTTATCTTTAAGTTGTCGATCCTTGACAAAACGCTGACTGTTGCCTGCAAATTGTTCTTCGAGTAAGACAGCCCATGTTCTATATTCGTGCTGCAGTTTGGTCTTCACGGTTCCTAAGGAGTCAGAAAGCACCCAATCACAAACCATAGCTGTATTTTTGAGGACTGCCAGTGATAAAGTCAGCTGAGAATCCTCTGTGTTGTCCAGAGTCTCCCTCTACTCTTCTAGTCATGTCAAAAGAATCATAACTTGGGTGAAGAGAGGATCTTCTCAAGGGCCTTTTAGGATCAGACTCCAGAAAATCAGGAAGCTCAGGGAAGAGTATGATAATTTGGGCACCAAACCTTTAGCTCAGCACCAACAAACATGACAACGAGCTGAGTGCTTGTGCATTTTCTCCTCCTGTTCTACCAAAGGGAATGTGCACAGCAAAATAAGGAAAAGAAATACCCTTAATGAAAATCTTGATCTACATTCTGTTGAGATCTCCATAAAATTTTTTTTTTCACATTTTAGTAGTATTTTAGTACTTTTATTTTTTATTTATTTTTTTAAAGATTTTATTTATTTGACAGAGAAACAGCGAGAGAGGGAACACAAGCAGGGGGAGTGGGAGAGGGAGAAGCAGGCTTCCTGCGGAGTGGGGAGCCCGATGTGGGGCTCGATCCCAGGACCCCAGGATCATGACCTGAGCCAAAGGCAGATGCTTAACGGCTGAGCCACCCAGGTGCCCCGTATTTTAGTAATTTTAATAACATTTCATTGATCAAGTGCTGACCTGTTTGTGAACTGATATCAACTCTGAGATTGTTGGAGTACATGTTAATATAATGCTGAACAGTAATGGGTAATAACAATAAATACTACACAGGACTTACATTAATGAACGTGCCAAGGTTTCTTTTAGCCTGGGAAGTTAAATGCTCCTGATTTCTTAAGTCATGATGGACAGACTGGCATCGCTCCATTCCATCCTAAGAAGTGTATGCTATCTGGAATCCGGCATGTCTTTACCCATATTATCTCGCTAACATTGGATGGGAAGGTCCTTCTGACTCTGGAATCCGGCATGTCTTTACCCATATTATCTCTGTAATATTCATTGTGCTGCAGATAAGAAGGTGTCGGATGGGGTTTCTGCCAATTTAGCATCTGAGAAGTTGAGTCACAAAGCAGTTCAATGACTTGTCGAAGGTCCTGACCCAAATCAGTGGGAAAGCAGTGAACATACTTTAAAGCCAGTGCTAACCCTTCTTCACAGGAAACTGTAATTTCTATTACTTTGTAGTGTTCTGTTCACTATAAAAATATGACTGGGGAATGTTTTGTCTCGTGCAGCCTCCATTTCTTTCGCTGATGGCAGCTGTGACTCCAGTTGCTTATCTCAGAACAGAATTTAGCTTTAGTATTTATAGAATTTGCTATTGCAGGCTATCTCCCCCTACCCCTCCCTGGCCACTTACTCCTGTACTCTGACTAATATTTGAAATGGGGGGAAAATTATGCCAGGGAAGAATGAAAAAGATTGGGGGACTGTATCATTCTTAGTGTACAAAAAAAGCAAGCTGAAATGAGGGATAAGAAGAATGGAACTTTGATTGTTAATAGATGCTTAAAGACTCTGAGATCATTGTTAAATGGAATTTTGGTTTGCACGTGCAATGTCTTCAAGATTCATTCAAATGAAATGTGTGTGAGTGTGTGTGTGTGTGTGTGCACATGAGATGTATGTGTGCATTGGTTTATGTGACCATCTCTGGCTTTTCTCAGTGTTTGGAATATCTTCATAAATCAGGCTGCTCTATTACTTTATTATATAAACCAAACCATAATGTAAATGTATTTAACTTCAGTTTATTTTTTACATTGAGGTGGAGCATAGAAAATAATCTGAAGATAATCTGAAAGGTGTAACTACAATTTTAGGCAATAAGCATGTTTCATAAGAAGCAGATCATCAGAACATGTGAGAACTCTAGTTCTCTTCAGAATGAAGAACTTGTGAGTTGCCACTGAGAACCAATCTTCCACTTAAAATGTAGAATAGCTTTTAGCTAGCTGAATGTATGAATTTTGGAAGATTAGTAAGAAAAGTCAGCCCTGGTAAGACAGACAGACAGACAGACACACACACACACACACACACGACTTTAATTTTTAAATGGTGAAGTGTTTGGAAGTGCTGGTGATACCATTATCTAGTTTTATAAATTCTTGTGAAGAAACCCAACATATCCCATGTTATTAATTAGTAAATCCTACACTTTGAAAGGCAAGTGATATTTCTGACTTTTGCTTTTTTTGATTGCAGTTGCTCGTATTTATCCACGTTTGCTTTTTTGGCATAGAACATGATTGGGGTATGTATACGGGTGTGGTGTCATTATATTTGTAATTTAAATACAAAATTGCTCAGCCATCCATCTTGTTTATTTTCCACTGTCACATCAGAGGGGGTGCAATGCTCTGTATTTTCTGCCTCCTTAAGTATAAACAATGACTCTTGGTCTGAGTTTGTTAGTAATTGAATGCAGGTTGGTTTGTTGTAATGACCATTCTAATAGTGTAATTTTTCATAAATGAAAATCCTCATAGCAGCTATGAGTAGTTTGCAGTATATTACAATCACAGGGTTCCATAATAAAGTGCTAATTGTAACTTGGCTTTAAATGCTACATTTTGTATGCAAATTGGCCTGCAGGGAGTTGGTATTTGGTGTACCATTGGTAAGAACGCTAACATTAGTTTGTAATTTGTTTGAAGTGGCACACCATTATTACTAATATACTGGGGGATGTAGTTTATAGAAAAATATTGCTTCCTCATGGAAGAGAAAAATATTTTGTTGTTGTACCTTGAAGGAAGACAAAGACTGGTTGAATTGAGAATCAAAGCATTTCATACAGATAGAAGAGAATGGAAATCTGTAGCCTATTATATGATTAAAATCTTTATTCACCCCAAATTATGTGTTTCATGTCCTCAGAACAAGGGCCGTTTCTATTTTTGCAAAAAATATTCTGATTTTTTTTTCCTTCCTATGTGTAATCTGACAAACACAACCAGGTTGATGGCCTCCTTATTGGCTTCGGTGGGTAGCAGAGCTGAAACTTGTTCGAACGATAGTTTTACTTAGAGTTGCCATATGGGTGGTCGTCTGGGTAAGTGATTTGAAGCATGTGTATACTCCTGAGCTATCAGGCTGGAAACGTGATGGCTGACCACTTACTATTTAGTTGATCTATAACAGGTAGTTGCAATGCACTGTGTGCTGTAGAGAGTAGTGTAGACAGAGTTGTAGTGGTTTGCATCTGTCTCTACGCTCTACTTGTGTTTTTCTGAATTAAAGAGAATTATTTTATTCCTTGATGATTATCACATGTCAAGACTGTAAAAAGGTAAACCAAACTAATAATCAGAATAGTCCAGTGCATTCCTAAAATGAGCCTGAAAGAGCAGAGCATAGGGTTTTCTCTTCCTGACGTAGTGGGTGAGCATGAACTGGGTCAAGACTGTTGGCCATCAAAGCAGAATCCCAATGCTTGGCTTGACTGAACTTAGGACACCACCATTGACAAACCATCCACTTTACTGAAGTTAAGTGTTCATGTCTGGGTTAACATGTTGAGATCTTAAGTAAATCATGAAACACTGCCAAATACTAGCCAGCAAGGAATGAACCCATTCAAAGTGGTTTCATTAGCTTTGTTTTATTTTTACATAAAACTTAGTACTGCTGTTTGAGTTGTTGATTCTCTGAGTTCATAACTGTTTTGATACTTCCATTCTTTCTAGAAATTTACTTTCAGATAACTGTAAGACACAATAATACAAAATCTTGTTCTTCCTAACGATGCTTCTCTTTTACTCTGCTAGTGTATTTCTGTGTTCTACAGAACCCCATGGCTGGGCAAGCCTATACGTTCTTACGTATATCACAAGCTCACTTGGGAGAAATGTAGGGTGTGGGATGCTCTTAGTCAATAGTCAGGAGGCAAGGGAGTTCAGGAGGGTAATTGATTTGAAGAATAAATCAGCAAGTTCACACTGGGGCTGGGCATCAAAGCCTCCCTCAGCATTTTAATAGATAGGCAATCATTAATTTTACTCCAAATTACAAGCATGCTTATAATGTTTCAACAGCTGTTGATTAATTGTTGAACAGCAATAATGGGAGGATGAGAAAATCTTGTTGGTGGAAAGTTCATGAGGGTCAGCAAATTTACGTGGAACACAGCTGTCTCTCCTAACTTGCAGTGAAACTGTCAGACACAGCTCTGTCTTGAACTTGCTCTTATGGGTTATAGAATGCAATTTTTCCTCTTTTCCTTTTTTTTAAATAAATTTGGCTGACTTATTATTATAGCTGTTGCATTTTTTTTCATGTGAATACCCTTTGAACCCTCCTGAAATATTAAAATTGCAAAGAGTAGAAAATGAAGTTGAATCTATTTATGTTCCTTGTGTAAAAAAAGTCTGAGGTCACAGAGATCTATATGTTGCTGTCTTTGGACACCACATGAAAGAGGGTGCATGGCTGTGTTAGCTGCTACACTGACAGTTTTTGGAGCTTTACTTACCCTCTTTGAGCCCTAGTTTCACTGTCTCTAAAATATGAGCGCAAATTTGTACCTTGCCGTGTTGGGATAATTAAATAAGAAAATATGTGATTTCTGAGGATAGCAGCTGGTCCATTAAAGATATGCAGTAAATATTCCTCTCCCCTCCCCTTTCTCTGCCCTTCCAAATAAATGTAAGATTAAAGAGATTAGTTTCAATTGTTAAGCAAAACAAGTTGGACAACAGGTACCTTTTATTTCTCGCTTGTCTTACTTCATCTGAGTGCCACTCTGATCTTAGGGCAAATAGAAATGCATTATAAATATTGTATAACAGAGTCCAGAAATAGATTTCACTGAAGTTTTTAAAAGAACATGTACATATGTGTTGAGGACATAACAGTTATTTTCATGCAATAAGGTTAAGCCTGCACCGAACATTTCTGGATTATCATAAAATATAAAAAGAAAAACCTGGGAAGAATATTTAAAACATTATTATAGCTAGGTCCTCAGCAGTGCCTGGTGGAAAAAAATGACCATTTAGAACTATTTTAAGCAGATAACAGAGCCCTGAAAAGTAATAGGTGGCACATAGGTGAATTTGAACTTTGTCATGGGACAAGAGAGGATTCTTGATCGTAATCCCGGCGCAAGTATAGGTAAAGAGGAGTGGGCTGACCTCTCCTCAGTCCATGTGACTCGTGTGTAGCATAATCACAGGAGATCGAGTGTCTCAGCGCCAAGTCCGTGGGCTGGTGCAGCACTCCCGGGCAGAGTCCTCTGTCATTGAGTCTGCGGCGTGTAGAGGACACTTCTAGCCATGATGCATAGCTCTTATGGTGAGTGTTCAACATCGGAATCCCTGCCCACGTTTGGATAATTCTCCACTTTATGAGCTTAGCATGGGGGGAAATATCCCTCTCCTATAGGAACAGATCCTGGGTACATGCCCAGCCTCCCTTGCCACCAAAGTTTTGGGCTCTGCCACCCAGACTTAGCCCTCTAGACTTTTATTCAGGAGCTCGAGGCCCAGGAGGGAGGTGTCAGAGAGCTCTTGCTCCCAACTGGGGTCGGTAGTAGTTCTAGCTACCGTGGTCCTGCTGGTGGCAGTGAAGTTTGAGCCCCAGTGCAGCCAGCTCTGTGGTGTGTTGCTCCCAGCAACTCAGCCTCCAGTCTGGTTCTCCTGATCTTCCAGCAATTTGGTGAGCTTCCCTAAGTCCTCATGACACATTTATTTTTTGATTTATCAGTCTCTTTTTGCTATTTGCTACTAAGAACTTCTTCTAATATACCATGGATGGGAATTCTTTGAGAGAATAAAATGTGAGCAGAAAAGAGAGCCCTAAGACTTAGCTCTAAAGGTCTCCAGAATTTTGATCAACGAGAAGGGAGCTAGCTGGCGCCAGGAAACTGAGAAAAAAACTCCAAAGTAGAGGACCTCTGAGAGTGTTGATGGCAGAAGCCAAGGGAACAGAGTATTTCAAGGAGGAGACGATCGTGGCATCAGTCTTGCTAAGAAGGCTGGAAGCCTTATGTGTGAAAAAGTCCCACTGCCTTAAGCAACGATGGGGTCTTCTAGACAAACCCAACAAGAGATTTGGTGAATGATGGGGCAAGGGCAGAACCACAATGAGGGCGAGAGCAGAGTGATGGAAAAGCCAGTCCTGGAGAAGTCCAGGGCATGGGCTTCAGGGAAGCCATTCGTGGGAAGGACCTTGCTGAGAGGTGGGCAGGTCCTCACCTGTCCTGGAAAGGAAGAAGGGCAGCCATGCAGGTGCAGATACGTGTCTGAGTTACTTTTTATTGACAATCCTGCCTTGAGCTGTAATCAGCTTCATCACTTAGCAGCTTCAGGACCTTGGACAAATAGATAACCTCTTCGTGCTTAAATATACTCCTTATAAAATGGAGATGGCAAGGTACTTGCCTCCTAGGGTTGTATTAATCAGTGAATGTATGTGAAGTGTGAGGCACATAGAATTGACTCTCTAAATAGCAGGCAGTAGTAGTAACATTTCTTTACTCTTAGGTTTATTTTGAAGCTAAAATTATGAAGCTTTCAGTATGGTGCCACACACACAGATAGCATTTACGCGAACATCGTTCCTGCTGAGATACTTGAGCAAGTCAGCCAGAAAACAGCATATTGACACAAAGTGGACGTTTTAAGAGGGGTTGAGGTGGAGTGGAAGAAAGGTCCTTGGAGCTGGGGAGTTCTGGAAACAAATCTGGGTATTAGGTGGGTCACCTGCCGGCATGTGGAACTGACTTAGTACAGCAGGGGTTGGGATCCGAGGATGGCAAGCCAGGCATCGGGGTCCTTGCCGAGGGAAGGGCAGACTGGAGGTGATCGGGGACTTCTCTGAAATCAGGGATGTGAAAGGAGAGAAAAGTTGGACAGTATGAGCTCGAGAGGAGCCAGGGGGTCTTCAGACAAAGAGAGGATGTCGTGGTCCTGGAGTGGTGGAAAAGAATCCGGCAGAAGACGAAGTTTTTGGAGAAGAGTTCGAGTGTGGAGGGAAGCTTGCTGCTTAGAGAGCCACATCCAAGAATCGCCATGCAAGGGGCCGTGCAGAGCAGTGTGTGATCAGATGGCCCTGGAGCCCTGTGCTTAGGACACTTGGTCTGCATGAGAGGGAGGCTCCAGCAGCCAGGTAGCCCTCGTCAGGCTCCACAGCTGGAGAGTGGGCCCCGTTTGACTCTGGAAGCCTCCACCCCTGCGCGCCCAGCTGGGGACCAAGGTGGGTGAGGTTTTCCTGCTCCCATGTCCCTGGCCCAACTGTGGCTTCTCCCCTTGCCTGCTTTCTGAGCCTCCAGTCTGCCCAGCAGCAGGGCCCTCGCAAGGGCTGTTCCAGCCAGCCGGCCGGAAGGTCCAGGGCGGCTCTCGCCCACCTTTGCTACGGTTGCAGCCTCACCAGCCCCGGCTCAGGTCCCACACATGTTCTTCCTTTTCACAGCTCTTGGCAGTGCCTGAACGGCTGCAGTCCGAGGGCCCGGGCTGCCAAAATCTCATGCTGGACAGCCATCGTCTCTGAGAATTGCACACTTCTAGAGGACCATGACCGTTCCAGTCGAGGAAGCACAATTTCTGTTTCCAGTGAAATGTTGTTTATCTTAAAAGGGTACACATTCATAGCAGAATGTAAATAATACAGCATATTCAACATATCTTTGGAAATTTACTGCCCCCAAATAATCGTGTTTTTGACCTTCCTTATTCTACATCGTTTTAGCCATGCATAATTTTACATAAGTGGTAACATTAAATGCATGATTACCTGGGAACTTACCTCTCTATCAACAGTACGAGTTTAAATAAATTTTATATATTTTAAATATTACATGATTATTTTTAATAGATATAATATACTTTAAAAACCAGTCGTCTAATGATGGACCTTCATGTTCATTTTTTTTTGTTTTTGTTTGTTTGTTTGTTTCATTTTGTTTTAAGTAGGCTCTTCACCCAGCATGGAACCCAATGCAGGGCTTGAACTCACGACCCTGAGATCAGGACCTGAGCTGAGACCAAGAGTCGGATGCTTAACCGACTGAGTCACCCAAGCACCCCATTATCTTCAGCTTTTTAGCATTATAAATAACTTGGAGCATCTTTGTACATATATCCTTAAAACTTTTTAATTTTTGAGTTAGATGGTACACATTAAAATTTTGTCTAAGTGTTATAATTGATATTTAAGAAAGTTACGCCATTTATACTCCCACTCACATAGGTGTTTTTCCTCACACACTTATACTAGTTGATGTTTTTAACTTCTGTGTCTATTAGATAAATACTATTTCATTTTACTATTTTAACTTATTTAATATTGGGACTAAGCTTTTTTAGATCTATTAGCCACTTGCATTTCTCTTATTTCTCTTCTTATAGAAGAGTATCTTTTATTTATTTATTTTTATTTTATTTTATTTTTAAAGATTTTATTTTATTTTTTTTATTTTTATTTATTTATTTTTTTAAAGATTTTATTTATTTTTTGACAGAGAGAGAGACAGCGAGAGAGGGAACACAAGCAGGGGGAGTGGGAGAGGGAGAAGCAGGCCTCCCGCTGAGCAAGGAGCCCAATGTGGGGCTCGATCCCAGGACTCCGGGATCATGACCTGAGCCGAAGGCAGATGCTTAACGACTGAGCCACCCAGGTGCCCCTATTTTTAAAGATTTTATTTATTTATTTGAGAGAGAATGAGAGAGAGCACATGAGAGTGGGGAGTGTCAGAGGGAGAAGCAGACTCCCCGCCGAGCAGGGAGCCCGATGCGGGACTCGATCCCGGGACTCCAGGATCATGACCCGAGCCAAAGGCAGTCGCCCAACCAACTGAGCCACCCAGGCGCCCCATAGAAGAATATCTTTTAAAAAATATTTTCTAGGGTTCCCGGGTGGCTCAGTCGGTTAAGCATCTAACTTCTGCTCGGGTCATGATCCCAGGGTCCTGGGATCGAGTCCCACATCGAGCTCCCTGCTCAGTGGGAAGCCTGCTTCTCTCTCCCCCTCTGCTGCTCCCCTTGCTTGTGTTCTCTCTCTTTCTCTCTCTCTCTGTCAAATAAAATCTTTAAAAAAATATTTTCTAGCCCCTTTTATCCCCCTATGGAATATTTTTCTTATTGGTTTATAAGAGCTCTTTGTATATAAGAAAACTGCAAATGTTTTTTTCCCCCCCTGGGTGGTCAGTTAAGCTTTATTGTGCTCACTTTTTTGGTAGAAAAAAGTGGGGTGGGAATTTTAGATTTTTAGAAGGGTGATTTCACTGCAAAGGAGACCCTGCCCAGTGGTAATAAGGGTAGGGAACATCATTTTCCTATTGACCAACTATTGCTACATTAACCAGCTTTCTTATCTTAATTTTCTTAAAAAGACTTATTTATTTTAGAGCAAGTGAGCATGCGTGGGGGGAGGGAGAAAGAGAGAAGCAGACTCCCTGCTGAGTGAGTTGCCCAGCACGGGGCTCAGTCTCATGACCCTGAGATCATGACCTGAGCCAAGATCAAGAGTCTGATGACTAACTGATTGAGCCACCCAGGCACCCCTAACCATCTTTCCTATTTTGAAAACATTTATTTGGTGATGAAATTATCTGAGCACTGCTAGATGCTTGTAGTGTTTTAACTAGGAAATCCTTAGTTTGTTGCCGTATCTTAAAAGTACCTTCACACTGCTCAGGGACACAGAGTACCTGCATCAGTACACGTGCTGAGTATTCCCAGCAGCCTTAGTTGGTCTCCTAGATGGATGTGTGGCCGAGAAACTAGTCAGATGGCATTGTGCACCTTTGCCCCTACCTGCATGCTAACTGTGGTTCATAAGACAGGTGAATCACAGCGGTCAGAGAAACCCTGATGACTAGGTTTATGGTTGGTTGATATTAATGTTACTAGTAATAAGCATTGGACGAGCCAGGTGTTGTTCTAGGCACTTCACATGAATTATCTTATTTAGCAATCACTGCTCAGATCGGGATAGTGAAACTGGGAACGTTAGGGTAGCATGGTTCAAATCCTCTAGCCAAATACGTGGCAGGATGAAGATTCTGATTTTTTTTTTTTTTCTGACACTCCAGTCTGCATTCTTCAGCACTACTGAAATTACTCTGAAATGGGGTCCTCTTTGAAACCCTAGCTATTCTCTGAAAAACCTGGGACAAATGGTCAAGAGTGGAAGGTACTGCATTATCTGATCTGCCAGGGATTTGTAGCCACAGCAGTCCAGCTGAAAGCTCGTCTCTGCACCAGAAAATGCACCAGAAACTTAAATATCAACTGATAGAACTTTTTTTGGCCACAAAATAGGAAATATTTCTTTAAAGCATAGCCCTGGAGAAACTGTGATATCCCACCGGAAGACACTAACCCAGATTATCCCAAGTGAAATCCGGATAGTTGGTGTTGACATGCAGAGCCCGTGGAAGTTTACGTTCTCTGCAAAACGGAACTTAGGTGGGGACTCAGGGAGTGGCGTCCAAATCTGTATTTTCGGGGTGAATCCCTTGTTTTGTGAAAATAATGCCTGTCCCTCCTACCAGGGCAGGAAGGGAAAATGGATGGCCCAGGAGTATATCAAACAATAGAGAGAGACAGGCAACAACTTGCCGTGTGGTCGTGGAAGCATGTGGAACTGACTGTGTGTTTTGAAGGCTTGGAAACTGTCGGGCCGGTTGGTGTTTAATTCAGCCGTCTTAGTAAAAACTACATAGGGGGTGTCCTCTTTTCTTCACCTTACCAGAAGGCATTTTAAGAATTTATCTGTGTCCAAGCTTGTAGAGGGCATTTGTTTGGTTCACGTCCCATGCTGTCTGACCTCTGTTCATTCAACTTGATCTATAGAAAAGTAGCCATTTCTAAAATTACTCTTCCCTAGCTTTTCTGTTCTTTGTGTTTCTTAACTTTGCAGTAACACATAGACATCTGTATATGCTTCCTATGCAGAATCATTACATGTTCTAGAAGATGCATAGCTATGTTTCAGTAGGGATTGTAAGAGATTTCCAGGTCTTCTGGTATCCATTATTTTCTTAGAAGTATATCTAACAATCGAACGTTGAGCCTAAATTGAACTTATTTTGCTTTTTTCATGGTAGTATTTAAAGCTTAGATAAACGTGTTCAGATTTAGGTTTTTTTTTTTTTTTTTAAATCTACACATAAACATGGGTTGTTTTGTATCATTTTTGGGTATGTGTCCAAGGGCAGTTCCACAATAAAAATACTAGAAAAGGGGCACCTGGGTGTCTCAGTTAAGCATCTGCAGATCCTGGAGTCCCAGGATTGAGCCCCAAGTCGGGCTCCCTGCTCAGCGGGGAGTCTGCTGCTGCTTGCCCTCCCCCTGCTCATGTTCTCTTGCTCACTCTCTCAAATAAATCTAAAAAACAAACAAACAAAAAACCCAAAACACACACATACACACACACACACGAAAAGACCAGCTATACAACAAATGGAAAATAGGAGCCATAGAAGCAGCAATTATAAGACCAAAATATATTAAAATAACTTACAGCTTCTTTCAGCAATTATGTTGAAATAAAATTGAACATTCCAGAAAAGATCAAATAGGAGGGTTCGCACGTGTCTGTTTTCATTAGAGATGTTCGCCTCAACACTGCTAGTTTTGATAAAGCCCATGCTTGCACAGACCGAACCGCCTGCCGAAAAGTGAGAAATGGACTTAAAAGTGAGCGAATGAACAGTGGTCTGTGGACAGCTTATCAGCTGGCTTCACCATTGAGAGGGCCACTAAAGAGCAAGATGAGGTTTTGATGCACTTGTCCTGGAGATAACCTCTCCAGACTGAGTCCAGCGTGCTCAGGTCTGTAGGAGCAACACCCCCGCCCATTCTGTGATACTGCAGGAAGACCTGAGCACCGTTGGGGGGACAGTGCTTTCGTTCTGACCGCTGTTCTTAACTGCACTGAAAGTTCATGTTCATGTTCATGCAATGTGTTCAATCTGGATTTGATTAGGAAGATGGGTGGTGGTAAAAAAAAAAAAATGCCTTTTTATATTTTCTTATCTACAACCCAAATTTCCTTAAAGGAAAAATGAAATCTGTTTGCCTCCCTGACTTCATTTTTTTCTGACTGTTAATTACTATTTTCTTAATAACAGCAAGTATAGTGTCTCTGCTATTATTTCCACTCTTCTTAAACATTGTCGTTTGTTGTGTCTAGAATGTTACCCTAAACTTCAAAACTAACATTTAAAAAATTGTGGTGCTATAGAACAATTGTTTCCTTACAATGTTTTCAAAATGAGATAAGGAAAAGTAGCAAAGAGGCTATTTATTCTGGTCCCTTCTATGACTGGCTGTCCTTCCCACTTATGACTTACAAATCAGTGAGAGCCGGGGCAGTTTTCACCTTTTGCTTTCTTTTTTAAGACTTACATTTTTTAGAGCAGTTTTAGATTTACAACCAAACCAAGAGGAAGGTACAGAGATCTCTTAGAGTCTCCTTGCTCCCATCACTTTCCATTCTTCCATTTGCTCATTGTTCAGTCCACAAAGTTAGATGACACACAGGTGAGAGGTTCATGGAACAGCTTTGGGGGACTCTACCCCAACAGCAACTGGGAATGTGATCAGGGAAGAGTCAAAGTTCTCCCTATCCCATGGGGGAGGAGATAAACTTTATTTATTGATGCTTTGATCTGAGTTTGAAGTTTGAATGGAACAAGTCCACTTATAAATCAATCCAGTGTGTTTTCTGTAGGAAGCACAAAGCACTTCATGTCTAGCACACCAGACCTATCCATCCAGGAATTTATCTTTTTTTTTATTCCTACCCAAATATTTCAAATGAAAACTTCCAAGACATTAGAATGTCACATGAATAATCAATGCCAATGCAGCTTTTCAAGAAA
The DNA here is from genome assembly GCF_002201575.2 of Neomonachus schauinslandi. Taxonomy (NCBI): domain Eukaryota; kingdom Metazoa; phylum Chordata; class Mammalia; order Carnivora; family Phocidae; genus Neomonachus; species Neomonachus schauinslandi. The sequence continues at coordinate 6,278,513 of NC_058405.1, forward strand.
TCCTTTTATTTAATGTTTGATCCCCATTTCAGTCCCCCCTACCCCCATCTGGCAGTTGTCACTTAGGCAGATGGCCACCAGCTGGGAGGGCAGCCTGTGCATCCCCCCCCCCCACATCCATGGGGCTCAGTAGACCGGACGTGAAAGTGCATCGTGTCACTCCATTAGGCGGTCCACAAGCTCAGATACTGCCTTGTCAACCTGTCACCGCCTGAAGCTTCCCAGAGGGACCTCTTTTCTGAATCTGGGATCTTAAGTTGTGTTTTGCTGATGTCACAGTATCCCCTACTGGCTTCATGTAAGAGAATGTAGTTAGTATGCCTACCTAGTCCAGCTCTCCCAATGAAGAGGGCACACGTGAAAGCAAGAGTTATGTTAATGAAAAGATGGAGAGAGAGCAAGAAAGAGAGGAGTCTTCAAAGAAATATATCCTGACTATTGAGTTTAAGAAATGGCTTGTTCTACTCTAATAAATCCATATTATGACCACTTTATCCCAAAATTGTTGAAATAAGATTTTTTTTCTTTTTTTAGTAATTTTAATAGTGTTAATGATCAGTAATAGATTTTCTTCTGGGCTTCTGAAAGAGAAGGAAATCATGCTCTTTTAGAAGACCATTAATCCCTAGGTCACACGTGAAATTTACTCTTTGTCAATTTCATCATTGAAGCTGTTCTTCGAGAAGCCTGTCACTTTGTTCATCTTGGTCCGGGAGCTTCCAGGGCAGCCAGAGAGATGTGGTTCTTCAGAAGAAACTCTGTTCTTTTTATAAACACTTATCATTGTTTTTCTTCTCATTATAGATAGATGCATGTTCATGGGGTGGGAATGGGGACAGAAAATGAAATAAAATTGCAGAGTTGGTCAATGTTAGTATGTCTGAATGTTTTTGTATATACCTATTCATATCTGCAACAGACAGAAGCACACACATGGTTGTTGTGCTCATATTCTTAAAAATCCAGATCAAACCATGTATATAACCTTTTTTTTCCATTTATTTTTATGCAGTAAGCATGTTCTGTCTCAAGAACTCTATTTTTTTTTTAATGGCTGCATACTTTCAAGTTTATTGCTAGACCATACTTAAATGTCTAACACTAAAAGAATATTTAAGTTGTTTCTGACTTTTTAAAATTATAAATAACATTTCAAAATAAGGCACATCTAGTCACTGTATTTTGAGCAGATGTTTGAAATTTTAATTCCTAGAAGTGGAATTTCCGGACCCAAGGATGTGTACAATTATAAGACTTTAAACATTTTGTCCTGTCAAATTTCTCAAGAAGGGCAAATCTGCCAACAATGAATGGGGCTGCTTGAGAATCTTCTATTTTTGGTTGTTGCTGGGAACCTGGTCTGTCTGACCTCTGTTTATCTCTAGACCTTGGCCCTGCCACAGCTTTGAAGCTCTGTTTCAGGGCATCCTTGGGATTTTTTTTCTTTTGTTTTGACACTCCTAAATTGCCATAATTCAAGGTCAGCTCATCATATGTGAGCTCCCTGGAACCTTACCACTCTGTTGTCTGTGCACATCGAAACCAGAATTTGATAAGAATAGTTTCACATATGGCAGAATGCTCATTGTAAAACAAATCCAGTTTTTTACTCTTCTTATTCATGGCTGAGGAGGCTGATTTAAGATGTACATTAACCTTTCTTAACCACGATTTCCTTGCCAACGCAACCAGGGTGAGATTTCATAGTGACGTGTGTCTCCTTCCTAACACATGGCTTGATGTAATTTTATGTATTCAAGTTGGTATTTGAGTAAGGTTGGCCGTAAGAGTTGTGTGTTCCATGACTAAGGAATGTCTGGTCTTCTTTCTCATTCTACACCCCTCGCCCCCAGGACCCAACACAATGTCCTATGCTCAATCATTGCCAGTTGAGTGAATGAATGAATGAATCCATGAATCCATGACTCCGACTTGTTGAAAACATTGGATGATGTGAATGTGCTTGAAAGCACTTTAAATAATAGAAGACTATAGAGTACTAGGACTGCCCTCCCCCAAGGCGGTGGTACTCAAACACCTGGTTTATGTACATCAGGTTAACTCAGAGTTGGACAACACAACCGACTCCTGACTCACTCCCAGAAATTTCGATTCTGGTGCAGCTAAACCCTCCTGGGACATCCTAAAGTCTCCTGTTTTAACATGTTCTGGTCTGAAATCTATGTTCTTGCTCCGTTGCTGTGTGTTGTGTTTGGTGTGGCGGTTTCCATGTACAATCCTGAAATTTTCTGAGATGAAATTAGGACATGCACGATGAGAGTAATTAAACCCATTTACAGATATACTGAGGTTTAGGATGGGAAGCTGCTTGCCCGTGGTCCTACAGAAATTAGGGTCAGGAGCAGGACTCCCGTCCAAGTCTTACAGACTCCAAAGCCCCTACTGCAATAGGCACTCATGCTTTTTATTGCTTAGAAGTAACGAATAATCAGAAAACCTTAAGTGTTAGTCATCCAGATATTCAGCTAAAATCTAAAATAGAGCTTTTTGGCAAGTGAGTTAACCCATGAAGTCACCGTACAAATATTTACTGAGTGCCTGTTGCTACCAGGTCTTAGAGACATTCCCTACAAACTTAATGGTACATTAAGCACCATTTTTTATCTTCCAGTTTCTTAAAAAAACTTTTTTTTTGGTCCCAGTGTCTCATGTTTTTGTTGCTTGTTCAATTTTTGGATGGCTCTTCAAAGGTTTTCATTATAAAATTCACTTACTGTTTCTCATTCAAAAAGCATTTATGGGTCGTCAACTCTTTGTCATTATCATTCTGGGGCTCAAAGGTGAGTGCAAAATCACCTCCTCCTTCTCAGGACTTCAAGGTCTTCACTCAAGTATCCCTCCTTGGTCAAGAAAAGGTTCCAGGGGTGAGGACAAGAAATACAAGAGCATAAGTAGATGTGGAGGGTGGGAGGGTTGATAATGTAAGTTATAAAACAGTTTAGGCTGAAGTTCTTCTGTGACTCCAGGTGGATATTTCCAGCAGTAATTGGATACACAGGGTTTGAGACTAGGAAAGAGACCTGGCCAGAAGAGAAAGAGTTTGGGGAGTGTAGATGAGATTCCTTCATGGAACTTGTCTGGGTGACCCAGGAAGAGAACCAAGGACAGCTCTAGGGAATCATTCACCTGTAAAGACCAAGCAGAGGAAAGAGGGCAAAGAAAGCTGAGGATCAGTGGTCTGAAGGGGGAGCGTTGACACTCCAGGGAGTCATGTCCCAGAAATTGCAGGAGGAGAGGGTTCCAAGAAAGCAGATGTTGAGAGAGGAGTGCGAGTCAGGATGGAGAGAGGGTGAGCACAGGCTTTTCTCTCAGGACGCTTGGCTGTGAAAGCAATCGGTGCAATGGAGGATTCGTGGAGGGAGGCCCTCTGCAGGCTGGCCTGGGGTGGTGGTGGGGGATATGAGAGCTCAGTCCAGGGCCCAGAAGTCCGTGGTTAATTCTGAAAAATGGTGGTGGTTTGTATATGTTGTTATTTCAGAAGCAAGGCACCAGAAAGAAACAATTTTGAATGTCTCCTTCTGGGTCTTTCAATGATGTTCTTAGCTACAGAACTGGGAGAGTTTTCCAGATGTCCAAGAAGCATATGTCCTAGCCCGCCTGTATCTTGTGGTACATCTGCCTAAACACTCAGAGCAATATTCTCTTTTTTATTGTGAAGATAAATTGTTCAAAACACTATTTTATACACACACACACACACACACACACTGTTTTTTAACCAGAATGGAGATGGTATCTTAGCATGAAGGTAAAACTTGATGGAGCAAACTTGTTTACCAGCTTTTCTTAAATGCAATTGGTGTAGAAATCATGAACTTCTTTTTACATTTCTTATATGTGGTAGGTAGCACGTCTCCTGCCCTATACTGTCAGTGAAAACTGCATTGCAAACCTTTGTATACACCCTTTGGAGAATCTAAGGGGAGTTTGGCCAGTGTCTTTCCAGTAATCAAAAAAGCTTAAGCCCTGTGACTTTCACACACTAGTAATTTGTTACTTGTGTTGGAAGGAACATTCTTCTGGAGGTCTTTGGTTATTTATATATATACTTTTGTAATTTAAATGGGGATGTGTAAGTGAAGTGTTCAGTATTTTTCGATACTAAATATAAAATAGGTTCATGTATTTTGTGTAATAGAGAAAGAAGTAAATGACATTCTTGTACCCTGGGTGGCTAAAGCAATCTGTGGATACCTCTGAATATGTCTTGGTGTAGATAAAGAAGTAACAATCTACCCAACAGTTGACGCTTAGATTCTTGGATACTAAACATATGTAGGGAAGTATTGCTTGTTAGAAACTCTTCCTTTGATAGCTGCTGTCTGATAAGCTACTCTACATTATATGAATGTGTAGATTGAAATTTTAACATTGAGACTTTTAATTTGACTTAATTTGTGCTTTCCTGAAGCTTAGACCTGCCATTTTAAGAACTTTTCCAGGGTTCATTTATTTTTCTGTATTTGGGAACACACTAAACTGCTTTTTTCCCTATTTACCTGTTTTACTTAGATTTTAATTTTCATAGCTGGCTTATAGTTTTATCAGTGAGTGTTTGATATGCAGATTTATTTATTAATGCCATCTGTTTCTGTGAAAGCTTTTTAAGTGCTAAGTAGTTGCCTGAATGATGTTCAGGTCTACATGGGGGGTAATTTTGGAAATCAGAATCCCACAAAAACAAATACTCTATTACTTGAGATGAAGATCGTATACAAATTGGCTTATTTAGCATTTCACTGTGATCCCACCATGGGCGTGCCATCTGTATCTGTGAGCTCTGAGGATGTGCTATCTTTTCAAGATTGATTGCTAATAAGCATTTTCTTTCACTAAATTATTTTTTCAATGTATCTAGAATATTACCAGATTAAGATTATAGCTCAGCAAATTTATTTAGAAATGCTAATTAATGTCTTTATCTCTAGATTATTTTGACACTCTTAGGCTACATGAACAAAATTACAGTAAAATTGGATATAACCAAACATTTCAGTGGGCTCAGTTCCCAAGAATTCAAGTGAGGTGACAACTAGTATCTTCTTGATCTGACCAGAACTGGTCTACTGAACAGAGCAAATTGGAAAGAATCAATCTTTCAGTCCAGTCTCATTTTGTCTCATTCAGCTATTCCCACCCTCTGACTCTGACTTCATTTGATCTAGAATATTCTTGGAAGGGTATAACAAAATCCAATCATGCTACCCAAATCCTTTCCAGTTCAATTTTAACCACCCCTCATCTTCCCATGACATTTTTGTGTGTTTTGGTCATAGGGAAGGAATGCTTCCTATTGAGTGTTTTTTTTTTTTTAACTTAGAGTTCATTGCTTAAAAGTCTGTCATCTGTTTACTTTAAGCTACTTGAATGCAAACTCAGAATCATCTCAATGCTTTCTTTGCCATTTTTCAAAATTGTTTATTTCTGTCCAATTAAAAAAATTGAGCAGGTATTGCTTATAATATGGTTTTATAAAGCCAAAGTTAGTAATCAGATGCTCAAACAGAACTCCTTGAATCTCTCCTTCCTTTTTCACTTAGCAGTATATCACGGACTTCTCCCAGGTCGGTATATGTAGCTCTATTTTATCTATTCTAATGTTCTATTTTTATCTATTATCTAATGAATATCAAGTATCATTCCAGGTTTGTTGTACTTGTTACTGTTGTAATTTTTTCTACTACAAAAATATTGAAATAAATATCCTTATATATATCTTATGTTTATCTCTGTAGGCTAGTTTTCAAAAAGGTAACACCAAGTCAAAGGCCATATGTATTTTTAATTTAAAAAGATATTTGCAGAATATTTTCAAAGAAGATGTAGTAATACACTTATCTATTGGAAATATGTGAGACGGTCATTGCCCTTCATCCTTGTCAGAACTGGATGTTATTTCTTATCACAATCTTGATCCTCTTGTACTTGGAACAGAGTTGTGCATAGTGCATGCTCAAATCTCTGTTGGCTAAGTCACTTTGGTGATTTTGGGGCTGCATTTTCCATCTAGCTGTTGGGTTAACATGACATTTTCTTTATATGTAGATTCATAGATTTTAGAGGCACCTGGGTGGCTCAGTTAGCTAAGTGTCTGACTCTTGGTTTAAGCTCAGGGCGTGATCTCAAAGTCTTGGGATCGAGCCCCTCATTGGACTCTGTGCTCAGCATGGGGTCTCCTTGAGATTCTCTCTTCCTCTCCCTCTGCCCCTCGCCCTGCTCGTGTGCTCTCACTTTCTCTCAAAAATAAATGAATCTTTAAAAAATATGTAAATTCATAAATTTTATGCATAATATAAATTAATAACTGAACTTGGATCAAAATTTAGATCAAATTACTATTTATTCATACATTTGAATATGAACAACTTTGACTTTTTTTTTCTGTTGTTTCTTCCCCCCACCTTATTAATACCTCTATTGCTACTGCTATTACTACCATGGCTAATAGTAACAGTGTTGTTCTGTCTTGGTAGGGCCTTTTTTACATTGTTATTGCACCTTGATTGACAAAATGCAACATCAGAAGGGTTAAGTCTGCTTATGATGATTCTGGATTGTCAGAAATGGGTATTTTCCGACTGCTATGTTGCATTGTGTGGTTCTGCATTTCCCCAACACTGCATAGTCTGTTATTCTTTCGCAAAGCACCTTACTGGGGGGAAAAGGCATAGGTCCTTTTCACCATTACTTTGGAATGGTCCAATAATTTATGGTTTATATATGCCAGAAATATTATTCAAAGTAGGTAAACTTTTAATATTAATGGGTCTACTGTTTTTTTTATATATGTTGTAAAACATATATTCTTTTTAAAAACTTGATCCTTACAATAACGTGTGATATTGGCATGATGGTATCCTTACTTTAATTTTACTGACTTTGAGACTGAGGTTCCTGAACAGGGTTTAAGTGGTTTCTTTAAGGACTCACCGCCAGTAAATATGAGAACTAAGATTTACAGCAGGATTTCTTGATTCTAAGTCAATGGCCTCTGACACTGATTCTCAAAGCCTAAGTGAACAGATCTTTTAAATATTTCAATGTAACAAGACTTAACAACTCGTGTATCTATTGACCATGTACTGTGTTTACTGTAGTGTCAGTTAAATTTGTCTCTAATGAATGCAATGGGAAACAAATTTTAAATTCAGTTTTTCTTGGAAGGAAAATTTAAAACCTTTTAAATCATGAGATTCATAGAATAATAAAAGAACTCCCTAATTATTAAAATGTTAGGAATCGTTCCTCTACTATTGATCAAATTTTAGTTTGGATATAAATGTCAGTTTAAGATCAACCCTGGGGGACATTATGCTAAGGGGAATAAGCCAGACACAGAAGGTCAAATACTGTATTGTACCACTTACATGAGGAATTAGTCCCTCGGAGAAGCTGAGCTTGGAGTGGCAGTCGCCGGGGGCCGGGGGTGTGGAGGGTGGTATGAGGCGGTATTAATCAAAGGGTACAATGCTCCCAGTTCTGCAAGATGAATAAGTCCTAGAGATCTACTATATAGCACTGTGCCTATAGTTGACAACATTGTATACTTAAACTTGCTAAGAAGGTAGATCTTGGGTGTTCCTATAATAGTAATAAAAATAAAGAGGGCAGGAGGACACTTCTGGAGGTGATAGATGTTTATGACATTGATTGTGGTGATGGCTTCATGGTGTTTACTTATCTCCAAACTCATCAGGTTTTACACATTAAACATGCACAGCTTTTTGTATATCCGTTATACCTCAAAATGGCTTAAAAAAAGGAAAAGAAAAAAATCAACCACAGAAAATGTTGCTGACTTAGCAATCTTACTTGTGTGTGTACACGTATGTGCACATGCTTGCGTTATATTCCTGTTCCCTACTAGTTTTCTTGGTAGCATTTGTACATAATAATTCTATATTTTCAGAAAGCTGTGTGCTTACAGATTCAAATATCACTACAATTATCCACGTTTGTAGTGGGAAAGGCAGGCTATAGATGCATTCTTGGGTTTCCTAAATTCCTTGAGACTAACCATAATGTTAAGATGCATTTTTTTTAAGATTTTATTTATTTATTTATTTATTCATGAGAGACAGAGAGAGAAGCAGAGCGAGAAGCAGGCTCCCAAGGAGCAGGGAGCCCGATGCGGGACTCGATCCCAGGAACCTGGGACCATGACCTGAGCCGAAGGCAGACGCTTAACCATCTGAGCCACCCAGGCGCCCTAAGATGCATTTTTTAGTATAGTATCAATTTCCTGTATCAGATGGTTGGCGAGCTCCCTGTTATGCTTCTGAATATCTTAAATGCAGGAGGGATTGTGGAATCTTGAGGTGTCTCTGGTAAAGTTGTGTGCTGTTTCCTTAAAAGCATTAAATGAAATTTTTGAGTAAAGGATATCCTTTAAGAAAGGGGAACCCTTTATTTACCTCAGTTATATCTACCCCAATACTACTTCTCCATGTATGATTTTATAGGTCCTTAAGTTGACACTTAGCTGTTTTTCCCAATTGAACAACAATGATAACAGCAAATCCAGAGTTTTGTGGGTATTTTTGCATTGCTTTAAGTCAATTTTGTGTAGTCTGTAGTTTGGAATTGGTGTCGAATAAGCATTAGCTCCATTTTTTTTTTTTTTTTTGCTGGTGATACTAACACCAATTTATTAAAGGGTAAGACACCATATGTTCATTTCAGAAATATGAGTTCCATTTTGTTCATTTTAAATTACAGTATTTATGAAGCAGTTTGCTATTTACTTTGAACTTCCGCAGTAATTTTTATATCCTTTCCATTTTTTTTCATTTTAACTTGCATTTCTCAAAGAATTTTGTCATCTTGATGCTTTTTTAATTAAAAGGATACACTTTTTATTTTTATCTTCTTGCAAAGAAAAGTGGAAAAGTCAAGTACCAGAAATTTTTGTACTTAAGCATAGCTGAGGAAACTTGGCTTGTTTGTTTGTTTTTGAGACATGCCGAAGAGCTAGGAATTGTTATTTGAGCGAAGTAAAAGGTGACTGAAATTATCATGTAATGAGCAGAATCAAAAACTAAGTTATACCTGCATAGGGACTAAAAATAAGACATAAAATATGTCGCAGTATGGAAATGAAATCAAAGTTATTAAATATTTCTGATATTTGGTTTACATGATACAAAATATTTGAGTAAGTCATCTTTAAAAACAGGATTTCCAGTTGCTATGTAGAATTTAGATTATATTTAAAGTTGGCTTTTTCAAGCATAGTCATTTATGATGCATCATTTTCAAGATAATCTTTGAAGTTGAATGCTAAGGGTGCATATCCATCAATGGCCACTTATTAATGTAACTTTATTTTTTATAATTATGTTTGACTTTTACTGACTCACATTTCAGACTGGGGAGAAAGTCAAATCCAGGTACTACTGTCAAATGGAATTTTCTTTCTTTCTTTTTTTTTTTTTAAGATTTTATTTATTTGCGAGAGAGAATGAGATAGAGAGAGAGCATGAGAGGGGGGGAGGGTCAGAGGGAGAAGCAGACCCCCTGCCGAGCAGGGAGCCCGATGCGGGACTCGATCCCGGGACTCCAGGACCATGACCTGAGCCGAAGGCAGTCGCTTAACCGACTGAGCCACCCAGGCGCCCTCAAATGGAATTTTCTATAGGAAAGGACAAACTTAGTTGATTCCACTTCTATTTTAATATGTTATACATATAAGTATGATGCCACTGAAGTTTCAATAATGTGTAGTGATAAAGTTGCTATGTTTTTTTTCCTGTTACTTGAAACTATATATATATATATATCTAAGTACCATATATATATATATATATATATATATATATGGTACTTAGAGTGCTACCAGTGGTCTTCCATACCCTTAAAATTGCTCATCAGGAAGGTCACTAATCTTTCCAGATTAATAAAACCCATTGAAAATATTTACACTGAAAGAATCATTGAAACGATTTCCTTTAAAACATCATTATGATTTTAATAATTTCCATATCCCTTTTTTCTTAACCTCTAATCTATCAATTAGACTTTAGCCTCTCAAGGACCAGTAAATACCTGGGTTTTGCTTTCTCAAATGCTTTGGGGGACAGGAAAACTTAATGGAAATAGGCCGAGGACAAACCAATACATTCAGTGTTCTGTGAGGCCAGTCCCACTATACAAGGAAACACAAACCAAATGTTCACTATCTCTGAAAATTAGTTTGATATGTAGACAAGACTTTGACATATTTGAATTTATTCCTACTGGTAATGAATATATTTCAAATATAACCAGTGTTTTACTACTTTCCTCTGAATATCAACATCCTTATCCTTATAAAACCATGATATTGATGAAAACTGAAGTTGAAAATCACCAAAGGAATAAAATTAAAAACAGTTAAACTTGATGCTCTGAGGAAATTCTTGGTTGCACGTTCTAAAATCTACAATGTTGTTTGATCCCTAAGCAAGCCACTTGGATAAATGAGAACTTTTTGCAGAGGTGGTACAGCTGAAGCGTAAGTTTTGTTTCTTACAGTGAACAGATATCAAGTCTGCATTGCTTCCCTAAGACCTGTTTTAAAAGAATACCAGTATATTTGGCTCTATCTGAAGTACTAGGGTTTGATTTTGTTGAGTATCTTGCTCAAGATGGAGGTGGGGTGGGGAGGGAGGAAGCCTGTTGCTGATATTATTTATAGTTCAGTCTTTGGGAGATATGAATATATATAGCAAAGGATTTTACTGTAAGACATTTACAGTGTTTCTTGTTTTGTTTCGTTTTTTCCAAAGCAAAACAATAATAGTGGAGTGGAAAGTTAATGCTAAAGGCTCAACTCTGAATACTCAAGTAGTCTACTCAGCATTGGTGGAAACAGTTATGTTTTTTCTTCTTAAATTCCTAATTTTCTTGGAAATGCTTAGGTGCTAGGCAGAAATGAAGAGTGCAGTTCTCAACTGGTAAGTATAGATGTTGAGATGGAGAAACAACAGTTTCAGGTTGAATCACTCTGTCATAACTAACTTAAAAGCCATTCTGAATCAGTCTTTATAACTTACAGTCCATCATTCTATTAAGGCACACCAGAGTGAATGTGCCTTTTTCACATAGCATTTCATATTTCTAGAACTCTCATGACCTAAACTAGATTGCCTTTTTTTTTTTTGAAATTCATTTTTCCCTTTGCAGGTGATGTCATTTGTTCCATATTAGATACTGACTTTCATAATAAAAGTACTTATCTCGATTTTGTTGAAAACACATTTGTAAACCCATTTTTACCATTCCTAGTCATTTCCTGGATCTTGCATACCAGTTATTTTTAATTTTTATTCTTTACATGAGAGTCTTTTACTTTGAGCATTTGAAACAGAACACCAATTAGCTGAGCCAGAATGAATCCATAGAGCCAGAAGCAAAACAGAACTTAGAGAGGAAAGTCTATTAGGTGCAGTTCATCAGCTGAATACAGTAACTGGAATGCTTGAACACTAAGGAACTGAAAGATTCCTGTAAAATGGCACTCCCATCAGTCATGATCAGCCTTATTGTTACCATAAGTTGCAAAGATAAATATCAGATTGTGTCAATTGTGTGTGGTGGTACCATACTAGCAAAAGAATTTCAAGGTTTCTATGGAGATTAGTCAAGGCTCAATTTCCTACTTTTAGGTGGCATATTTCTGATAACCTCTTCCCTTTTTAGCAAATTATCTTAGGTGTGTGGTGAGTTGATGTTTGTTACAAAATCTATAAATACAAATGCATGCATACACACACTAACTTATTCCCTTTTTCCATTTAGAAAAATTGAGAAGGAAAACATAAGTAGTGACCAGGGTGTGCATGTGGGCATGCATGCACAGTGATCATGTTACCAAAGACAAACAATTGCATGAGTATTGTTTCTGTCTCTCATGCATGATCTATTGCTTGGTAACTTATAAAGACTTGACCTGACTGTACACCCTTTGATAAGGAGGGGGGATGCTACTTCATTAACATGTGACTATAGAATTTGACAGACAACCCACAGTTCATTTTTTCCAAGTCAGTCAGTATTACATGATATGCCAGTGTCTATGCAAGACAGTGCAGAGCATGCAAAAATGAAAACACTTAAAAAGTTTAGAATCCAGTGGAGGAGATAGAAAATGTTAATATATTCTGTATTATAGTAGAGTGAATTGTAAAGTGTTACAAGAGAGCTACAAATACTTATGGTCTTAAGAAGCAGGGAGATGCAAATGTTTGTTTGGGAGAGTAGATTGTAAAAGCCATTACTCAGGCAATGGCTTGTGAGTTAGGTCTGACTGGTGGAGGTAAGAGCAAGGGCAGTTCAGGCAGGGAATAGTATGGGGTAGAGGTGTGGACAACAGGGCTTTGTGGGAAGGGCTGGGGACCCCAGTATCTAAGGAAGGAGATATATACAGTTGGAGGGCAGGGGTTGGAGACGTATGCTCAAGCTTTTGCCTCTGTTCTAAATGTAGGTAATAATCCTCAAAGATTTTGAACAAGAGGATAACAAGAGTCAAAAGCTGCACAATAGGAAAATTAATCTCATCTCAATATAAAGGATGAAGAGGTGAATGGGATCAGAGCCTCAAAGCCATCAATCATCAGTCGTTTGTATGACAAGCAATTACTGAGCACCAATTTATTCTGAGGGCTAACCAGGATCAGCAATGTTGGGAACTGCCTGAGTTTCCTAGGGCTACCAGGACAAAGTACACTGGGTGGCTTAAAATAAATTTATTGTCACATAGCTTGGAAGTGTCAGCAGGGCCATGTTCCCTCCAAAACCTCTAGAGGAGAGTCCTTCCTTGCATCTTCCAGTTTCTGGTGGCCCCAAGCATTCCTTCGCTTGCAGCAACAGGACTCCAGTTTCTGCCTGTTTTCACATGGTTGTCTTCCCCTGGTGTCTGCGTCTTTCCTTTTATAAGAGCCCTAGTCATACTGGATTAAGCCCATCCTTATGGCTTCATCTTGATCACCTCTACAGTGATCTATTCACAAATAAGGTCACATTCACATAAGTGACTAGACCTTCACCACTTTAGGGAGACAATATTCAAGGTGAGTGGGAGTGGGGGACAGAAGATGGAGTTGGAGGGGAGAAAGAAGGTTAAACATAGCTCTAGGCATGAGACTCCTAAATCATGTCGGGATAGTGGGCTCTATGAAATCTTTCATGGATGTTTGTTCCATCAGTGAAAAATTTCTGGCATAATTTATACTGAGCCTGTGTAACTTAGGTAATGGTGTTTAAAACATTTGCTGTAGCTACTATATAGGTTATGAATTTAATATGTGATAGCAAAGCAGCCCAAATAAATAAAAATTATGCACATATAGACATAACACAATTTGCACTAAAATATTTTAAAGCAGTTACCAAATAGACAATATGCATCCTCTTGAAAATAATCTTATAAACAGTTGGGGGTGAGTGTGGCTCTTCAGTTGAAGATTGAGGTCAAGACTAGGGAAGAACAAATGAGTTTCTGAGGAAAGAGCAGAGAGCTGAAGACCGATGCTGGAGGGAATTTACCTTTGAGAATCAGGTGTAGGAAGAAAAGCCAGCAAGGAGCCTGGGGAGGAGTGATTAGGGCAGTAGATGGAAGGAAAAGCAGGAAGTAGAGGAGGAGTAAGTTTCAGGAAACAGTGGTCAAATATGCCAAGCAATCAGAGAAAGGGCAGATGCTTCAGGTTGGAGAAATGGTCCTTGGACTTGATGAGAAGGAAGACACTCCTGACCTTTCAGAGAATTTGCTATAATGATGAGAGTCCCATAGTCTGAAGAGCCTGTGTGGGTGAATGGAGTTAAGGGCAGGGCAGGCAAACAACATGTGGAGGGCAGGATCTGCGGGGGAATGGAAGGTTTTTGTCACATCTGCCCTTTTTGATGAATGGGCTGCTGCAAGATGGGAGAGTTGGCTGGGCTCATGTGACAGTGTAGGCTCAGAATAAAAAGGAACACCATTTCTGAGAAGTCTGACGCCAGGGAAGGGAGCCAGTTTGGACATTGTGGATATCATTAACTTATTTGTTTGTTTGTTTTCATTTCCATTGCAAATTAGCATATATTTCGCAATACATTATTTTGTACTTATTTTTTTAAAATTTTTTATTATGTTAGTCACCATACAGTACTTCATTAGATTTTGATATAGTGTTCCATGATTCATTGTTTGTGCATAACACCCAAGTGCTCATTGCAATATGTGCCCTCCTTAATACCCATCACTGAGCCAACCCATCTCCCACCCCCACCCCTCTGAAACTCTCAGTCTGTTTCCCGGAGTCCATAGTCTCTCATGGTTCATCTCCCCCTCTGATTTCCACCCCCTTCATTTTTCTCTTCCTTCTTCTAATGTTATCCATGCTATTCCTTATGTTCCACATATGAGCCACATACTGGGTCACAAATCAGGTCTCAACCGATGCCAAAAGATTGAGATTATCTTTTGCATATTCTCAGACCACAGTGCTTTGAAACTGGAACTCAATCACAAGAAAAAGTTTGGAAGGAATTCAAACACTTGGAAGCTAAAGACCATCCTGATTAAGAATGTTTGGGTCAACCAGGAAATTAAAGAAGAACTTAAACAATTCATGGAAACCAATGAGAATGAAAACACATCAGTCCAAAACTTATGTGATACTGCAAAGGCAGTCCTAAGGAGGAAATACATAGCCATCCAAGCCTCACTCAAAAAAATAGAAAAATCCCGAATACCCCATCTAACTTTACACTTTAAAGAACTGGAGAAAGAACAACAAATCCTAAGCTAAGCAGGAGAAGAGAAATAATTAATATTAGAGCAGAGATCAATGAATTAGAAACCAGAAATACAGTAGAGCAGATCAGCGAAACTAGAAGCTGGTTCTTTGAAAGAATTAATAAGATTGATGAACCACTGGCAGACTTACCCAAAAGAAAAGAGAAAAAAACCAAATTAATAAAATTATGAATGAAAAGGGAGAGATCACGACTAACACCAAGGAAATAGAACAATTATTAGAAATTATCAACAACTGTATGCCAATAAATTAAGCAACCTGGAAGAAATGGATGCCTTCCTGGAAACCTATAAAGTACCAAGACTGAAACAGAAAGAATTTGACAACCTGAATAGACCAATAACCAGTAATGAAATTGAAGCAGTGATCAAAAACCTCCCAAAAAACAAGAGTCTAGGGCCTGATGGATTCCCAGGGGAATTCTACCAAACATTTAAAGAAGAAATAATACCTATTCTCCTGAAGCTGTTTCAAAAAAAAATAGAAACAGAAGGAAAACTTCCAAATTCATTCTATGAGGCCAGCATTACCTTTATCCCCAAACCAGGCAAAGACCCCATCAAAAAGGAGAATTACAGACCAATATCCCTGATGAATATGGATGCCAAATTTCTCAACAAGATCCTAGCCAATAGGATCCAACTATACATTAAAAGGATTATCCATCACGACCAGGTGGGATTTATTCCTGGGATGCAAAGGTGGTTCAACATTCCCAAATCAATCAGTGTGATAGAACACATTAATAAGAGAAGAGACAAGAACCTTATTTGGGTTTCAAAACTCACTTTGCCATACACAGTTTACTGTGACATTGACTATAATGAAACTAATATATATGTTCTAGATCTCCATTTTTTATGAACCACACAATTGTTTTAAAATATAATTGTTCAATAAATACTAATTAAGTTTCCTCTTGAGAGATTGAGTCCCAGTTCCACTGCTGATCTAGTTCTTAAATTTTTTGAAGAAATGGTAAACTGATTTAGTTTGATATGTGAGATATGGGAGTAGTCTTCAGGAAAATAGGTTTTGTTTTCTTGAGAGGAGGAGTGAGGTGGATTATTTTGATTACCAAAGGGCAGTTCTTAACCATAGTTACAAACATAGCCAAAAATATTCAGTAGCTACAGTGTTTGAAATAAGATGACTAGTGCTGTTGATGGGCAAAGAAATGTAGGACATTTTAGCCTGGATATGAGAGGACACATTGTATCTTCTTGTTGAGATCAATAATATTTCCTATTTTTTAAGAGACTACCCCAAGTAGGGGCGCCTGGGATCGAGCCCTGCATCGGGCTCCCTGCTCAGCGGGAAGCCTTCTTCTCCCTCTCCTACTCCCCCTGCTTGTGTTCCCTCTCTCGTTGTGTCCCTCTCTGTCAAATAAATAAATAAAATCTTAAAAAAGAAAAAGAGACTATCCCAAGTAAAGGTATGTATGCCATGTGCACTAGCCCTAAAGAACACGCATGTTAGCATTTGTGCATATTCATATCTATACATATCTTTTGTATTTATACACAATTCTAACACATTATTCCTTTTGCCTTCACCTGAGAGTGTCACATGTTTGCTCCATTATGTAGATTTTTAATTTGTAAAATATATTGTTGCTTGTAGAGGTAGACTGACCTTTGATTGTAAATGTTTTCTTTCTTTTTTTTTCTTTTTTTTTGATTGCTAATATCCGTTTGTACTTTGCACATTTATAAAACATTTTGATCCAGGCTGAACAATTTATTACAGAAGAGTTCAAGAGCTATGATTTCTAAACAACTTCCCTGGAATTATTCTCTCAAATTTCAATGCTGTTAAAGAACAAAATGAACCTTATGGTTATTAATAATAGCAATTTATATCTGCATAGAACCTTACACTTGCAATTTCCTCAAAACATTTTATTTGACCTTTCAAATGGTCATGTGAAAAAAAAAATACATGAAATATACACAAGGATTTCTATTGACCTTATTTTAGCAGTAAGGAGACAGGGTCCCTGGGAGAGTCAGTGTTATGATTAATGTTCCACCCAAGTCCTTGCTACTTATCCTATGTTCTTGGGGAGTCTATTTGTTGCCTCCTGTCAAGATATGTGCCAACCATTTAATAGGATGTGTCTCTTTTTGTTTAAATGGTAATGCACTTTTCTTTGGTACGTGGCAGATATTATGTCTATAATCATAATTATCATTTTCAGTAGTATATCCATAATATAACTGTTCATGAACTGGGTGGCTTAACCACAGAAAAGTATTTTCTCCCAGTTCTGGAAGCTCGAAATCTGACATACAGGTATCAACAGGGCTATGCTCTCCTTGAAAGTTTTAGTGGAAGATCCTCTTTTTGCCTTTTTCCAGTTTCTGGTGGTTGCGGTCTACTTTGGTGTCCCTTGACTTGTAAGCATATATGACACTGATCACATGCCATTCTCCCTGTGTGTCCTCACATCTTCCATTTCTCTTTGAGTCTCTGTCCAAGTTTGCCACCTCTTTTAAGGACACCAGTCATTGGATTGGGGCCCATTCTGCTGCAGTATGACTTTATTTTAATTTGATTATACCTGAAAAAACCCTGTTTCCAAATAAAGTCATATTCTGAGTTTCTGGATGTGCATTTTTGAGGGGGCACTAACCTAGTACATTAAAATTACATTAAACTTGTTTTAGCATTAAAATTATTTTGGTATTTCAGTAACTGAGCTTTGAGAGGGACTGTCCTTAGATGGTTTATGGGGTCCAATAGTGATAGCAATGTATCAATGCTACCATGATTATGAGCATTACTAACACAATCCTAATCCTCTGAGGATGGTTTTCTCCTTCTACCTCATCCCCTTTAATCAGGGTCTGCAGTATGTTTGGAAACTTAGTTTGTCTTCTGTCTGGTGCTCCTTCTTCTGTCCTTCTCAGCCACTTCTCATTCTGCTGTGGGTCGCATCTCACTTTTACTTCTGTTGTACCTGGTCCTTGCCTACAACAGCTTCAGGAACATTCTGCCTTCTCTGCACTGGGCCAGTGGTTAGGTCATACTTTATTCACTGTTAGGTCATACTTTATTCACTGTTGCTTAGACTTGTTTACTTGTCCACAGTGTTCAGACCCTCTGGAATGATTGTTCCATAGTGAGATCATCCCCTCTTTAGGGAGAACCCCATCTTTTCAGCAGGAGTTGGTCTTGCTCAAGAAACCAAGGACCTATTGCCATTCCCTAGCAATTCACTTCTCAAACTTTGACACGATTATTACTGTGAGCAGGAGGGTGAGCTATGTGAGGGTTTCAGCAGGTTGGTGCATGAAGAGCTGGGTTCTTCACCTGCTTGACTGTCCTTGCTGGTCAGTGTAAAAATAAGGATTATTTTTTATTGTCAAGCAGAATTTTTTTTTATTTAGTCTTACATGCACACCTCTAATGACTAATATTAATCCTCAGAGGCAATTTAGCCTAGAAGTATATTTAGGATAAAATTACTTTTTGAAGACAAAACATTATCAGCACCAACCCTTTTGTTCAAGGAGAAAAGAGTTTATAGTATCACGGAGACCTGAAGCCATGTCCTCTTCATTTTTCCTCTGTCTTTTCAGAATGTTTCTCGGACCAATGTAGAAAGAAATAGGTCCAATTACAAAGTTGTTCATTCTGTGATGGCAACAAATTGAACTCACAGAAGCTTTAAAATTCTGAAACTTGGATGTGGTCTGCTTTGCCCAGATTGTATTCCTTGGCATACAAGAAGAAAAGCAACAGGAAGCTCTATGGTCCTCCTAAGAAGTGACCGTCTACGGGTTGAGGGTAGAGATGGTTGAGTTTTCAAGTTGCCTAAGTGATTATCTTGGACTGAGGTATTCAACAGCCACAACCCGGGCTGCCTGCCTTTCTGAGGGAGTGAATCTATTTGCACTGCGGGGAACGCTGCCTCTGGTGCATGGCCAACTGATGGTAGGTCAGTAGCATCATTTTTATGAATGCATCAATAACATAATATAATTGGAGAATATCAAAACAAATGGCCATCTGCAGGGGGCTCCATTCACCAAGTTCTGGAAGTTAATGATGCCTTATTGAAGGAACATTGCATGAAGCTCTTGGCATATGCCTGGTGGTGATACGTAATTTCATAGTTCACAAACCATAATGATTTCATTTTCTCAGAGGTATATTCATCCGTCTGTGTCTGGTATTGATCCCTTTCTACTAGGTACTAACTCAGAGATTATATAATTATTTATACAAGCCAGAAAATGACCAAGAAGGGAAATCTAATACAAGGTGGAAGATTCAAGCAATCTTTTTGTTGTTCTATTGAGAAATAATTGATATATGTCACTCTGGAAGTTTATGGCCAATAACATGGTGGTTTGATTTACATATGTTGTGAAATGACCACAATAGATTTAGCTAACATCCATATTTTGTATAGATACTATGAACAGAAAAATTCTTGTGACGAGAACTCTTAGGAGTTACCTTTACAACTTTCATATATTATCGTACAGCTATGTTAACTATAGTCATGCATGTTCTGTCTCTAGGACTTCTTGGTCTTTTAACTGGAAGTTTGTACCTTTTTTTCCAGTTCTCCCTCCCTCTGGCTTCCTCCACTGGCAACCACAAATCTGATCTCTTTTTCTGTGAGGTTTTTGAGATTCTGCATATGAGTGAGATCATAACAGTATGTCTTCCTCCGTCTGATTTATTTCACTTAGCATAATGCCTTCCAGATTCATCCATGTTGTCATAAATGGTAGGATTCCTCATTTTTTATGGCTGAATATTACATTATAATATATATATACACACCCCACAACTTCATTTTTCATCCATCAATAGACATCTAGGTTGTTTCCATGTCTTGGCTCTTGTAAATAATCAAGCAGTCCTCTCAATAAATTTATAATGAAACTTACTCTTTGAAAATCTGGCTGCAGATTTACTTTTTAAAATACTTTCTATCAGCATCTTTAATCAGTGGATTTGTTTCTAGACACATGACAGATATCAATAAGTGTCTCCCAGGCACTGTGCTAGGTACCCTGCTGGATACAAAGGTGAAATTTCTAAAAATTTGCCATCCAGGACTTAAAAATCTAACTGAACAGATGAGTCATGCAGTCTCCAAATCCAATAGCTCCTAGGAAGTGTCGATGTATAGATGTTGAAATGAATTAAAACTATAACTTAGTTGAGGGTAGATAAGAACCATAATAAAGACAGAGAAACTGCTATGGGTGTTCAGGGGAGAAAGAAAAAGAACTCTTGAAAGGTTGGTCTAAACTGGAAAGTGTAGATTTGTCCCTCTCCCTCCCCCACCCCCATCTTTCTGCCCCCTATTATTCTTGAAATGTTCACTTCCTTTTACTTAAAGGATAAAATACTCTCCCTGCTTGCATTCTACCTATCCACTACTTTTTAATCTCTTTTTTGGGGTCTCTCTGGTTTGACAATTGTGGTTTCCTGGCCCCTGCTTCTTCTGATACCACACATGCCTGAAAGTCTAAATACTGTATGATTTCATTTATAGGACGTTCTGGAAGAAGCAGAACTATAGTGACAGGAGACAGATCCGTGTTTACCAGTGGCTGAGGCTGGGAAGAGGGGTGATTGTGGAGGGATGAGGGAGATTTCTGGGGTGATGGGATTATCCTAGATCTTAATTGTGATGGTTATACTATTATGTACTTGTTAAAAAGTTCTTACAACTGTACATCTCGAAAGAATGAATCTTGCCATGTGTGCATTTTACCTGAATAAACCTGACTTCTGTTCACGTCAAATCCCTGCTTTCCTTTGCATGGGAAGACTTAGTTTTGCCTTCCTTTTTCCCACCACCCTTGTTAGTTTTGCATTGAGTAACTTCTGATTAAAATTAGAAACTTATTTCAAGACTATGGACCACAGAATTATAATTACCCAAGCATAAGCTATGTGTAGGGCTTCTAATTTATAACCCCAAATGGAGATGCCTAAAACAGGAAGCACCTTTCAAATACTTCTGCCCTGGGTATTGAAATATTGATCACAGGATGCAAGCAGAATCTACAAAATTCCATCTTGTACTGTGTGTCCTTTTAGAATGGTTATGATGAAAAATTAACTGGCATTTTTCAGCCATAAAGAAGTTGAGTTTCCATGCCAGGTTAATCCACAGCTAAGGGATTAGAACTATATTTTTCATGACCAGTGGCACTGAGGGAGAAGAGGTCTAGCTTACAGTAGAAATTCAGTGTTTAAATAAAACCCAATGTTTTGTTATTTTCCAGGAAACCAGTAAAAGAGGGAGACCATGCTTCTTGGTTCTTTGATGTGATCTGGGTATACCCTTGTAGATCGAGGGCTTTTCTGAATTGTAAGCCCTCAATTCTATTTTACACACTTTGAATTTTAAAGGAGTTGTGGAAATCTTTTTCTCCCCTCCAAGGAGAACTTTCTCCCTTCTAAGAGGCATCACAGACCATCGAATGAGCTTTGGATTAGAATTCCAAACACGCATGTCCCTGTCCCAGCTCTGCTGTGAACTTAGCTGTGAGGCACTGGGAAGGTGGTGGGAGGGCAGCTCTGCCTGTGCCTAGTTTTTGTTTGGTTGGTAGATGAGCAGGAGGTTGGACCATCTAACCTCTGTGGGTGTCTCTTTAAATTGAAATACATTGCTCTATACCCTGTCATACTGTGAATTTTCATGGCCATGGCCTCCTTCCCTAAATCCCATTCTTTTACTGTACACACTTCTTCACCAGAAGAGCCTGTGTTTATCCCTGACGCGTTCCTGGGTTCTAATATAGTTTCATCTCCGGTCCTTCCGTGCCTCTTCCAGCCTCGGAAGCTGCCATGTGTTGCAACCAAACACCTCAAATACACTAGTAAGCGCCCAGCTTTTCAAAGTGTGTTCCAGCTCCTTGGCATGCTGGCTTTCAGATTTAACGGGGACTTCAGAATTTAAACACAAGGCTTTAAAGGATAGAAGTGCTTTCTAATTCAACATTAAAGTGTGTGTGTATTTTAAATTTTATATATATATACATATATTTTCTGAATCAGGGTGTCATTTGGCTGTGGAAGTGTCAGCTGTCTAGATGCTTTTTAGGCAAGGGCATTTGGTTTATTCCAGTGTTTTCAGAAAAGGAAACTGAAATATAGAACTCCGAAATCCTTATTACAATATTTTATGAAATTATGGAGACCTCAAATTTGAGGAAACTCAAGGTGGTTTCTCTCATTCGACTTCTGGTCAGACTGCATTTTTCTGTAAGCGAGTGTGATCCCCGCGTCAGGGGCAGGTGCCCTGCGGACTGAGAATGCCTTGCAAGCTCATGGTTCTGTTTTGGGGAAGACAAGAGAGTCCAGAGGACTCCCTAAGTGTTTTTGCTGCCCTACTGCCATTCACAAATTATTCCGGTATCTCGGTTTCTTTTCCAAGTCTAAGGGCCCTCAGGGAGGCATTCTGCTCTCTGGCTAGTTGAGAGAGAGCTTCTCTGTCGTCAGGAAGTTCCTGCTAAATCGAGTATCTCCTGCTTCTGTCTCCAGGGGGAGTGCAGAAACGAAAGGAGAGTTCCCCACAAATTCAGGGGCGATCCCACACACAATGAAATGGTCTTAGGGAAATGAATACTTCTGTGGCAATTTGGAAAATTTGAGCTTAGAGGCAGAGCAATGAAAAGAAAAAGAGGAAATGGGGAAAAAATAGAAGTTTCAGAATTAGTGACTGCATTATCCTCTAACACTTTCAGAAGGGAACATACCTTGTGGGCGTTTGTCTGAGGGGTGTGGGCTGAGGCTACGTACCTACCAGGATGCTGGCAAGACACACGGGAACTATGAAATAGCTGGAATATGGTAAATAAAGAAAATTGGCTGGGCAATATTTTGGAAGAAATAGTGCTGGGAGGAAATGAAGAAAGTCAGGCAAGTATATACGTAAGAACCATACATGCAATGAGATGGTTGACAGGTCTTTAAGTCCACGGTGGGGATAGGAAAGGCCAGGAGTTTGGCAGGAGGGCCACCCATAACCTTGCTAAATGAAATTCTCTCCCATCAGGTTGTCTTCTCTTTCCATCATCTTGAAAGAATTTGGATATGGCTGTGATGAATATCACATTCTCTTTACTAAAACCATAAAATGGAAAGCCCACAATGCAAAAGGCTCTGGAGTAATTATTTTTTGCATCATTAACTGTTCCATAATTAAAACCCCCCGTGTCTCTTAAGCCAATCATGTATTACACAGTAGGTGATAGCTAAGCAACAGTGAGAAAATTGGCAGAACTACAAGGCTTTTCTTATCTTTTCTTTTTACTATAGCCAGCTATCCATTTACAAGGTGGGTCTAGATCTATTGCTGCAACCCTCTCAGAATAAACCCATGTTCTATGGAAAGTCCTTTCCCCATATTTCCATTTCTCCTTTCACTTACATGTTTGCTTGGCATCTAATGTGTGTTAGGCTCTCCTTTAGCCAGAGATAAATCTTATGTACCCTTGCCTGATATTTGCAAACTATCAACTCTCTTAAACATTTATATATTTACAAAGTCATAATATGAAGCGTCTTGAATCTCCATGACATAAAACACATTTATTCACATGTGAATCCATTGTTAGTTCACTCATTTGGTAAGTATTTATTGACTATGTCTCCGATGCCAGGAACTGGTTTGGTGGTAGAAACTCAGCACGTAGCCGAAGAGAGAAGGTTCTGGTACTCATATTGGTGATTATTCTTGCACATATGATTGAGGCTTTAATAAGACACAAGATTGAAAGTGTTGCTTTGGTTTCGTATATGTGTTTGAATGGGAAAGCAAGAGAAGCATGCAGTTGAATGGGGAGCAATTTTGATTTTCCTCAGTCCATACACTTGGTAATTTATTGGCTTGGCTCAGTGAACCTGTGTCCAGGCATATATTCACCATATTCTCTGGAGCAGCTCAGACTCTCAGAATAGGGTCTTTCTTTCTTTCTTTTCTTTCTCTTTCTTCTTTCTTTCTTCTTTTTTTTTTTTTCCCAAATGCCAAAGTAGATCTATTAAATAGAAATAGGTTCATGTTTCTCAGTCTCCTTATGGAAAGACACTTTGCATCATCTGGGATGGTTCATTCTGTATGTCTCTCTTCAACCCATCATTGTCTTCTGTCCTTTTGAGTCATTTAATATTAGAGATCTCATACTGTGACCTGTATCAGGTACGCCAACATTCGATGTCCTCAGGGCCAGAATTGAGGGGATGTTGGGACTTTGAGGCTGTAAGTGTCCAGAGCTTATCATTTGGGCATCTTAATGAACTAGATCCTACCTAAAGAGTGGCCAGATGACGAGTTCAATCATCATAGAGGTTTTAAAATCCCTTCTCTTATTAATGACATATTCTTTGCCATGCCTCAGTTTCTATGTTGACCATGGAAATAATTTTATCTGCTTTGCAAGATTCTTGTGAGAGATAAATGAGAATAACTATGTGAAGCAACTGATCCAGGATGTTTATAGTGAAAAATCAGTTTGTCAGTTTCTCAGAGTAGGTGGGGCCACAATTGACGGACCCTCTCAGGCTCAACGTGAATAGAATTATTAATCTGTGGCATACTCATAATGGAGAATATTGCTTTTATTTTACTGTTGAGTGTGTAAGATTAACCTCTAACCTGGGAGAGTTTATACTAGTGAACTGATGCAGGGCATGTATTTGTGTTTGAGTCAGGACATAAAGATGCATAAATCACTTTCATTTTATCTTAAGTCAACATGAAAAGGGCCACACAGAGAGGATTAAGATGAAAGATGGAAAAAAAAAGCCCTTCAACATCTTGACTGCTCCTTCTCTCACCAGTTAGATCCATTTCTATTTAAACATTTGGAAGAGGATAGAAGTTGTCATCACTCATCTGTTGGGAAGCAGCTTCACACTAACATCTAGGTGGGTTTGCAGGAAAAACAAGTCTTCCTTCAGCAAAGAACCAGAGTATTGCTTCTACCTGGGTCTCTGTAGGCCCCTTAAAACTTGGTTAGCAAAACGAATGCTTCATTGGACCAGCAGGGCCAATGTCCAGTGTATTTTCCAATAAACATATTCAGCATCTGGTTCTCAGCCGCCCACATTGTAAATCAGACAGAAGATGCAACCACTTAAGAGCCCTAGTAAAAAATGGTGGTTTTTTTTTTTTTTTTTTGGTTTTGTTTTTTAATGGGCAAAGAAGAATGCAAAAGAGAAATTTCCATATCCTGCCATGATGCTTAATGGGTCAAAATTCTAAATTGGATGTTTTTTCTTGCCTTACTTGAAGCAACTAAATAAATATGTATGTTTCAGTTACAAACTATGGTTTATTAGCCTTTTGGAGTCTTCATTTCCAAGTCCAGGTACCAGAACTTTGTGGTTAAAGCCCCATTAAAGAGCTCTTTGTCTTTTTTTTTTTCTTTTTCTTTTTAATGTATGTAGACTGCTTGTAAGATAATATACAGTTGTGCATGGCCAGGAAAATACTGGAATTACCGTGGCACAGCAGGAAATTTACAATGCAGGAGATAATCATGCTTGCTTATAGATAATGCATTCAGTGCTCAAAATAGCAGTATGCCACCCATGTGTCATTTCATACCAGATGGTTGGAAGAGCACAGGACATTTTTTTTTTTTTTTTTTACATTAGAAGGGTACGTTTAAAAATCTGTTAATAGCAACACACCAAAGAAAGGAAAATTTTCTATAATTTAGGATAAGTGAATGTTTGTCAAATTGCCTTCATCTATATCAAGCTCAAAGCTATTTTTATATATTCGGTAAGTAAAAATATTCTGTTCAATGAAATATCAAAATTGTGACATTATATGTTTCCAGAATTTTCAGTAGGAGCCCTCATTTGAGTCTAGGGCCCCGCTTGAACGGGTAAACTGAGACTTCTGGGGTACATTTCACTTTTGGTTACATTATTTCATTTTTAATTCAGGGGAAAAGCCATTGTCACTCCAGTGGGAGAGTTCAAGGTAGTACCTAAAGGTGGAATTAATTTCCTACTTACTAAGATTGCTCCCACCCAAAGGTTTAAATGTCCTGCCCACTGTAGACTTATAAGAATATTAATTAAACTCCTTAACCTTCCGGGTGTCAAAATAGCATCTGAGTGAAAGTACAGGATTCTGAAAACACAAGCATTCCGATCCGGGCTCTGTACATCAAACTGTGGATAATGCAGACTGTTGGCAGGAGGACACCTGAAATCCAAGTTCCTTACCTTGTGGCCTGGAAAAATGGTTCTCGCGGGACTTTTGGCAATACCTGGATGCATTTTTGTCACAAGTGGAAGCAGGGGGAGGTGCTGACTGCTGTCTAACACATAGTAGTCAGGAATGCTCCTAAACATCCTGCAGGGCACCAGACAGACTCTGTCAAGGAAGAATTATGATGATTCGACGAATCAGCTCGGCTCGGCTGCAGAACCCAATTATTTAATCACTGTAGGTGTTGATGTGAAGGCATTCTGTACATGTGGTTACTATCTACAATCAGTTGACTTCAAATCAGATTACTCTCCATCATGTGGGTGGGCCTTATCCACTCAGCTGAAGGCTTTAAGAGCTAAAATTGAGATTTTCCCAGGGAGGGGTACTAGTGGGATTCCTGGTGTGTCGCAGTGTATTTTTGCTTAATAGTCCTCTTTCCCTGGAGGGCCTGATGAGATGTGACCCCCTTCCCCCAAGTTCTGATGTTGAAGTCCACATCCTCAGTGTGATGGCATTTGGCTTTTGGGAACTTTGGGAGGTCGCTGGGTCATGAGGATGGATCCCTCATGAATGACGTTAGTGCCCTTATGAGAAGAGCTCCAAGAGAGATGGTTTCTCTCTTCTACATGAGCACACAGCAAGAAGACAGCCATGTGCACCCCAGGAAGTGGGCCCTCACTGAGAACAACTCTGCCGGCACCTTGATCTTGGACTTCCAGCCTCCAGAACTGTGAAACAAATGTTTGTTTAAGCCACTGAGTCCATGGTACTTAGTTATAGCAACCCGAGCTGACTAAGTCTGTGAATAATACAGCTCCAAATATCAATGGTGTAAAGGGTGTCCCTGATGTAGGGACAAAAATATACCTTCAGGCAGTGTTTGTGGTCCTGCAGCAGCTATGCCCCCTCAGGATCTCCAGAACCTTCTGTGAACTGCAGAGAAGGTCTCTCTACTACTTGTGAGCTGCTGGGCTCTGCTTAAAGGTCCAGGAACCTGCCAGGATCTGGCTGTTTATGGTTGAGGCCCTGGACTCCCCACACCCTCCTCTCCAAAAGGAGTTCAACTCAGATCTCCCCCTTTTTTCTTCTCCGTTTCAGGCTAGGACTCCTCACCGCCACACCCCTGCACTCCCTGCTCACGCTGCCTCCCTCCTGGTCTAATGCTGCTTCCAGATTCTGCCTGGTGTATCTTTCCAGAGTGAAGCTGATAAAGCTCTTCATCCTTAAAGTGTGGCCTTTAGCATCCTCCACTGACTTTTTTTTTTTTTTTAAACAAAACTACAACATTTGAAAATAGAGGTACATTATCTCGAAGCTGTGAACTTGAAATGGGTGGCATATGGACGCAACTTCCCTGGGATGAGTGGGAAACCCGGGAGATGCTCCTCGAGTCCTGATTAGAAAGAGGAGCCGGCCTTTCTCCGAAGAGCGAATAAATGCTGCCTTGTTTCCGGATTCTCCCAGTTCCCACATTGTCCGGGAGGGATCTGAGGAGGAGGGCGGGGGCCAGAGGATCAAACGGGGGCAGCGCGGCCGTCCCACCATCCCGCTCCCCTGGCCCTTCGCCCGAGGCGAGTCCTGACAGCTCCCCCTCCCACCCCCCGCCCCGGGCCGGGGCACCGGGCATCAAAGTCCCGCCGTCAGAGGCCCTGCCCGGGGTTAGAGGCGCCCGGCCCCTCGGAGCGCGGCGGCCGCCTGGAAGCCCCGGCTCAGCGCCCCTCCGGCGGCCTCCAGCTGCCGCAGCGGGTGGGAGCGGCGGCTGGGCGGGTCCTGCCGGATGGAACCTGCGCGCGGGGACAGGGCGGGGGCGCGGGCGCGCGCGGGGTGGCCCTGGGCCGCTGGCTCAGCCCTCCGCCAGGCACGGCCGCCTCGGTGGAAAGCTCCCCCCCCGGGCCGCCCCCGTTTCTCCCCTTGCCTGGGTGTCATCCAGTTATCACTCCCACACATTTCTCGCAGCTGTGCTTTATGGATGACAAACATCTATGCTTTATTGTTCTGGGAGAGCGACAAACATGAAAACCAGACGATAATTTATCAAGACGTTTGAATACAGAAGATGCAGCAAGGGGACCCAGTGTGACTTTGGAGGATACACATGGCAGCCCTGGGACAGGTGTTCTTTAGGTCGGAGTCCTGTGGGCTCGGCCCAGCTTCTGCGGGACAGGGTGTTTTGTGAGAGCAAACAACAGGTATTGAGGTTCTGTTTTATTCTTTTAATTTTTTATATTTTTAAAGATTTTATTTATTTGACAGAGAGAGAGAGAGAGTGAGCGCACAAGCAGGGGGAATGGGAGATGGAGAAGCAGGCTTCCCGCGAAGCAGGGAGCCCCATGTGGGGCTGGATCCCAGGACCCTGAGATCATGACCTGAGCCGAAGGCAGATGCTTAACGACTGAGCCACCCAGGCGCCCCTGTATTTTTTTTAAATACTGTTCCAGAAAGGCTTCAGGCAAGTTTATGTGGAAATTACTCACTGTGCTTGGAGCCTGTGATATACAGATAGCAAAGGGCTGGTGCAGGAAGCAGGTTGCTCCACGTCCAGGGTGCCTGACCATCCCGTGTGGGCAGGGCTGGGTTTGCTGCTCTGGGAGACTTCTAGTGTTAAAAATGGGCCAGTGCCTGGCTAACCAGGATAGCTGCTCACCCTATAATTTTCCTCAGTTTGGGGTCAGAGGAGGCTTCTATTTGGGTTTGCATTAGATCAAAGATAGTCTCTAAACAAGATAGCTTTAGGGTAGACAGATTTTGTGGAATGCCTCACTGAGACCCTGGGGACAGCACTGATGATTTTTTTTTTCTTTTAGGACCTTCCACTTAACACTTTTTTTTTTATTTAATAAAGTTTTATTTTCCAAAATGTACAGTTGGTGGGATCTTGTTCATGCATCTTCACCAGCAGCTGGGGCATCTCCACCCTTGGTGTTTCTGGTGTAAATTACTTGAGCTCTGTGCTTAACACTTTTTCTGTGTGTCAATGGCCTTAATAGAGGCGCAGTACGTGTATCTAATTTTCAAGTCCCAATGTAATTTTTAAAAAAATTTTTTTTTATTCTTATGTTAATCCCCATACATTACATCATTAGTTTTAGATGTAGTGTTCTATGATTCATCGTTTGTGCATAACACCCAGTGCTCCAGGCAGAACGTGCCCTCCTCAATACCCACCACCAGGCTAACCCATCCTCCCACCCCCCTCCCCTCTAGAACCCTCAGTTTGTTTTTCAGAGTTCATCGTCTCTCATGGTTCGTCTACCCCTCCTATTTCCCCTGCTTCATTCTTCCCCTCCTGCTACCTATCACTGATGATCTTTAAAAACCACCATCGCTTCAACAGTTACAGCTTGCTCCTAGGTACAGAATCTCTGAGCACTGAGCAGAGGGCTTAGAAAAAGTTAGGGAAGGATAATGCCCTTTGTGTTTTGTAGGGGAGAGGGAAAAAAATCACTTGCAAGAGATGTAAGCACGTGTTAATTGGCGGTGATGTGTGCATTTGGTTTCCTTTCTTTGAGTCCTGTTAAAACACACACACACACACACACACACACAAGCACAGAGTGACAAGTGCAGTCGGAGGAGGGAAGTGGCCAGAACATATTGTTTTGCTTTTAAAAGATAAATCAACCTGCATGGGAAAGGAGCAGAGGGTCAGCAGGAGGGTAATCTAGTTAAAGGTGGAATAATATTAGCCTGACTGCCCAGCTATGCATCCTTTCTGGAAACAGAACATGATACAGCTGCTCCAAGGCCCAGGCAGGAGATTAATAAGGCAGAAATCACAATAGCATATGTGTATTGCTTTACAGTTTGCAAAGGACTTTCACCTACTTTATCCTCATTGGTCCTCACAAAATATCCTGAGAAGTGGGCAGGGCAAAGACGGTAACCTCATTCGTAGAACTGGAGACACCAGCAGGGCAAGGGGAAGTGACCCGCGTAAGATCACATAATTAAGTAGAACCAGCACTGAGTCCCTGGTCGCCCAGCTTCTACTACACCAAGGAGTTTGTCTGACTTCTCACAGGTTGTAAGGGTGAACACAACACCATGGAAGATCCCTAGCATTCGAACCTTCTTGACCTATGGTTCTATTTTCTGAGGCTAACATATAAAAATAAGAAAAATGCTTGGCTCACATAGGAGAAAGAACCATAGCTTAAAATTGACAACAAACCCTCTGCCCAGCCCCGGTATGGAGCAATTATTCAATCCTCTTTAAATTTCACTTTCCTTGTCTGAGAAATACCCATAATGATGGCTTCTGAAAGAATAGGATAGGATTAAATAAGACAATGTGGGGACGGTGGACAGTTCGGCACTCAAAACATGGTTAACTGTTACTGTTCCTACTATGATTACTAATGATAATATGACAAAGATAAGTGTGGACCAGTTTGGTAGGAATGGCTGCCATGGTAACAAGGAGAAGCCTGGTGTCCCCTGCTGTAGAGTATGGCTTTCTCCAGCACTGATCCTATTAACGGGCTACATTCCTGTCTGTCCTGAGCAGTTGCCTCAAAGAAGAAAGAATCCAACTTTCCCGTGTGGCCTCTAATTTACCTGATAAGGAAACGTCAGTGACTTTGAAGGCAAAAAGTCAGAACAGCAGGGCCAATGGGCTCGAGTAACAGTGACCCTAATACTCCTGAATGTCGTCGTGACATTCAGATGAGCCCGGTAATGAAAATGGTTTTGTCAGACGAGATGCTGAGTTAAAAGTTAGCCACGGGATAAAATTAAATTGAGTCACTCAACAGCTATAGAAAATGTTCCCTGTCTCCTTTATTCTATGTTGAATCTGAACGTGGGTGGCAATAATCTCACATAGGTTCCTTCAAAAAGGATCTATTTTAGATAAACTAACACTAAAAATCTCTTTGCTGGCTTTTAATGCCATTCCGCCCTAATACCACTGTAATGGACAATCAGGACTACTTTTAAGAGTCATCAAGTCTATTTACCTCTACTATCACATTGCCTTCAAAGTCCTGTAAGATTCTAGAAACAGAAGGTGACTCAGAAGGTTAATGGCTGGTCTAGTTCATTCAAGAAAGATAGTTGGCTCTGCAAATATGAATAATTCCCCAAATTTCTAAAGAGAATTTGTGAGGTGTGTTTGGTGAGCAAATTTCAGAAAGGTCTATTGTGTAACATTTTGTATTAGGAAATCTATTTACATAACGCAAATTTCTGAGACTTCAACCGAAAAAGCCAGTGTTAACTCGATGGGGGGGAGAGCTCCTTTCAGTGTTTAGCAAGTCATCATGTTCTACGCTTGAACTATCTTATGATTTTACTTGTCAATTATACCTCAAAAGTTGGAAAAAAAACTTTTAAAAAATATCCAGGCACAAGACATTAATAACACTTGAAATATAAATGCTGTAAACCTAGATTTTCACCATCTACCCTTATTTCTCCTTTTCTTCCTTCTGTAGAAAGCTGTTCCTTCCTGGACAGATGACTTTGGTTCTTTTGCAAACTTTTGAGGCTTGTGCGTCAGAACGTCTGGACTCATGGTGTCTTTATACCTGCAGTCTTACTTTGGTTTTGATTTCATTTGCTTTTTGGGGTTGGTTTGTTTTCATTGGACTTTCTACTCCATCTCCTTAAAATTGCGGTGTCTCCCTACCTTAGTTGGCATCTCGTTTGCTGACTTGCAGGTTCTCAGTCTGACCCTTTATGGGTTCTCTCTCTACTGTAGCCAATGAAAGGAAGGTCCTAGAGTCGGACTGGTCTAGTTGGAACCCAGGCTCCCAGTGGCTGGCATCCTTTGGCAAACGACCCAGTGGATCTCGTCTACAGTGTGGTGGACTGATTGCATCGAGGATCCATTCTTAAGCCCACCTTCTGGCAACACTCTTGGAAAGGTGACTCTGCCTTGTCTGCCCACTCTGACTCTGGGCCTGGCCAGGTGACTGCCTTGGGCTAATGGGATGCCAGCAGAAACCTGAAAAAGCACTTGCACTTTCCTTCTTGCACTTCTGCTTTCTGCA
Organism: Neomonachus schauinslandi; assembly: GCF_002201575.2. Taxonomy (NCBI): domain Eukaryota; kingdom Metazoa; phylum Chordata; class Mammalia; order Carnivora; family Phocidae; genus Neomonachus; species Neomonachus schauinslandi. Next base: position 6,310,513 of record NC_058405.1, read on the forward strand.
TTGACACAGGGAGGATGTGCCTGAGGTAGCCTGCTGAAGACCAGAATGTGTGGATCCCACGCGAGCTGCTCCGGATCTAGCTGAGGCTGTCTTACAACAGCTGTCAGCCAGCCCACCACCAGACACAGGTGACTAGCTTACCTGCATTCGGCCGTACACACCTGAGCAAGTGCAGCTGAGGTGCGCGGGAGACCAGGCCAGATCAGCGTAACATTGAATGCTCCTGAGCACATAATTACTGTTCTATGCTGCTGAGAGTTCGTGGGTGTTTGTATGTGGCGTTCTTGCAGCAATAGATAAAAGAATCACTCAAGTTTCTAATCTTTAATTAGGCAAAATATTTAGGACTACCTCAAAAGTTACTGTGAAGGTTAAAAGATAAAATGCATAGAAAATACTTTGGGGCCTGCCTCAGGGTATACCCCCAGGGAATGTTAGTTATTACCGTCTGGACACCGGGGGCTGCCATGACTCCTTCCGTTCTTGACTTTGCCACGTTCTTCTCTTGGGCAGATTCCTTCCTCTGAACTTATATTTCCTCTTCTTAGCAAGCAAATTATTTTCTTAAGCATGCCACATTGTGTGCCTTAATTTCAATTATTTTATTTTGTCCTCTCAAAGATGATTAGGATAAATTTTTATCTCCTTCTCAATTATAAGCATAGACTTTTATAGTCTATTATATGTAACTCTTCTATATCTCTTTATAGATTCCTGATCTTCTCCAATCTGTTCACTTCTTTTCTGTGCTATTTTAAAAGTTTTTTTTTTTTCTTTTTTTATTGCAACATCTTTGCTTTTATTTCAGTTTTCACATCCTTTCAACTTGGGCATGTGGAACTCGAGGCTTGCTCTCTATTTTCTCCTTTCCAGCTTCTCAGGATTAGAACACAAAATGTAAACATAAAACAGCCTCTGTTCATTGTATCTGGCCCCTTTCTTCCAATGGCAGACGAAACTCTGGTGGTCAGGCTGTTGGCAACTTCAAGAACCAGGACTGGGGCCCAAACACAGAAATTCACGTACAAAGCCATTGCAATACACAGGGATCAGCTCCCATGAAGCCCACACATTTTTTTTTCTCCAGGGACAGAAATAGAGTAATCTCATGCTAGTATCAATTGATAAATGTCTGAATTAGGTATGTGATTTACACATTTGCTTTTCTGGTGTGTCATAACAACTCCCCCGAGTCAGAAGATAGATGCGGATGAGAGGTGAGGGGTCAAGAAGTAGTTGAAGGAGCCGAGTGGTGCCTAGAGCAGATACCTTAAGAGAATGAAAAGTGATAGCTGCTGGCAAAGCAGGAAATAGAAGGAAAAGCAGATGTTCTGGTGCTTCTCAGTAGGAGGTTACTCTCTTAGGGTATCTGTGGGTGTAAATTAGGTAAACCCACATAGAAATTTATTTTGATAACAATAACTCCAATATGGAGACAGTAAAATTGCTTCCTGGATATTCTGTTGACCAAGCCAGGGAAATATATAATGCAGTGTAGAATTTTTAAAATATAAACCTGACCAATGGCAACAAACTGGAAAATTAACTCATTTAGCTTATCTCTTTTCTCGATGATGTCAGATATTCAGGTCTTACAAAATAGCTTTTACTGGTAGGTGACACTTTATACATTGACTTCTTAGTCTCCTGATCAATAACTAGAATAGACTGATTTTCTGGTTTGGATTCTTCTGTTCAGTCTTTCAGCAACACCATCTTCATCAACTTCATCGTTAGACATCAGGAATGCAAAATTCGATAAAACACTGTGTACCTTGTCTACATAGCTATCAAGTGGTAACTGGGTTTAGGCATGTGAAAAATAAGCATAGCAAAGTATTATAGGAGCTGTTACTGAAACAAGGGTATAGTGAGTGTCCAAAGAAGGGAGAGGTTCACTGGGAGGGCAGGGGCTCTCCCTGCACAGTGGTAATGAGTGAACAGATGTTGCAGGTGGATGTGGTTGGCCAAAGGCCTTCTCGGAAGAAGGAGCAGTGTGAGCAAAGGTATAGAACACATGGGGCAAGAAGCCTCGCATGACAGCTGGAACTGGAAACTCACCAACATGTCACAAGAGTGTGATTGGAGATAGGAATGCAGAGACAAGCCAGGGTGGCCAGAACACAGAGGGTTTTGTATGCCATACAAAGGAGTTTGTCTCTGCCCTTCTCAAACTCGTGATTGGAAAGGTGACTTTTGTAGCAGGCAGAGAATGGGGTGGGGAGGAGTGAGTCAGCAAGCTAGGTGAGAGACCGATTGCTTAAGTGAGGAATGGTGAGGAACTGGCTTAAGATGGTAGGTGAGTAAGTGCTCTTTCATTACTCATTTGGACGGATAATCAAGGACATCTAATGTGTATGGCTGTGCTGGGTGTTGTAGGGCATATGAAGAGCATGACCCAGTCTCTGCTGTCAGTAAGGTTGCAGACTGGCAGGGACGATGCTGTTCCCACCACGAAGACGACATCGGGACGATGGGCAAGTGACGTGAGATAAGTAGTATGAACAGTTAAAACGACTCAGAGTGAACACAGGCTGTTGGGTCAACCATAAAATGATTTGTGAATAGTGTAGCATTTCAGACTGTCCTTGTAAAACAGCCTTTTTTAAGGGAAAATCACGGAGGAGGACTCACCACCTGAGGTGACAGATGAGTAAAAAGCACCGGACCATATGCACAGACCATCTTTGATGACTAATAACAGCCATGTTGGTACTTGTAGAGGAGATGTGTGAAACGAGGCTGGAAAGGGAGGTGGTGCCACATGGTGGAGACCCTGAAAGGCAAGGGTGAGCAATTGGGCTTATGATAGCGGGGTGCTGATGGTTCTAATAAAAAAAAAAAACCATAATGTGGGCTACCTTTGAGAAAGCTTTATCCAGGTTGTTGGATAGGATGGATTAAAAGTAGGGAATTAGTGTGAGGGAATGGAGGCCAGAACCAGGGAGAGAAACTGAAAATGAGAGACTTAGGATTTGAAGTCAATGCCATGTATTTTAGTGATTGGTTGGAGGGGGAGGCTGAAGTAGACATGGATGGTATAGAGGTTTAGAGTGTGAATGACTGAGGTAAATTAGACACACTGATAGAAATTAGGAAGTGAACTGGCGAGGTGTGGGGGAAGACTTTCTGGGGGAAGGCCAAATAGAGTTTTAGGAGCTGGCAGGATATCCAGTTAGAATTCAGTGGTTCTCGAGTGGGGCAATTTAATACACATCCCCTGGGGATATTTTCGAATGTCTGGGGACATTTTGGTCATCACAACTGGGAGCTGGGAGTGCTCCTGGAATCTAGTGGGTAAACATCCCTACAATGCCCAGGCAATGCCCCCTCCTCATACAAAATTCTCTAGTCCAAGATGTCATTAGAGCCGAGGCAGAGAAAGTCTGAACTAGATGGTTCTAGTAGAAAAACAGAAATGTTAGCAAGAACATATAAATTTCGGAAGTTGCTGTCTCAAAACAGAATATAAATTATTTTGCCTATAGATCCAGGAGATAGAAGATTTTGACCTTAGAGGCAGTTCTGCCCTTGACAAGTCTACCTCTAGAGGTAGGAGGCAAAAAAGGGACCCACATGGCAGCCAGAGACAGGTGCATCACAGAAATGTGATGCTGGCAGGCTAATGTGCTGGTACAGAATCTCGGGACACCCTGCGGTGGAACAGGTCTCAGGAAGTTGGGCAGAACCAGGTCTCCTGTAGTCACCTCCTGGTGGTGCCAACTTGGATAAGTTGGCTGAACCTCTCTGTTTCAGCTTCCCCATCTAAAAACAGCAATGATAATACCCGGTAAGGCTGCGAAGATTAGAGCTTGTTTATAGAAGGTTTCTAGGTGACTTGCCGCAAATAGGTACTCGATAAATGGTAGTTCCAAAGAAGGAGAAAACAGGCAGCTGCTGAGTAGATGGCAGTATTGGAGAAAAGAGGGGATTAAAATAGCACTGGGGATTCGGAATGTGTATGGTTGACATAAAGCTTAGGTGTGAACTAAACTGAGAGGCTTTAATATGGACGAAGTCTAACGAGCAGTGTGGCTATCTTGGAAGTTGGGATTTCTGGGCCACAGAATCTCCAGAATTTGGTTCTATTTGGTGCTTGCAGGCATAACTCTGATGCTCAACCAGAGTCAACTGGAGCATTTCGCCGGATGCTGGGGCGCACGCGTGAAAGAAAAACACAAGATCTAGTGTCCAGAGTTGCAATAGAAGAGGCATAGACACAAACAAGCGGTGATCCAAAATGATCCCTGCTGTGAAAATCTGGGTTTAGCTGAGAAATGGCACCTACAGAGAAGCTGAAACCCTAGAAGGTAGTGGCGGGGGACACGGAGTGGAGGCAAATGGGATTAATGAGAGCAGTTCCGTGTATTTTTATGTTAATCACTTGTTTTATGGGATTTAATAATTTCACTAGCTATTGAAAAAGTAACCCATGTATATGGTTTAAAAATGAAAATATCACAAAAGAGTAAATGATAAAATCAAGTCAACCATCTTCCCTCATTGCCCTTACTTGAAGCAACTTTTACCGGTTTCCAGGGTTTCGTTATAGAAAGTTCTATGAATGTATCATCTTGTTGGTTCTTCTCCTCTGGAGAACCATAATGAGTATCTATTACTCACCTAATCTTAAAAAACACTCATGAGAGCATTCTTTCTATATTCTTTTTTCTGTCTTGTTCTCAACTATATTAGCATGCTTCATATGGCTATACAAGGGTGCGTGTGGATGAAACACTTCAGCTACACGGTGCACCCCATTCATACTCTTTGTGCCGGTGTGGGAGTATATTCACGATGTAACTTTCTACTAGTAGAATTGCTGAGACAGCGGGAACAAGCATGCTACACTTTGATAGCAGTTGCTAAATTGTTCTCCAAAAAGTTCATACTAATTTACAAAACTGGCAGCAGTGTATAGAAGGGTTTGTTTTTCAATATTCTCGCCACCTTTATCAATGTCAGGCCAACAGTAGAATCTCATTGTTTTTGAGACTTACATTTCTTTATGTGTGAAAGTTTGAATTCAAAATCACCAGTTTGTTGTGTTTGAGTTGATGAAAACTGGGTGTCCATTTATTCCTTGCTCTGCAAAAACTTTGGCGGTGTTTTAGTGATACAGGGAGTTCTAACGCTAATGCAGATTTAGATAAAATGCAACAGGCAATTGGCTTCGATTCCTTGGGTCCTTCACCTGCAGAGCTGCTGGCTTTGCAGGCTCTATCAGTCCCTTGATTAATCTTGTTATAACATGATTTTGCCTTTGGTGTGATTGCATTTCTGGAACCCACTTAGAGCATTAGGGTAGGAATTTATTGTTCAAAATTAAGCGTAAAGTTAAGTATAGGATTTTATTAAATGAAAAATTTGAATATTACTAAATTTTTTTAATGAAGACACCATTTACTATAGCATCAGATATATACATCATATATCAAAGACTATATCCAGCAACAGAACTGAGAGTTGAAAGCTATTTATAATTATAAAGCCTCATTGACAGACATTAACGATGGCTTACATACCTTGGAAGATAGTCCATATCTATATAGGTTGGTTAGGCTCAGTGTTTTAAAGATATTAAATTTTCCAAATTGAATTACACATTCAGTGTAGTCCAGTGAAAACCCAAACAGGTTTTTGGTAGAACTTAATAAGCCAAATCTAAAATTTATACAAAACTGCAAAAGGCTAAGAATAGCTACGATTTTCAAAATATAGAAGAACCAAGTGGAAGGATAAATTTAACAAATATCATGAATTATTATAAGACTGCAGCAATGAAGACAAAGTAGGATAGAGACAGGGATATAGAAATAGGTCAGTGGAAAAAAACACACACACACACCCAGAAGTGACACTGCGGAAAGAGAAGACAACTAGACTTTTAGCAAAGGTGTTGAGAAAATTGTTTATTTGAATGAAGAAAAATAAAATTCACACAGCTCAACCTAGCCAAAATCAATTCCAGCTGTACAAAACACATAAATGTAATAAAAAACTGGAAAACCCTCAGAATATGATATGGAAGACTATCTTCATGGTTTCAAGACAGGAGATTATTTTCTTAATATTCTTAATCATTAAGGAACAAGTTGATAAAAAGTGACTACATCAAAGTTAAGATTTGTTGTTTACCAAAATCCTATAAGAAAGAAAAGATTAATATGTAGTGAGAGATGATTACATACATATATATATATATATTTATATATATAAAATCTCAATATCCACTTCCAAACCCATATCCATATTTATATATCCAAGAAAGATTAGGTGTATCAAATTTGCAAGCTACATCAATAAGAGAGGGGTAACAATAGAAAAAGGCATAGAAACATAAATAAGTACCTCATAAAAGAAGAAAATCTCAAGTGTCAACAAATGGCAAATTAACAGGAACTCTTTTAAATTACTTATTGGACAGAGAAGCGTGTATTGGAACCTATTGTTGATGTAACAACTTCCCACAAACGTAGTTATTGAAAACAACACAAATTTATTCTACAGTTCTGGAGGCCAGAAGTCTAAAATCAGTTCCAATGGGTTAAAGTCAAGGTGTCAGCAGGATCAGTTCCCTCTGGAGTCTCTAGGGTTGACTTATTTTTTTTTTCTGTCTTCTATTTACATTTTAGATTAATAATTTTATTAATAAAAATAGTACTTAGGCTCAAGGGAGTGGCTGAAGAAACTGAGTGGGTTATTAAAAGCCAGTCAGTCAAAGTATAGGAAACTACTTGATAGAGTTATGTAGGAACACAAATGAGAGGTTTTGTGGTTTGTAGGTTACAAGAACACAACCGTTCTTTATCCTTATCTTCCTCTCAGAGGAAATCAGCCAGATAACCCAGGAGACGGTTTTACCTGTAGAGTCCCCAAGTAAAACCAGTTTATCATTTCGTTTCACAAGGAAGTGCCGATCACTTAAATGCTCTTGCCAAGCAGGCATAGTTGAAATATGGCATGATATTGCTGTGTTTTCAGTGATAAATCCATTATAGCTTATAGTAAAAGTCACACCGATGGGTAGGAAGGAAACCACTATTCACAGACACCACAAGAAAGCTAGCATCAGTCATTTCAATCAGTGTGATCGGTGAGGTACCTCCTGAGAATGTGCGATAATCCGCAAATGAAGAGATGTCATTAAAAAGACAAGAGTGTAGCTTTTCAGAGTGTGGCCTGGGTGGCTTAAGATAGCTGGGTGCCTGGCAGTTGGCCAGGCAACACAATCATAAATTGACCCACGAGGGTTCCAAATGTTTTCGGCTGGAGAAGATGATGCTGCCTGACCCCCTGACGTTGCCACTTAATTACACTGTAAGCTCCCTGGTTCTCCTCAGGTGGCCAGCTTCCCCGTGAAAGGCATGGAGCTTAAATTTGGTCACCCCAAACCTCTGCTGCTCCTCTGCTCTGAGGTTAGACACACGGTGGGCATGCTGGCTGTTCCGGTTTCTTCGATGAAGAAGGTGTGTGACTGCTGAGTGGCAGAGTGAGAGGGCATGTGGCCACCCTACACAACGGATGTGACTCAGCCGCTAACACTGGAGTGAAGTGAAAATACAGCCCGGCTTGGAAACACAGAAAAAGATGCAGATGCATGGTTTTAGTTGAGCCTTGTTTCAGGGTTTAGTGATCTTGTGTTGAAACTCCATGTAGAAAAGTGGGGGACTTTTGGCCCAGGTATTCTGAACTTTCCATTCAGGTGGGAATGGTGCTCTGCATCATTATCAGGAATGTATTTATTTTGGCTTGGAAGTCCTCTTATGTCAGAGCCAAGGAATTTGCAATGACAAAACCACTCTGTAGGAGAGAAGGAGTCACCGATTCCAAAATCTATGTGAGACCTGGTGACAAACTGTAACAATATTTCAGAAAGCCAATTATCCATAGGGCAATAAAAATGTACTCAGAAGAAGTTATTTTTCTTTGTCAAGATCTATTGTTGACAAAATTAGTATATTGTTGAACTTAATCAATATAGGAAGATTCATTTCGTTATAGTTCTGCCACAGGTATTTAAAATACTTGAAGCTTTGGGGATAGCTAAAAATAAACAAATTTCAACAGCCATCCACCTAATCAGGTTGTAGAAAGATAGGTAAACCCAGATTCTACAAACTGGGGAACTGCAGTCATCTGCAAATTAAAAATGAATTGGCAAGTATAGTTCAGTTGTTAGGAGAGGATAATATCCCGATGCGTGATATGAATAAAACACGTAGGATGCACGTAGGCAGGGCCAAGCTTTAACGCTAGGGTACTGATAACTGACGGCTGGCTATTTCATGGAATCTCCCATTGTTGGCACATGGAATTCCTGCCTTGCTCCTTGCCTTGAATTTACATATTGGAACTCTTGTTGTTGTTGTTGTTGAACAGGAGACTCAAAACTAATCTGTGCTTATCTTAAAAAAAAAAAAAATCCGCTATTGAACTTAAAGTTTACTATGGATACGTGGACATTGCCTCCATTGTTGTGTGTGTGTCATATCCTATAACAAGTGTGTTTGGACAGAGTAGATGATTTTTAGCATCCAATTTGATATGCATGCAGTGTCTTTCTATTTTTTTAAATCCTAGCCTGATGACCCGTCCTTGTGTGGCAATTTTCATGGGTCTATAGATGGCTACCTATCTAGATATTTATCCTGTGCAGCAAGTTTAATCCTATAAATTAGAAATTGGAAAACTCCAACATAACGTGACCCATAGGGCTAACAGGGCAGCAGTCCCTGCTCCTGGAACTAGGCCAGTCCTCTGTAACAACCACCAATAATGACCTCTTATTGAGCATATTCTATGTACCTGTCATTACAGCTGTCCATTTAGGGACCCCAAATATGCACTTCTATGCAAACCCCAGGTTTCCCTCCTTCACACGTGTCAACTGGTCCAGGGAATAGGGCCCTGGCTTCCTATTTTGTGTACGTCCCCATGTATGAGACCTGTGGGCGGACTTGCCTTTTTGTGGGTTGACCATGAGGAAAAATAACTGCCTCAAGCAGCATTTACCTGAACAAGAGGGTGTTTACGGCTTGCTATAGAGTAGTATACGTCAGACACGGGTGCGTCCCACAGGCTCACCCTGAGCCCTGGCTCTCCTGCAGCTGAGTGTCTAGTCCAGGAAAGGGCTGACCTGCTGCTGAGGTAATGTGCACATGGAGTCCCTGTCCTTGGCCAAGCTCGCTCATCTCTTTGTTCAGAGGCAGAGGGCACTTTGCAGTTTCTACAGAAATGGCACCTGAAATCCCCATAGCTCGTGTGCGGCAGAGCCAAGACTGTACCTTTGTGGCTCTTGACTTTGGAGCCCAGGCTTCTGGTACTGCACAGCTCTGCCTTCCGTGATTCCCACTTAGCACCCCGCTGTCCCGGAGGTTTCTGGGAGGAGGCTGAATGTGGTTGTGCGGGGTGGGTGGCATAGTGGGTGCCACTGGCATCATGGAAAAGTGCCCTGGGAAACCCCACCGATTATCCACTGTGTTGTTCTGAGCACAGTTCTAAAAGCTTTCTTCCTCTGCAAGTGTCCATGCTGCTGGCAGATGTCTGCTTTTGAGCCTTCATCGCCAGCATGTTGGCTATCGTTTCTCTCCAGTTTAAGCAGGAAGGAGAAGGTCCTGGAAGCTCAAGAGTGGAGGAAGTGGGACAGATGATCAGAGGAGAGGATGGTGTGGAGCAGCGGGTATGTGTGATATCAGAGAAAAGAGAGCACCAGGGAAGCATCCCAAATGAGCTTTCTCTCCCTCAAAATTTCCCCAACGGAATCTTGTTCTCTGTGCTTGGGTTGAGTTGGGGGGCAGCCTTCCCTGTGTTTGCCTCCGATGATCACAATTCGAGGACTAGTCATCAGGCTCAGAAAAGAGCAGGGAAAAAAACCTCAGCTCCCAAAGTCAACAAGGAATTAAAATTGATTTTAATTTTTTAAAAATAATGCTACCTTTATGCTACTTTCATAAACTAACAATCTTGTAGAAGTCCTAAAACAGAGGCGCTTGGGTGGTTCAGATGGTTAAGCATCTGCCTTCGGGCACAGGTCATGGTCCCAGGGTCCTGGGATCGAGCCCCGCATCGGGCTCCCTGCTCTGCGGGAAGCCTGCTTCTCCCTCTCCCACTCCCCCTGCTTGTGTTCCCGCTCTCGCGGTCTCTCTCTCCGTCAAGAAAAATAAATAAATAAATAAAAATAAAAAAATAAAAAAAATTTTTAAGTATCTATTTGAGGGGCGCCTGAGTAGCTCAGTCAGTTGGGCATCCAACTCTTGATTTCAGCTTGGGTCATGATCTCAGGGTCTTGAGATCGAGCCCTGCCTCAGGCTCCATGCTGAGTGTGGAGCCTGCTTAAGATTCTCCCTCCCGGGGCGCCTGGGTGGCTCAGTCGTTGAGCGTCTGCCTTCGGCTCAGGTCATGGTCCCAGGGTCCTGGGATCGAGCCCCGCATCGGGCTCCCTGCTCGGCGGGAAGCCTGCTTCTCCCTCTCCCGCTCCCCCTGCTTGTGTTCCCTCTCTCGCTGTGTCTCTCTCTGTCAAATAAATAAAAAAATCTTTAAAAAGAAGTCCTGAAACATTTTTTTTCTTCATACCTCTCCAAATGAAAAAGAAATTCTCTTAAAAAGAACTATTTTCCCATCAGTTTTTTTTTTCTATTGACTTAAGAATCTATTGTCTAACCACTCCAAGATTTTCTTGGTCATTTTAAATAACAGATTATATTAGGACGGTATCTTGGCCAGTCATCTCTGGCATATATGATTTTACTTAAAGTTAGCAAAACTCTCTGTCGGGATCCCTATCCCATGTGCACATGAGTTGTCTAGAGTGAAAATAAGTATATAATCTCCAATTTTTTAGCTTCTAATATATTTGTGTAATGCCAGTCCATCATCCAAATGATATTTATTTATATGTTTGAGTCTTCATCTTAAAAAGTAATTTGAAGCTGGTCTGAATACCTAGAATTCATTCCAGATTTTCTTCAAAGCTTTCAAGATTTAATAGTGAAACTTGTATTTCATGAGAGCCCACCCAAGGTGTTAGCAAAGATGGACTCTCTGATACAGTGTAGTTTTTCAAGACCTGTTATATTATCCTTTTCTGTTAGACTCTATAAATATTTCAGTGCATGTCCAAATAGAACACCAGTTGAGTAAAAACCATTGGTTTGACCTAATGTGATATTATTTCTTATGAAATAATATTTGGTGTGAAAAATGTATGATAAATGCAGTTAGTACTTCAAATACCTTTTATACGACAGCCAAGCAAAACTTAATTCAAGTTTATAATAAAAGCTTAAAATACATCTATTTCATTCTGATCGTTTTTGGGTACAGTACGTGTCAGCGCTGTATCTATATGGAAACTGTTCTGTAAGCCAATTGTATTTTACTACTGAGTTATATAGTTTGAAAAGCAATACAGTGGGAATAACATGTTTAAAAAGATGTGAAATAGGTATTAATGTTCTTATTTGACTGGAAGCCTTGGATGCTCCTTTTATAAAGATTTGCATTTTATATGGTATTAATCAGTTACTGTAAAGGCAGAATGGTTAATAAAGCCTTTTCATCCATAGTGCCAGAATGGAGAGCTTGATTTTTTACAAAAGAAGGCAGAATGGTTAATAAAGCCTTTTAATCCATTGTGCCAGAATGGAGAGTTGATTTTTGCAAAAGTGCTCGTGAGATTTTTGTTGAACTGGGATAGAAGATGACTAGAGGGTGAGCTGAGGAGACGGTCATCTGTGTCCTCTAATTGCATTGTGCAGGAACTCGACCTCTTCATGAACCCTGTCCAGACATTTCATTGTCAACCTTTAGGATGTTTCTGTCTTTGTGTCGATACATGTTCTCCTAGTGTGAATTACGCATTTAATTATGCTCCGTTAATTTTGCCCTAATGCAAATTCACTTAGCCACCTCCTCTTTCTCCTTGGTCACAGAATGGGAAATAGGTTGGGAGGGGTGGTGGAGAGAAGGATGAGCACCACCACTTGGCCCAGGCCTCCACTTGGTGTACTCTGAGTAGCCAAACACCAGCATGTAGTCTCCCAGTAACTGGGGAGGAGAATGGAGATGGGGCCCCCATAGAATGGCCCTCCGGTTCTAAGAACTGAACCTAAATTTCCCAAGAATTCTCCTGATTAAATATTTCCTTGTAGAACTGTCGTGGAGCCTGTGATTACATATTCCAAAACATCTGTGCATTCCGTGATACCTAAAAACAGAAGCATTTGGTATCTCAAATGCCAGATTTTATACTTTAAAATCTGATACTTGAGAGGGTTTCTTTTTTTCAAAACTTAACACAACAAAAACAAAAACTCAACAGTGAACACAGCAGAGAAACAAAGAAATTGCAAAACATCAAAGGAATTTGTTTTTGGTAACATAGCAGAAGTAAGGAGTAGAAAGAAAATCTTACAGAATTTTCTCCTACCTAATTTAGTTCCTCCCCCCCCCGCCCCACCCCGACCACCACCACCGCGAAAGAGCAGAATGCAGTGAAAGTTTCTCAACTCTTGTTCTAGAGATTTATTGCTAGGAAGATTTCTCCTCTTTTCTGATTTAGTGTCTGGGTGGTGGCATCCAGCCCCCACTCCCAGGAAAAGGAATCCCTTGACAAGCCCAGACCATCTTGGCCCCTTGGAGGCCTTCCGGCAACAGAGTCAGGCAAATGCCTGGTAAGCTTTGGGAGAGTCCTTCCTGTCCCTCTGTCCTTCCCCGTGCAAGCGGACTTATCTGATAAGGCCATTCTGTGTCTCCTGAACCTGGCTTGTAAGGCTGCTGAAGCCACGGGAGAGATCACCAGGGAGAGAATGAAGGTGGTGCTGGCTGGGAATGGGGGGTGGGGCGCTCTACAGCGTGTGCTATGTAGGATTACGCAAACAGAGTCGAGCAGCCTGCCACATGGGGATTATGGGGCGACTCTTTCAGGTGAGTAAACTATGTGGGAGTAGATTCCACGCGGCTTTCAGATTGCAGAAACATTTTCAGGTTCCTGCTGTTTCCTTTGATTCGTTTCTCCCTGGAGACCCCAGAGGTATGAAACAGTATGAAACTGCCTGTTTTCCTGTGTTCTGGGATTACATCCTGCGGGATGAGAGCCCAGCCAGTATTTGTCCGAGCCCTGTGTCTGCTCCCCAAAATCCAGCCTCACTGTGCAATAGCTGCTCTTAAATTAGGAAGGCTTTTGATAAAATCGAACCTTCCAGGAACCCCGAGGCCCATTGGACCTTGCAAAAAATCACTGCCTGTTTATCCAAAGTGAGACACTGATCCCAGAGACTTCAGAATCCTGCGTAATTCACAGGACGCTCAGTGGCTCCTCTAGCCTTTCTATCCTATTCCAAAGACATCCCCCCACCCCCCCCCCCAGGTGGCACCAGCCTCAGGCCTGCTGGAATTATCCCTGACTTTGCTCATATATGAAATTTATTCCTCCCATCAAGAGTTTTATTTCTCTTACTACTTAGCTATTTCCTAGGATTGAGGTAGTCATTTACTTTACAGTAAGCTGTGAAATTTTGTATTTTTTTCATCAACACATTAAACATAGACATCTAGATTTTATGAATCGCTAATTAGAAATGAATTCCTAAAATTCTTCTTGAAACCATCTGAAGTGATGGGAGTCTGCTAACCCTAACACATGAGTTCTCTGTCTGCACAGAGACTTGTACACGGTGATTTGGATGTGACCTTGAATTTTCTTCCCTGTGGAGTAGGACCAGTAGATAGCTCCGTGTTAACACTTGTAAAGCTCTCAGAAAAGTGTCTGCCATGTAGTAAACACCCAGCCAGACTTAGTCATTGTTTTTTTCCCTCACTTGTCACAGTTTGATAGTCAAGACAGAGAT